>NC_092133.1:56356350-56665004 GCF_043159975.1 Macaca nemestrina | reverse complement strand
TCTTATAGTTAAAATTTAAGAATGAACAGGGCATTTATAAAGTTAAACTAGCAGTCTGCTCCAGATTCCAGCTTTTTTAAAAAAATTGCTAAACATGGCTTTTGATGAATTCAATTATGTGAACATGTTTGAAATAGGTGCTAGTACCAACTTATACCAACACATTAGTCCTTAATTGAGAAGTTTTCACTGTCTTTCATAGAATTTTGCTATTTTAGGGAATTTCTAGAACAAAGCTCTAAAAATGAACGAATGACCTTGATATCATCAGCATGTATAAACTACAAAATATTAATTTTAATTGCTTTAAAATTAAAAGAAATTTGTCATTTTTAATAATCCACTTGATGAAATTTTCTTTTAATAATCCACTTGATGAAAGTGTTTCTAACACAAATCTCTTATCTTTGTATAAAAGATTTTTTGGAGGTAAACTCTAGATATTATATATGTTATAAATACTCCAATTATATCTATCTGTCTGTCTGTCTGTCTGTCTATCTATCTATCTATCTATCTATCTATCTATCTATCTATCTATCTTCGAGTGACAGATTCTCTGTCACCCAGGCTGGAATGCAGTGGCATGATCTCGGCTCACTGCAACCTCTGCCTCCCAGGTTCAAGTGATTCTCCTGCCTCTGCCTCCTGAGTAGCTGGGATTATAGGCATCCACTACCACACCTGGCTAATTTTTGTATATTTAGTAGAGATGGGGTTTCACTATGTTGGCCAGGCTAACATTTTTCTTTTTAGATAATTGATGTACTGATGTGGTTGTGTTAAACTAATGTGTCAACATATGCCTTTTATCTGCTACTTATAGAGGTTTTCTAGAATCTTTAACATGGAGACTCTTCAAAAAATTTTTTAATCATGGGCTTGTGGTAGAAAAAGAATACTCTGCACAGTGACCTGGAAAGAACAGAGAATGGACCCACATATATTAGAGTCTGAATTCTGTACAACTGTTTAAGAGCTCTTCAAAGTTTAAATTACTTAAATTTTCTAAGTTCTTGTTTTTGTAAAATAGGGGTATTTTGCCTACCTAGAGACTTAATGTAAGGATTAGAAACAGTATATGTCAGGCAGCTAGCACAGTTTTTAGCAAAACGTTGGCACACATTTGTAAAAATGAATGAAATAATGGCATTCATGGCAACTTGGATAGAATTGGAAAGTATTATTCTAAGTGAAGTAACTCAGGAATGGAAAACCAAACATTTTATGTTCTCACTCATAAGTGGAAGTTAAGCTATGAGGATGCAAAGGCTTAAGAACGATACAGTGGACTCTGGGGCTCTGGGGAAAGGGTAGGATGGGGGGTGAGGGATAAAAGACTATACAATGCGTACAGTGTACACTGCTCAAGTGATGGGTACATCCAAATCTCAGAAATCACTACTTATTAATGTAACCAAGCACCATCTGTTCTCCAAAAACCTATTGAATTTTTTTTAAAGTAGGCATAGAGCATATAGTAGCTATTGTTCTCATTAGTGTTAAAAGCATTGCTAGCATAAGAGTAGATTTTGTGCTACTTATCACATTTGATAAGAAAGCAAATTTGGGGGCCTGTAAATACAGTTCCTTGTCTCCCAAGTCAGAATTTTTGTCCTCTTAATCTGACTTGCTTTATTTTCTTCTTTACAAATCAGAATAATTTGTTCCATGATGGTAAAATTAATGTGTGATGTTGATTCCTTCCTCCCTAATAAGAAAATTAGAAATTTGTCTTCCAAGCTGTACAAACATTATCTTATAAATTGCTTTAGAAAATTATGTATTTACTCTATCTCTAGGGAAATTTTGATGCTGGAACAAATTTACAGAACATAGTGAATTATATAATCATAAAAATTGGCAGAGATAGTTCTTAATATATTTGTGTAACATTAACTTCTGATGATACATGTTAGATAGGATTTGGATTATTAACATTAGTATGTTAGCATAATAGTGTTTTACACATATTGGTGTTCTAAAAATCCTTGGCGCTCTCATTTGTTTAGGAGGAGGGAATAGGGTGGTATATAAGAGAACTATGCACTGAGGGGTTCAAAGTCTTGGTTCTTTGTCTTGGCTCTGGTATAATAGTAGCAAGAGGTAGTGTGCGGCAAGGATTATGAGATTTGGAGTCAGGTGATGTGGAATTTCCCATTGCCATTTATATGACCACACACAAACATCACTGTTTTCTGCCATGAATACCTAGCACGTACTTCAAATTATTACAATCTTACATGCTTAAAATGCCACAACTGTTTGTATTTTAAGACAATATACATGAAAATATAATAATGTTCATTGAGTTTACTGTGTGACGTTAAACTGAAACTCCTATTTTCTAATATCAGAAATGCAGTTGAATGAGATGATACTTGTGACCCTTATGGGTTTAAGAGCGTACTACTCTATAAAAGATGTTGAATTCATCTTTTCAAAGCAATTTGTAATAGGTGGGGTTTGCTGCATTGTTGTGTGTTTGCTGAAGGAGGTGCAAAGGCCTAGGAGAACCTCTTCTTTGTAGTTACTGTCTTCCATTCAACATCTCTAACATTACAGTGTCTCTAACAATATAGCCACCTTGTTTACTAATTTGTGTTCTAGCTTTTGTATTTTTATCATTGAGATGCAAAGAAAACAAGAAACGTTTCCTAATCTTTTCAAGTCGAATTTCAATTGCCATCCTATATTATATTTAGTAACAACAATGCAGTGAAGCATTTTGAATTTTAAAATCGTTTTTAAAAGAACACCCCTTTTAATGTCAAAGTAGTTGAACCCTTTTATGTCTGGGCCTTTTATCGAATTTTCCTCTGGGACATTTTGTGAATTGCTTACATGTAGGTCATGGGCAATTTGTCATTCTGAGTTTTTAAATTGCGACAAAATACTCATAACATAAACTTTACTATTGTAATAATTATTTATTATATTGCAAAATATATTGGTTACAATATGTATTTAAATATACAGTTCAGTGACATTAACTATATTCACAGTGTTGAGCAACTATCACCACTCTTTGGTTCTAGAACTTTCACACCCCCAACAAAAGCCCTGTACTCATTAAGTCCCTCCAAATTCCTCCCTCTTCCCAGGCTCTGGCAACCACAATCTGTTTTCTTTCTCTATGGATTTTCCCATTCTTGATGTTCCATATGAAGGGAGTCATACAATATTGTCCTTTTATGTCTGGCTTCTTTCAGTTGGCATGTTTTTAATGTTCATCCATGTTGTCACATTTATTAGTGCTATATTTCTTTTTTTCCTGAATAATATTCCATTGTACGGATATTCCATATTTTGTCCATCTGCTGATGGATATTTGTGTTGTTTCTATTTTTTGCCTATTGTGAACAAAGTTTCAACAAACATCATGTATGAGTTTTTGTTTCAACACCTGTTTCCAGTTCTTTTGGGTATATACCTAGGAGTGGAATCAATGGTCATATGGTACAGCACCAGTGACCGGATTTGTGGAAGACAATTTTTCCACAGACCATGGCAATGGAGGAGGGGGGTGGCTTTGGGAAGAAACTGTTCCATCTCAGATCACCAGGCATTAGATTCTCATAAGGAGAGCAACCTAGATCCTTCGCTTGCACAGTTCACAACAGGGCTCACACTCCTATGAGAATCTAATGCCACCGCTGATCCAACAGGAGGCAGAGCTCAGGTGCTAATGCTCACTCCCCACCACTCACCTCCTGCTGTTACCCGGTTCCTAACAGGCCACAGACCAGTGCCGGTCCATGGCCTAGCATTATACTTCCATGTTTAACTTATCTAGGAACTGCCAAGCTGTTCTCCTCTGATAGATTTCTGTACTTTGATTTTTATTGTATTAAATAGTTTACTGTTTTATTACTTATCTAGTCACATTACATATTCCTCTTTTGGAAGATTTTGGGTACAATTTTGTATATATTCATCATAAAGATATGGAAATAGTGGGATGGGATGTGTGGATAAAGACAGAGACACTATTCTGCTGCAAATAGGGGATCCCTGCATGAGTTTTTAGTGAACGGCAGCAGGTGCATTCCAGAGCTCCGGAGACAAGTGAAATCACTGGTCACATTCCTGATGAGGACTTTGTAATTGAAGTATAAACTTTGAACAGTGGCAAAACTGAGAAGACTTGCAATTCCTGTTACATCCCATAACACAACACATAAACTGTTCCAGAACCAAGGGTATAAGATAGAACAGTAGTCCAGAAAAAAAGAAATTTACACTAAGCCAGAAAATAGATGGTGCGCTTAGCTACAGCTGGCTTAAGGTTTCTTCTCAAGAGAAGTAATTTAGAGGTTTAAGATATATGCCTTCTGTTCTACCTGTTGGTTAACTTAACCATGGCTCAAATAATATGTAATTCTCATTTTCTAGTAGAAGTTCAGTCATCCTCAGTTGATTTTTTTTTTAATATCTGGAGTCAGAGGATGCCCCTGAGCAAGAGGTTTAAAGAGGTTTCTGAAGCAGGTGGGCTGTGACTGACAACTGCAGCCACAACTTTGGCCCACGATTTTGGGCAGTACTAGGTGAGCTATAACACTGGGAATTTCTTTTCATAAAGTCCTGCTGAATATGTGATTGTAATGGGGAAGTTGACATCAAACAATTATTTACTGCCTTGCTCATTGCAGGAATGAAAAAAGTGGAGGAAACTTATTTGCTTATGAATCACATGAGCTTTACAGATAACACAGGAAAATTCCCACATATCAGGGACCCAGATCTCTTTTGGGTGGGGTAGGTTTTTTATTTTCATTTTTGCTGATACCTAACCTTATACACATATGCAAATAGTGCAGATTATTCCACAGTCTACCAGTCCAAACTGGTGTTACTCCATAGGGTACTTTCTATTCATGACATATGCTACAATATTGAAGATTTACAATGACCTCTTCAGAAGAACCATCCAAGTTTCTTTTATGGTCTTCAGATTCAAAATACAATGTCGCCTAGATGCCTGAATGCTTTTAAATTTTTTCTTGCCTTATATTTATTTATAACTAAAAAATTTTGTAATTTCTCTCTTTTTTTTTTTTTTTTTTTTTTTTTTTGAGACAGAGTCTTGCTCTGTCACCCAACCTGGAGTCTCCTGGGTTTACGCCATTCTCCTGCCTCAGCCTCCCGAGTAGCTGGGACTACAGGTGCCCGCCACCTCGCCCGGCTAGTTTTTTGTATTTTTTAGTAGAGACAGGGTTTCACCATGTTAGCCAGGATGGTCTCGATCTCCTGACTTCGTGATCCACCCGTCTCGGCCTCCCAAAGTGCTGGGATTACAGGCTTGAGCCACCGCTCCCGGCTTTTTTTTTTCATTTTTAATTTTTGGGGACAGAGTCCCACTGTGTTACCCAGGCTGCAATACAGTGGCTCCATCATGGCCCACTTCAGCCTCCAACTCTTGGGCTCAAGCCTCCTGAGTAGCTGAGACTGAAGGTACACACCACCACACCCAGCTAATTTTTAAATTTTTTGTAGAGTTGGGAGTCTCACTATGTTGCCCAGGCTGGCCTCGAACTCCTGGCCTCAAACTGTCTTCCTGCCTCAGCCTCCCAAAGTACTAGGATTATGGGTGTGAGCCACTGTGCCTGGCCAAGTTTTGTAATTTCAATTCTAGTAGGATATATTCTAATAAAATCTGATCTCCTTAACATTTTCTTAAAATTTCTTGCTTTAAATTTGTTTATAACTGGAAGTTTTTATCTTTTTTTCTCATAAATGTGTCTCTTATTCCCAGCCTGCTTCTGTAAGAATTTTGTACTCTGGTTCCATTTTAAAACAAAAGAATTACAAAGCTGAAAAGTTGAGAATATTTCTGTGGAGAGAATCAACTTGGAAGCTATTTCATCTTTTTATTTCCAAATACATTTTTCCCTAAATCTTTTAGTGTCTTACATGACACAGTATATTGATTCATGGCATTAATATGATGTAATGTAATGTTTACATAGTGTCTAATAATTATTCAGGCTGTGTGTAATTATCAGGTTAACAAATATACCTGGTAATATATGATTGATTTTATCAGGAAAATAAATTTGGTTTTAGGTTGGTACAAAAGTATTGTGGTTTTTGCTATTATTTTTAAGTAACAAAAGAAAATTCCCTTTGGAATGCAGCTTGATAACATGAAGATGTCAGCATCTATTGGATGGAGTTTGGATTTTTAAACGAAATTCATAGTGGTTTTTGGCTCATCATCTACTTTAGAATGTATTCATTTACTTCCTTTATTTTTGTGCTACAAAACCTGATACCATTGCAATTTTTGGCTTCCTTGTTTTGAAGTTGGTCAGCAGCAAGCGGATATCATTTGTGAAAAGATGCTACAGCAAAGAAAGTCTAGGAGTTTGCACTATAGGCTCTTTCCTTGAGCTGCCACCAGTTTGGAGCCCAGCAGGACCACCTGTGCTTCCCTGCTTTTATGTGCAACACACTGTCCTGAGTTCCCTGGGTGCAGTCCTGTCCCTGCTGTCAGGGAGACTACAGTCTCATGGGTTGACTACTTTTGAACTTTACTTAGAGAAAGGGCTGTAAGTGATTTGGTTTGAAAAGGGTAATACATGAAAAAAATTAAAAACGTAGCTTAAGACCAGGAAGAACACAGACTTAAAGATGCGTTTTGTGCTATGGTGTATACGAAAAAGGGGAGAAAGCTTGTTTTGAACGCTGGTGGCAAATTCATATAAATCAAAAGCTGAAGAATAGAATTGAATAAATTGGAGCCAGTCTTGCCAGCTTTTAATGGTTATTTAAGAAAAGCCAGAAATCTAATTTCTATGTGAAAGCTCTTGATGCTGAAATATTGAAACTAATATTTGTTTAAAAACTTAGCATGGGTTGAAACAACCAACGAGTCAATCAGCTCAGTCCTTGGACTCCAAATCTGTAACTGTTTTGAACTGTGTTATAAAGGGCTAGCTACCATCATCAGTTATCACTGAGCAGAACATTGCAACTGAGTTCCTATGCAGGGAATCTTGCGGTAAATGTTTACCTAATATATGCCTATCTTCTTTTCCTTTATTGGTTTTCAAAAAAAAATTTTTTTTACTATTTTAATTGTTCAAATGCTGATTTCAGATTTCACCTGCCCCTCCTCCCCTTGCCCCAGGCAATGCCTCTTAGAGAAATGGTTTAATGAGCACTGGATACATCATGTTCCCCAAGGCACTGAAGAGACAATTTTGAGTAATAGAAGGAATACAGAGACTGTAGCTGAAAAAAATCTGGATAACATCTGAGCAGCTCAGGAACTACAAATGCAGGTAGAATTTCAGATTTCCAAATTATACCTATCAGCAGGTATTTATTTAAAAATATATTATGAATTAACTATTTCAGAAAAATAGAAGATGAAATTAACATTTTCTGGATCCCTTCTATGTGCCTGGTATAGTCTATGAGATTTATGTAAGTTACCTCATTCTTCTTAAGTCCTACAGCAAACCAATGAAGTGTTTTCTTCGTTTCTTCACTAGGGATCAAGCTTAATCTCAGAAACATGTCTAAGGTTACCCAGTGGGTATAAGGCCCACCAAGGATTCTAGCCCTTCAGAATCCAAAGCCTAGTATCGTCTCTCTTGCCCTTTTAGCACTTCCTTATATTAGGGAAGTTTGCCATTTAGACAGTGCAATTAAATTCCAATAATTGTAATTTATCAGTTGGTATTATCACTGTATTAGTCCATTCTCATGCTGCTGATGAAGACATAGCTGAGACTGGGCAATTTTCAAAAGAAAGAAGTTTATTAGACTTACAGTTCCACATGGCCAGGGAGGCCTCACAATCCTGGTGGAAGGCAAGGAGGAGTAAGTCACATCTTACGTGAATGGCAGCAGGCAAAGAGAGAGCTTGTGCAGAGAAACTTCCATTTTTAAAACCATCAGATCTCATGAGACCCATTCACTATCACAAGAACAGCATGGGAAAGACCCGCCCACATGATTCAGTCATCTCCCACCGAGTTCGTCCCACGACATGTGGGAATTATGAGAGCTACAAGATGAGATTTGGGTGGGGACATAGCCAAACCATATCAACCACAAAGTGAAGGAAGCAGGAACACCTGCTTTAGTAGATTTAACAAAGCTTTAGTAGATTTAGTTCTTTACACTTTATTCCTACATTCAGCAAATTTCCAAGATTCTACAGCAAACTAGGTTCATAAAAACAGTTCACATCTCACATATTGAGAGTCCATGACTGATACATGAACAGTAGTAAGTAAACCTATCTTCACTAAAGTGCAATACCAAATTCACAAGGTGTTCAAGATCCTTAACAAAAACATATGCTCGTACTTTGTAATTATCCATAAAACGTTGAAGCCGGTGATGTTTATATTTATTGTTGTAATAAAAGTATTTTGTTGAAATCTCACATATATTTTAGTTGGTTGTGAAATCTGAGACATGGATATTTTAAAAATGTTATGCATTCAATCTCATTAAATAGTTGAGAGCAGCACAAGAATTAGCTTACATTTTATAATCATAGACTAGAAGATACATGACTCCTATTTCTAATTGTAGATTAACAAGAAACGAATATGAATATCATGTTTTCTCAGTTCTAAGTGATACAATATCTTACTGTCTGAAATTGGAGTGTATCTTATAATTGATAAAGTCTTATCCTTGTTATTGTCCAGGCGGCGGCCTTGATGAAGTTGTCATTGCTCTCATGTGTGCAGGCTTGGTTGTTATTGCAGGTAGTATGATTGCAGTGCCTCAAAATTTTAGTCAACAAACAAAGATCCTTTGAGAGGAATTTTCAGATAGTAGGTCGGAAGAAGTTCCTGGAGACAGTTGTGGAGCGCATTAAGAAATGTTGCATCATCTCCCATCTTGATGGCACAGAGGTTGATGTTAATGTGAAACAAGGCATTGATGATTTGAAGTCAAGTCATCGATGACTTAAAAGAGTAGGACTGTGAATATGAAGAAGTATTAAGAATACTTTAACCAGTTTATTTTACTTATATTTTCCCGTTTTACATGCATATAAAGGTCATATGAGATAAAAGTCTATATAAATGAGCCTAATTTTTCAAAAAGGTTAAATTTGAAAGTTCATGTGATAATCAATTGAGTCATAATTTGACAGTATTTTTCTTTGTGTTGAATTAAAAAGGGAACATTTCATAAGCAATAGCATCTTAAATGTGATTAAACATAGTAGTAAACAACACTTCAAATCAAAATTCAAAGCTCAGAAATAATTTTCATTTTCATCACTAAAATTAGAAACTTAATAGTATTAAGTTTGTGTGTACTTACATATCTTCTTTTAAATTTTTGTAGTTCAATTTGTAAATGGCATCCCAAAAGTCAGCACTGTGTACTAATTTAAATTTGTAAGGTAAAATCAAAAGTAGAAACATAATTGAATGAACTAAAAATTAATTGGCTCTCACTTGGATTCCTTCTGTAAATGTTTCATCAATAATGGCCATTTCTACTCTTTTCAATCTGATTCTTATTTTTTTAAAACAGTTGTTCTTTGATCTGTTATTGAATGTATTGACCATGCCTTTTCATTTTGAATCTGCACTTTTAAAATATTACAGTGATAGATATCCTTGAATATTCAGATTCTAAATTCATATATAAAATCCTGTTACATTGAAAAAGCAAGCAAACAAAAAATCCAAACCAGGCACTTTATTGTGTAATATGTTGAAAATAGAGCCAGTATCATGATATTGGTAAAATGTGCAATTAAAGACATAGGAAATGTTTAACTTAACTTTTGTGCATAGAAAATCCTTGATAAGGATACACTAAACCATTTAGTAAATTGTAGATATACTGAAGTGATGGAAGCCTCACTCCTGAAGAGACATTGCATAATATTTGGAATGATATGGTTGATATATTAAACAGAAGTTACAAAAAGGCATAAAATCTAGTGTATGAGTAAAAACCAAAAACAAACTCAAAAAACTTCCCAGTTTATGAAAAACTCATAAAGTAAAATTCACTTCATTATAGCAATGACTTCTCCAAAGCTATATTAGCTGCCAGAATGTGCTGTGTTCATGCTTTTCTGCTGAATTTAAAAGGCAGATGCATAATTGTAAAGTTAGATATCATTTATTTTTTAGTCTTTATACTTTATACTTTAATCTTTATACTTTATGCCATTTTGTTTTATGCTTTTTTTGGAGAGTGTATTTTACTCTCTTTTAAGAATGCAAGAAATACAGCTTGTCATAAAAATATCAGAAAAATACAAAAAAAAGAGAAGAAATTTTTATAGTCATTTAAAAAATTCTTTTTAGCGTTTTAGACTTTTTAGAAATTTACATCCTTTCTATACTCTTTTAAAAACACTAAGCATTTATAGTTTCCCTTTCTTCTAATAAAAATGATATATTCACCTGAAATTTTTCAGGATACATTTATATCAAGCTTTAAAGGAATCACACATGGCAAATGCCTCTTATTTAGTCACTTACAGGAAAGGAATCTAAAAGCTGCTTACGTATCTTACTTTAATCAAACCTATGCAAATCAAATCAGACACATGAATATTTTTACACATTATTACATTTATGTAATCATAAATATGCAATATATTAAAATATATACTTATATAAAGTTTATAAATGTATTTTTATAGTCTTATAATTATTAATAAAAATGGTGTGTTTTATATATGATTTTACTGTTATGATTTTTAGTTTCAATAATTTTCATGTGATGTGACAGATTACTGAACAGGTGTGTTCTTTCAGTTTGAATTACTCTACTTCACTTCAGCGAAAACAAAGCTTCCTTTTGGAAGCACGGTAAATACTCTTGCTTATTTCTTTGAAGGCATTCCATGCCTTCTACTCTTCTTGATAGCATACTCCTTCTCGGTACCTGTGCAAACAACCCAGAGTAATATGCCACCTAGTGACTCTGTAAAGAATTCACAATTTCAACCAATAGTCCCATCATGCATTAAAGCCATTTCACAGAACAGGTCTTTTTCAAAATGCCTTGTAACAATGCCTGTATATGTACTGCTTTGGATCTTCTCTTTCATTTATAGTTTCAAATGTCAATTATGATATTAATATTTGGATTTGATGTAAAAAATTCAATATATAATTTCCATTCCTCCTGAAGTAATAAATTTGATAGTCCTCAATAAAATCCAAGTTAAGTGGCCAAATTGCCTAGAATTCTGGGCAGATTAATCTTTTTTTGTGTCTGGAATATAGTTCAGTGCTTCAGTGAGTTAAAATATGTTATAAGCACTAGTTCAGTTAATTATGTACCTTAGAAATAAATACTAGTCCTTTTCCCGGAGGCAGAAGTAAAGGGATTGTTCTCTAAACAGCAAGTACATTAGTTGTAAGAAAAATGTTGTTATAGTATTTATACTGTTGAAGAATAAGAATAAAATATTAAACTGCAGTAAATTAATAGCAAAAACATTATACAACATTTATCCCTGTTGTAAAGTTTGAATCATAAACAGCAAGCCAAATATTATTAATATTTTAAGCTACAGCTTTTTAAACCTATTTCAACGTTATTAAATATTTTAAACTCATGGTATCTAACATTTCCTGGAAAACCGTGGTGGTTTTGTGTACACGCTGGTCAACATGATAGTGTGTGTGTGTGTGTGTGTGTGCATGAAACATGCCGTTCTCTCACTCATATGTGTAGCAATTATCGATTACCTTGGTTTCCTTAATAATTCTATCCTTCAGAAGGACTGGTAATAAAGGCTTGGTTTCTTAGTTTCCATGGGAATTGGAAATGTCCACAATATTGCAATTGAGGAATTTAACAATTACACATTTCTGTTGTGCATATGATTTGGCTTTTGGTATCAAGTTGTGGATTAAGTGAGCAGAAGCTGTAAATTCTTATTATAGAAAGCCCTGAACTCTCAGCTTTAGCTTTCCTAGCCATAAGGGTGGGATAACATGATGTCTTGTCTACCTCATGAGATTGTTGTAAGAATTAAATGAGATTGGGAATGGGAACTTTTTCTATGGTTTATAACCATATAATTTACATAGAATGTAAATTATAATAATCCTATGCTATAGTATTTTAGGAATTAGTCATGCATTAGAATGAAGGAATAAACTATTGCAATCAATGGGAATTAGTAAGGTATATTTAACTACTTAAGTCTGTAAGTGAGGAATGTTCATAAATCAGGACCCAACCCTTATTCTGAACTTTCACACTTAAAATATTTGGGAAATATGGCCGGGTGCAGTGGCTCACGCCTGTTATCCCAACACTTTGAGAGGCCAAAGTGGGCAGATCACTTGAGGTCAGGTGTTCGAGACCAGCCTGGCCAACATAGCGAAACCCCGTCTCTACTAAAAACACACACACGCGCACACACACACACACACACACACAAAATAGCTGCACATGGTGTTGAGCGCCTGTGATCCCAGCCACTTATGAGGCTGAGGTGGGAGAATCACTTGAACCTGGGAGGCAGAAGATGCAGTGAGCCAAGATCATGTCATTGCAGTTCAGCCTGGGTGACAGAGACTCGTCTCAAAAAAAAAAAAAAAAAGGAAATATTTAAAAATGGCTTTGAAATTCATTTGATTATATAAAACAGGTAGTTTGATATTTTCTGAAACTGTGTTATTTATTGTTGGATATTATGAAAGTTCTCTGAGAATGTTTTCAAATACTTTGGAAAATTTTCCTCTTTGGGAGAAAATGATGAGAACCTGTCCTCAGAGCAAATGGTGCTTATTATGTTGTTTCAGACTTGTGTGTTTCCTTTGCAGTGTCTTGTAATTTTAACTAATAATTTCTACTGAAAGGAAATTTGTGTAGTTTCTTTTTTCTTAGAAATTAAATAAAAGGGCTTAGGGATATGATGTCCAGATGGCTCCAACCTTCTATATTGCTTGTGGATCAGTTTGTAAAACAGGGTTTCATACTACTTTGAAGAGTTTGAATAGGTAACAGCTTGCCTTTTGTTCTATCCTCTTCCTAAATATGTAGTTAATTTGCTTGATAAGGGCAATTCTCTTCCCCATTCCCCACCTCCCACCCCTTCTCTCTCTCTCTCTCTCTCTCTCTCTCTCTCTCTCTCTCTCTGTCTCTGTCTCTGTCTCTGTCTCTCTCTCTCTCTGCACCCCCAGCTTCCCCCTCCACACACACAAGACGGGTGGATCACGAGGTCAGGAGTTCAAGACCAGCTCTCTACTAAAAATACAAAAATTAGCAGGGCATAGTGGTGCACACCTGTAATCCCAGCTACACTACCCGGGAGGCTGAGGCACGATAATCGCTTGAACCCAGGAGGTGGAGGTTGCAGTGAGTCGAGATTGCGCGACTCCAGTCAAGCAACAGGGGGATACTCTGTCTCTACTAAAAATACAAAAAAATTAGCCAGCCGTGGTAGCAGGTGCCTGTAATCCCAACTACTCAGGAGGCTGAGGCAGGAGAATCGCTTGAGCCCAAGAGGTGGAGATTGCAGTGAGCCAAGATCACGCCACTACACTCCAGCCCAGGAGACAGAGACAGACTCATCTCAAAAAAAAAAAAAAAAAAAAAAAAAAAAAAAAAGAGTTGTATTGAGGGAGCTGACAAGATGAGGAAGCAAAGACAACATTAGTAGTAGTTCAAAGTATGCCAGATTTCAAGTTCAGGCTCTGACGTTTACCAGCTGTGTGATCTTGGACAAATCACTTTACCTCTTTGTGATTCCGTTTTAACTTTTGTAAAATGAGGTTAATATTATCTACCTTATGAAATCACTATGAGGATTACATGAGTTAAAACGTCCCTGGCACTGGGAAGCACTATGAGGGGATCTGCCTCATATAGAGTGGTCTAATGTTGTAAACTTTCTGGATCTTTTAATTCGAATGTTTATTCAGTATGGTTTCATTTTTGTAATTATTGTTTTTCCTCTGTATGATCCACCTCTTTGCAGAAATTAAGCTCAGTTGCTTGTTGTAGGAGGGGTCACATGTCTAAAGGAAGTGAAATTGCAGAAATAAATAGAGCAGTTGAATGTAATGGAATGTTGGTTATTGCTAAGTTAAAATCAGTACAGAATATACTGGAATGAGACAATTTACCCTAAAGTCATGCAAAACTCCTAGTATTTACCTTCAAATTTTAAGTGACTAGTCATTTCTGTAGATCCTTTTAGTTTCAGAGATAAGCTGTAAATTCAATTGCTTTCAGAAGGATAAAAATGGAATAAAGAATTGCAATAATATTGCATGGTAACTATAATTGTGAATGTGGAAATACCTTGTAATTATAAAAAAGACTATCCAGACTTGGCACCATGGTTCACGCCTATAATTTCAGTTCTTTGGGAGGCTGAGGCATGAGAATCACTTGAGGCCAGGAGTTCGAGACCAATCTGGGCAACATAGTGAGACCCTGTCTCTACAAAAAATGAAAAAATTAGCCAGGCAGGGTGGTGCATGCCTGTAGTCCCAGCTACTCAGGAGGTTGAAGTCGGAGGATTGCTTGAGTCCAGGAATTTGAGGCCACAGTGAGCTATGATTGTGCTACTGCCCTCCAGCCTGGGTGACAGAGTGAGACCTTGTCTCTAGATAATAAAAAGACTATCCAGACGTGGGTTGTTATTATCTGTTGTATCTTTGCCTTCTGCAGAGGAGTTTTGCTTTCTGGAAGACATAGCAAGGATTAACATATTGGTTTGAGGAGCCAGTTATCTCTCAGTCTCTCTGGGCTGAGGCCTCCTTCTGAAAATTCATTATAGCATTATCTTGTCTTGTAAGTGGATGATAGCACAGGCTTAGCATTGTGACAATTATATAATTTTAATGATATAAACTGAGGTGATACTGCCATTGTGCAATGTCCTTAATTTAAGAAAATCTAAATATCATATAACCAGATTTTAATTTATAGTGCCCTCTGTATGTCTATCCTGATCTTTTGACCTTGTGAGTCAGATCTAGATATACAATATTCTTTCCTTTGACTTGATAAATATTTTAGACTAGATCTAGTATTTCTTTCAATCCCTTGAAAATCTTACACATTCATGAGAATTACAAGAACTGTTCTTGCCATCATACTTGCAGGCTTGAAGCCTTCTAGAATTTTTCTTCAAGTTTTATAACCAAGGTTTATAATACTTGCTAGCACAAAATTGACTAGAAACTCTATGAATTATTTATAGAACTATTTTTTATTTGAGTTAGAACCACAGAATTTCAATTCTAGAAGTGCCTCCAGAAAACGTTTAGTTCAATAAAAGACACCAATACGCTCCCCAGGAATACATAGCTGGAAAACAAGATGAAATTGCAGTCCCTGGACAAATAATTTCTGATGCTGCTAGTTTTCAAGTCTCATTTTTCTGTTCTCTCCCACAACTTTGGGGTCTTTCTTGTATCATTTGGCTTCCATCTCTTCTGTTCCATCTGATGTCGCTGATCATGTCGTTCTAAAAGCATCCCTAGGTTTCCTTTACAGTCTTTTATCCATCCTCTTCCCACTCTAGCATCATCACTGTTCATCATTATTTGGATTTACTATTTTATGGGTCTTTCGTACTTACTGATTATGGTTGTTTAACTTTTTTAAAACATCGGTGTTTATTAACAAGTTAAGAGAGCCTTCCGGGGAAGAATCAAGAAGGGGCTATCTTAGCCAAGATAGCATGGCACAACGCTCCATTTCTGAAAATATTGTCTACACCCTAAAATGATTAGTTCACTAGCAAATCACGTAACTACACATCTACCACTGAATTACTTAGGGATTTTAAATGGATTTGTATTAAAATATTATTTGTTGAGATAAAGCAATATGGAAATTTTCAAACATTGGTGATGAATATTTAGACTTCTTCAACTGTCCTAGGTTAAGGAGTACGATAGATTAACACAAACAAAATCATCAAGACAGCCTTATAAATGAGAGAACATGGCTAGAACTTACTAATTTTACATTATTTTGATATCTGTATGTGTTGTTTTAGATTAAAATCTAAGTGTGTCACTTTAGAGTGAGCTGTCTAATAATATTTACATATGTGTAACTGCCAGTTAGAGATAACTTGAAGTTCAGTGCAAAGTCATTATGTTTTAAAGGAAGAATTTGTTAACCTGTCAGAGTTTGAAAGTTATTAATGGTGATTAAATATAGGGGAAAAATGGAAAGCCATATTTCAAATGAGGTACTGAAGAAAGCAGAAATGTGGCAGGGGTGGCAGAGGAGAATGTTAAATTATTTTATGCATTTAGGATTTAGTAATCATGTTTTCGTTACTCTTCTTTGCTTCTTGGAGACTGTAATTACATTCTAATTTAAAACTGTTATGTAACAGCATCAACATCAGATAGTCTGTTGAGTTAAAGGGTATTATCTCAAAATGGGTTGAAGTATAAGAAGATGAATACTGTTTCCTGCCAGGACACATTGAGTGGGCTCTTCGAATAAAGCATATATGGATATTTACTGATGCCTGCACCCTTCTCTGGGTTGCCTTCTGGATGGTGTTTTCTATACAGTACATTTTGCTTTCTGCAAATTTTGGGGCATACAACATACAAGTATCTAGAGCTTACTGAGTGTTTTGCACTGTAGCAAGCCAGGGAGAGAGGAACAGCCCTGTCTCCCATTCTATTGTCTTTCTCCTTGAAGAGTTTACATTCTTATTGAAAGGATGGGAAATTAAGCAACAAAAACAATAACACAAGTAGCTTATTAAGTCAAATTGAGGCATAAGCTGTATGTTCTATAGAAGTTTAAAAGAGAAAAGAATTGAGTCTGGACAAATTGACTAGGGAAAGCACCATACTGGGATTTGAGGTAAGCATTGAAGGTTTTGACAGTTGTAATGAAGTAGGTGGGAGAAGGTGGGCATTGTGAGAAAATGGAATTTATATCTCAGGAATGAATGATTGAAAACTTTAGATTAAATTTTATGAGATTAAAAATATTTAAGAATAAATACATGTACATGACATAAAAATAAAAATGTATAAATAGTGGGTACCTGCCCAGTGACAGGGAAATCCCTCCCCAAAGAGACAATCACTGTTACCAATTCCCTTTCAGAGATAGTCTGTGTATACAAAAATGCATGTATGTTTGCCTATCTGTCTGTATTTTTTCCCCGGAGCTGACCTTTTCCATGAAGAGATACCTTCCTCTTCACCACAGCTCAAGTCAATATATGAAGGTAGTGCTGCTTACTTTATTTAAATACTTTTTTTTTTTTTTTTTTCTGAGACAGAGTCTTGCTCTGTCACCCAGGCTGGAGTGCAGTGGTGCAATCTTGGCTCACTGCAAGCTCTGCCTCCCAGGTTCACATCATTCTCCTGCCTCAGCCTCCTGAGTAGCTGGGACTACAGGTGCCCGCCACCACACCCGGCTAATTTTTTTTGTATTTTTTAGTAGAGACAGGATTTCACCGTGTTAGCCAGGATGGTCTTGATCTCCTGACCTCGTCATCAGCCCACCTCAGCCTCCCAAAATGCTGGGATTACAGACCTGAGCCACCGCGCCCGGCCCCACTTTATTTAAATACTTTAGCCACTCATCTATTAATAGATATTTGGGTCATTTCCAATCTTTAGCTTTTACAAATGTTGCAGTAAATCTCTTATATGTATATCTTTGTGCATATCAATGTTTCTGTGGTATACATTCCTAGAAATAGGAATCTAGGGGCAAAAGATGTATACTCTGAATTTATAGATATTGCCAAATTTCCCTCCACAGAGTATCTCCCAATTTATCCCATATTTCCTCTCAGTCACATATGGGACATCTTGTTTCCCTACAGCTCTGCCTCCACATAGATTTGTCAGACTTTTTGATATTTGTCAATGTGAAACGTGAAAAATGTATATTCATTGTAGTTAATATGTGCGTTTCTTACTTTCATGAGATTCTAAGTAATATGCATAGCACAATCCCTTGTGGACAACTTGAAACATGACATTTTACTAGAAAGATTACTTATTGGATACTTACTGGTTTCAGTAACAGCTACAAAACCATACTAAGGACAAGCTGAATCATGTTGGGTATGTGGGGTGTTAATTACCTTAGTGTTGTTGCTGTACATTTTTCTGGCTCCCACAGCTTTAAACATCATTAAAATAAGTAAAAGAAAACATAATGGTTCAAACCTCAACCTGGTGCCGAATGGGCTCTCAGCTGCTTGGATTAATGACTCGGTGAATGAATGGGAATCTTACCCTTTAGAAAGGTGAGATTTCAAGGCAGGAGAGATAAACCTCACATTCTACTTTTGTTCTCTGATTATCTAATTATTTTAATTCACTCTCCACCCAAAGACTAATCAAGGGCAGAATGAAGAAATATGCATTATATTATCCTTAGTGTCCTGTAATAATAAATAATGTACTTTATTGATCAAATGGCTCTGGATTTCTGTGATTTTTCCTTTCTTTTTATCCACATCTGCTATAAGGCATTTTTAAAATTAATAAACCTGCGGGATTTGTCTTCTTAGTAGAAAAACAAACACAAAATAAAACCAAAAAACCCAGCCCTGCTTATAAAAGAGAATACAGCCAATCCAAACATTCTTAGCATTTTTTCATGTTGTAAAGTGGTGTAATGAGGGAATGTCATTCCCAAAGTAAGGAAAAGTAAGGTGGGATTTGGGATAAATTTCTGCTATTGTAACTGTAATGCAGGGTCTCAGTCACAATAAAAGAACCAGACAGTTCCTGGGGGTGCGGACTCATATAGGACTCATGTATATATATATATATATATATTTTTTTTTTTGGAAGTACCATCCAAAAAATATTTATATATATATATCTATATATATGCATAAATATATTTTTTTATTTTTTGGAAGTATCATCAAATGAGTCCAAAATTCACAGGAAGGAGAAAAAAGGATTAAAAAAAAATTACAGCCAAACAGTTGGTAATTGGTGTGTGGTGTTCACTAGTATGAACTAGGGGAAGTGAGGATGTTTCTTGGCTCAAGCATTTTATTCTCAAACTACAAATGTGTTTACAAATTAAGAGCACACTAATCTACGGCAGCTCAGTTCCAAGGAAGTAGATTTTAGTTTGTAGTGCTCAGAAATGAAGGATTCCCACAAGGAACTTTGCCTACTGTACCAGATAAAAGGATCCTCACAAATAAAGCAATAATTCAGTTACCTGTTCCTGAATAAAAGTCTGTGCTTTATTTTTAAGCTAAGTACAGTGATTTCCCAATTTAGCTTTTTGGGAAAAGCCTGTCAGGGTGCTATGACAATCCTCATTTTCCTTCCCCAGAGGAACTCCCTCCTTTGCCAAAGCCATATTCTAGCCTTGTAAGTAGTGAGACTTCATCTTTAGCCACACTTCTAGGAGTACTCTAGAGACTCTGGGTGTTATTCTTAGGCTATTTATAGCAAAGGGAGTTGAGTGAAAGCTGGGTGCTGTGGTGGTATGGGGTTATTTTTAGTACTTTCGGCACTTTGTGTTTTTCCAAAACTGTCGGCTTCTATGAACAAGATGTAAAAATCACTAGGTTTCTTTCTTTACAGTACTGTAGAGCAGTTTCAAAAAGAGAGATAATGTAATATTATCTCACATTTCTAAATCTGAGTTTGCTTGCCATTTTTACATTGTTAAACCTATCTTTTATTTTCTGCACAGGCATAGATTGAGCTTAATACCAATATTGGTTTACTGATTAGAAAAGTGATGCACACTAGCAAGAAATATGAACAATATAGAGACCAACAAATCAGAACATGAAAATCCCCCTTTAATCCCCATCAGATGAAATCTCAATGGAGAGTTTTGAGGAGAGTCATACAGACTTTTCTCTGCATATTTTTATTACATATGTAGATGTGCATGCATACATGCTTATTTTTGACCTAAGATGATATTATATGTTCTTTCCTGAAGGTTTGCTTTTTTTTCCCCATTCGTCAATATGTTTTGCTCATGGTTGCATGCCAATACATGTAGCATTACTGGATTACTTTTTAACTATTTGATGTTCCATTATGACTATGTCATAGTTTAGTAAACCAGTTGCCTTTTGATATATATTTGTTATTTCCAATTTTTCATTTAGATGATACTATAGTAATAAATATCTTTATACATGGAGATATTTATTTTTACAATATACTTGGAGTGAAATTTTGATATGCACATTTAAAAAAACTGAAGCGTTTAAATGAGCAAATTGTCACTGTCGTGACAGGCTTTTTAAAGGTAGAGTTATTTTAGGAAACCAAGTAAAGCCTAAACCCAGTGGCTATGTTTGTGATAGGTCCCATCACCTCCACATTCAAAATGCCAGGATGCAATGATTTGCCCAATCTCTTGAGTTTTAGAGACATTATAAACCGTCCTTTGTGTGGCTTTGTGAAGCTCTCACCATGTTGTCTCTTAGTCTCATTGTCATGGCCATCTTCATCCATGTACCTTCCCCACTGTACCATGCTTTCTCTTAGCTGACAGTGTTTAGGATTAACTCGATAAATGGTTTCCTAATGTGCTTCCAGATGGAGCTCAGAGAACAATTTAACCCAGTTGTAATAACCATGTTTTAGAAAGATTAAACCATTTGGATTAATTTATGCCAAAGAAGGGAATTTGTCTGAAAGATCCAGATGAATTTCATGGATCCCATGGGCTTAAAATGCAGTTGCCCCTCAGAAAAGATTAGAACCAGGAACTGAAAAGACATATAGAACTGAGGTCACTTCATCTTCCCAAGACCTTGGGATTTCTCATCTCTGTGTCTCTGCTCTCATTCATTTTTTAGATGATCAATTATCTTGACCCATCAAGTGGAAACAAGCCACCCAAAGCCATCAAGCATTTAACAAGATCAACTTTCTTAGAGTCATGTTTCCAGATTTCCTAGGACAGAATGTTTTATTGGTTGGTGTAGTCATGTGTTCACTCCTGGTATAGTTAGGGAATGAAGGTGAAGAAGCCTGACATTTTCTTCTTTTCAATCACTTCCTCCTTCTCGATGTTACTATCTCAGAGAGGCCTTTCCACCCACCCAAAATGTACCCCTTGTCCATGACTTTTCCTCTCTTGATCTTATATTATTATTTCAAGGCACTTAATTTTGAGCTACTTTGTTGTTTGTTTTTTTCTCCCACTAGAATATTAGCTTCGTGGTATAAGAAAACATATCTATCATATTCATTGCCATAATACCAGGGCCTGAAATAGGGCTTGATTTCATAGCAGTAACTCAATAAATACATGTGTAGGTGAAGACTGAGGTGGACAGACCTAGAAGACACCCCTTTGTCTTGCAGAGGGTGTCTCGGGATTTTAGTGGCTGGTGGAATTGTATATTTCAGCTTCTCTCAGAGCTGTTTTGTCCTATATGTGCATTTGACTACTTCTCTTATTTGGAGACCATGTATTTCACTACCTCTTGATTTAAACAGGGCACGCCTACCTTCAAACTGCTTACAGTTTTATTAACTTAATCTCATAGCAACCACATAGGGTGAGCAAGTTAGGTATCATCTTCTTTGGTAGATATATTAACTGAGATGTTGCATGCTTTGTTCAAAATCAAATACCTAGTAGACAATGGAGCTCATTCTAGAACTCAGGTCTTTGCTGGGGTTCCTCTCAATAATCCCTAGCTCCTAGGATTAATTATTTGGAGTTGACAAGGAACTTTTAGTTCCAACTCAAAAGTGCTATTTCTTCATATGGTACAACAAAGGACCATGCCAAGAAAAATCAATGGTATTATAGTATATATCTGCTTTTTTAAACTTCCTGTGGATCAATTTTATATGCACGAAATTTCTAACAATAGTAGTTGTATTTTCATAGATTTCTATTTCAAGATAATGTCGACATAATTGTGACATTTCAAGTATTAACGGTAGTTTCATTTTTTTACTCATATCCCGTTTTATGCTTCCCTTGGTAACAGATCTCTGAAAATGTATTATCAGAGAACAAATGCTGTGCTACTCTGCATCTGCCCTCCTTTGGCTTTTATTACTACTTATTCACTCACTGTTAATGGAGAGATTACTGCGTGCTACATTTAAAGAACTTCATGGAAAAAGCTTGGGTCAGTGAAATGTAGACAACGAACAACAACAAAAAAAATGGAAATGTATAGGCTAAATATTTTCATTAGAAGCCATTGTTTCAATATCCATGGCACAGAGCTTATATTTTTAAAGATAACATTTGTTTTAAGAAAGTGTAAAGGTTATTAAAATGGATGCTCTTGGTATATGTCTCATTCAGTAGTAAATATATATTTACTATTTTCTATATGGCAGAAGATAACCCCTGCCTTAAGAAGTTTTAAATGCAGAAGAAAAAGTCACATTAAAAAATAACTGCAGAACCATGGTGTATGTTAAATGTGTGTGAGCATTCTTTCTACATATCTGGCCCAGTGGCTAGTGGATTTCATAGCATATAGAATAGAGTATATAGATGTTTGTTGAATGGCTAAATAAATGCATGACTGGATACCTGAACAAACCTCCAAGTAGAGTGATTAGAGCAAAAGGCTTGATAAAGAGGTAGGCTTTTAAGAGGCAACTTGGGAGCCAGAAGGCAAGTATTCCAGGCAGAGAGAATTAATGAGAGTAGATTTCCTTTTCCAAGGAAGGAAAAGATAATGGACTATGTCATGAGGCCTGCTGACAAACAGGTAACTGGGAAGAGTTGGCTTTTAAGAATCTTGTACACCTGACTATACAGAAAAGTCTAGTGTATAAGACTTTTCCTTAGTGGTGGACAAATTTGGAATTCTGTAGAGAATGCATTTCCCTTATCTGTTATCCTTGTTCACCACTGGCCCTTTTCTTTGCCTCATTCAGTTTTAATCATCGTCCTGAAATATCTTCTCTCCTTCTAAAAACAACTATCAAGGGACATGTGACCCAACCCAAATATGAAACTATGGTTGGCGGCCCCATGGATAAGGAATAACACAAAATTAAGTATAACCACAGTTGCCCTGCTTAGAGGGAAATGACATTTATCTGAAATTATTTTTGATGCACTCAGATTTTTAAAAAGAACCTAGAATTTATTCATTATACTAATACATTTTAAATGTATTCCCTTATAAGAATGACTCATCATGAATCACACATTATAGGAGCATTTTAGTCATTGTACACAAATGAAACAGTGACAAAGGAAAATGAAATGTCACCTTGTTTGTTCCATTATGTTGTGTGGTTTCAAATTCATATTTTTTTAAGTTATAGCCTATAGCCAATACACCATATATTCCAATTCTACCATATTTTTGAAAATCAAATATGAATTTTTAATTAGTGAAATAAGGTTGCTCAGGAATATTTCTTTCATTTGAGCAATGCCTTATTTTTATGATACAGAAATTAATGAATATAGTTTTTCCGTGACATAAATTAATTTCCATTTTCTTCCATAAATTTCAAAAGCAGCCTTCTCATTTAAGCCATTGAATTGCGGTATTGTGAATATAATATTGCAATATATACCAACAGTGACTGAATATTCAGGTGGGTTATCTAGTAGATATTTGACTTAATCCCACCTTTTAATCCCTCTGTTTTCTGTGCGTATGATGTGATGGTTTGAGGTTCTCAATTGAAAATGATCTCTACTGTCCACTTTGAAAGTATTTTTCATATAACAATCTTAAAATAATTAATATGTTCAAGAAATACATGAAAAATCTAAAACTAGATTTGCATCACATTAAATTGCTGAATTGTTTAACACATCCTTTTTTATATTTTCTCCCCAAATCTTATACCAACTGTTAGAAGAACTGAGCAGCTATAACAAAGACATTTCAGAAAATACGATAACTGTTTTCATTCTACAAAATGACAGTCCCTGAATGAAAAGAAAACGTTTGTTTAGTTGAATGTGGAATTTAAAATCCTCCCCTTAATTTTCATTTCTTAAATCCTTCCACTGAAATGTGAATTTTTTTGACATTTTTTTCCCTGTATAATTTTTCTTGAAGCTGAATGTCAACAGTAGCAATTTCTGGCTCTTGGTGGGTCAGACATTTAGGTTAATGCTTCTGCTGGCTTTGTTTCAGCTAACTGAAGAATTTTGATTACAATTATTGGGATTACTTTAATTTAGAAAAGTGCCAGTCCTTTTTAGTGAGCATGATTTATTCTCGCATAAATCAAATTAAAAGTTTTTATAGACAGCAGACCTGTTTTCTTGACTCTTATACTCTTGGGTGCACTATTACTTAAAGAAGAAGAAACTAGAAGAAGATGACTTATTAGAGATGAGTCAGACTCTGTTGTGGAAAGCTTTGTCACCCATCAAACCACAGTTAACTGAGTGGATGCATCTTGCTTGGCCCTCGTTTCAGTAGAAGTGGATATTTTTGTTTGTTTGTTTATGTCATTCACCTTTTCTTGAAGTGGTATGAGAAGATCCTTGAAAAAGGAATCTTATATATGAACTCGTGTTGGGTATATTTCAGGATACTCAGAAAAGAACGTTCCTCTCCTTGAACATGTCAACTATTTTAGAAGCATACCCTATTACTTTTTTTATGAAGGCAATATTTTCATGTTTAGCTTGTAAAATTTTATTTAAAAGGATTTTAGAGAAGGAAAGCAGATGGATTGCAGGTGGTATTTCTCTAATTTTTGCTATTACATCATTGTAACTACACAGCTTGTTCAATTTTTCATGCATGCTTTAAAATATATGTGTGCTCTATTCTGCAAAACAAGCTTTCTGAAGCTTAACTAAGGGGATGCAGATTGTTACATCTTTAAAGTAGGATTGTCAAATTTTTCATCTGCAATTATAAAATCAGTGATTACCATCTTAACAAAAATAATTACATATGCATTTTATAATAGGTTTGATAAGAAATAGTTTGTGAATTCCTGAAAAATAACCAGATAAACTTGTTGAAAGTAGTTTTTAGTCACTCCTGATAAGATCACAAGCATTTCGTAAAATATTTGTAACCACATAGAATTCTTTTTCACTTAGCTGCAATTTGCAATTGCCATCCTCAAAGAGAAAATAATTTGATTGTTACTGAAATCTTGAATTTAAACAATTAATGTTGTTTCCAAAATACTATTTGTGATTTTTTTTTTTTTTTTTTAGCTGGAGGTTTCAAACAGTTGTTTTGCCGATATTTAGAGCAACCATTGTTTCATTATAATTGCTCACTTAAGGGGCCTCTTTATACAATTTTTTTTCTAATAATCTCCCCACAGTGAAATGTTAGTACTATAGATCTACTTTTTATCTCTTTATGTAGTGTATGTATATCGGTACTTTATGCATAAAAATAATGTGCAATGTACACGATTTTTCTTCCCCTAACCCCAGAACCAATATTTGCCCTGTGAGGCGAATTAACACCTCCGCCAGGAATGCATGATCTAGATAGAGTAAACTCCATTCAACCCTGACTGAGGTAAGGTCAGTAACAAGCCAGGAAGTTACAGCCCCTCCTCTTTATTGCTAAGTCATGTGGAGGGTACATAATTTTCTTAGATGTAACGTTGGGCTGCCTTACTATATTATTTCCACTATATATAGCTAACCAGTATGTATTTGGTATATATTCAAAGGGAAAATAATGGTCTCTTAAGATAAAGGGGCTTTCAGAGTCTTCTGCAATAAAGGGCTATTTTGAGAAATGATAATTTCTGTTGGGCATCACCAAATCAGAAATTTTGAGTGAACGTATTTTTCATTGCTAAAAACTAGAGAAATGAAGAGTGAGGAATTTCCCTTTCTGGATTTGGCTCACATAGTATATTGGTTTCATCTCTGACCTAAATTGAAAAGCCCACTGACACTGAGTGATTGTGAAACCGCAAACATTAGAGTCCAATAAACTTGGATGTTTCTAAATCTACAAGTGCTATGATTTAAGGCTGCCAGTCTACAGTGACCTGTATTGCTAGTGGCAATGCTGAATACTTTCACAAAAAGAAAGACATGTCTCAAGGTAGGAGTTCTGGAGCTGTAGCTGCAGTGAGCCCAACTTGCTTCCAGCAGTTGTGTGAATATTTACCCAGCTGTGATGAAATTAGTTTGGTTTTAAGGATCCATGAAGGTTTAACAGTGGAGGCTCATTGACTCTAGATGATCCTGCTGGGGATTTTTGTTTCGAGTTTATTTCTTGCTGAAAAGCTAGGGAATTACTTTTCCATCCTATAGCATTGGGACTTCTATGACAAGCCAGTAGTTTACCAGTTGTGGTAATAAGAAACATGCATTTTCTGCATACTTGAAAACAGAAAATTACCATTGCAACTGTTACAGCCGGCTTATGGCTATGATTTCAGACTAATTACAGTTTTCTCACATATACTAATAACTCTAATGTAGAATTTTTAAATAATCACTCTCTCAGGTAGAACTGACAAGCTTCTGAGAAGTGAAAACTTTGTGTACGTCCTGGAGGAAATTTAGGTTGTTGCAGATTTAATGACCTGCCCTACAGTAATGAGATGTATTTTTTTTCTTGAGTGCCAATATATTTTATGCATAGGACTCTTTGAAGCAACTTCAGTGAGAAGAAATATATATACATCCTGAAGAATTATTTGACTTATTGCAATTTAGAACACCCATTTATCTTTTACCGTGTGGTTGACCCTTGACCTTTACAGATTTAACAGCAGAGTCTCAGTATTTCCCAAGTGATCCAGAGTAATTTGCAATTCTGCTGAGACATGAATGTGTTTGGAGTTCTGGAAAGCTGATGTGCAGAAGCAATTCACTTGGTGAACAAGCCTAGCCATCCACTCAGGACCTGCCACCCATTGCACTCTGACTGTCCTATATTATTTGTTTGTACCTAGGGAGGAAATTATGTGCTGGATGGATCCATGAATCTGGGGAGCCACAGAGATCTCTAGCTTATCTAGTCATAAATATCAGCACTCTCTTGTTATTGTTACTATTCTGAAATATCGGAGTAGTGACTCTTAACACCACCAACTAAAGATTCTAATATGGGCCTGCTGAGAATCACTTCCATAGTGAAAAGGTTGTGTCATAAATCCTTAGGTGTGTCAGGGCAGGAAGAAGCAGCAGAGGAAAGAAACCAACTGGCATGAGGCTTGAATATAACAAAAGAAACAAAACACCTTAATTTTTTATTAACTATTTTAATATATCCAGTGTTACCGTATTACCAAGATAAATCTTGTTGATATTCTAATGGATAATGGAATAATTTCTTAAATTAAGTCTTTGTTACAATTAGATAAAAGTAGATGGTATAAAGTGGCTTGAGAACAATAGTCCATATTCCATATTCCTCTTTAACTTTCTTCTCTACAAGCTAATCTTATATTATACATTTACCTTTGGAATATAAAACAGCTATTCCCTAAACATAATTCAGCCCAGCTCATGACAAAATGAACATGCATTACAAATAATGGGGTCAGAAACCGATTCAGTTTTATTGTACACTTCGTTACCTCTTCACCCTCAACCTCCACTTGTTTTTTGCAGGGTTGTTGATACTTCCCCCAGGACCCACAGAATTTTCTTCTTCTTAACTCTACTTCCCATGATACTACTAGGCTGTAATTGCCACTAGCTTCATCTTTTGTGTCTGAGAAGTACTTACTGGCATGTGTGTAGGAGTGTTTTGGTAAAGAAGAGTGCCTAGGCTGGGCTTTAGAAGATTGGAGAGCCTGGAGCCCTTCTTCAGCTACTCTGAAGAAAGAAACCCTCTGTCCAGCTCCTGGGAGGGTGCTGAGCTCTTCTCTGAGTGACAGCTTCCTTGACCCAAACATGATGGGATTCTTCGGGATCACACAGATTCAGTCCAGCTCTAAAGTTCTCAATCTTCGTAAATTCTATTGTTCTTGGTCATGCCTTCATTTACACAACCAGGGAGCCGCTGAGCCTCCCAGGGTCTGGTAACAGCTCCATTTGGTCCATTCCTGTCCAAATTGAGCAGCAAGGGCCTGGGGCAGGCAAGAGTTGAGTTCATGGGAACAGCAATTCTCAAACCTTTAGAGTCCCAGGACCAAGTTCACACACAAGAAATGCTGGAGGCACATTTCAAGGAGTTGCATTCCAACATGATACACTCTGTTTTACGACTTTTGCTGGCTGAGAAGAACTGTTTGCAGCCCTGAGCAGGCTTTCTTACATCCTCCTGAGGGTACCTGTTAAACATTCAGCCACTCCTCTTAGAATTACCCTCACTAGGTTGTTCCCTGCCCAACATTTCCCAGCACAACTTGCTCAGCTCAAAGGTCTCACACCTATACCCATAACATTATGCATCTTCAGTTATAGCAAAATTTATTATACTTGGTGATGCTTGAAAACGGCCTATAGCATTCTGGTTGAAAACCAGTGGTCTAAAGAAGTGTTTCTGAAAGCGCTGGAACCAAGAGATCGCCATCCATATCACCAAATGATCACCACGACCCCGTCTCTACTTCTTAAGAAACCCTGCGGTTGGGATAGCGCAATCTGTGTTTGAACAAGGGCTGCAAACAGTTCTTCTCATCCAGCAAAAGTCATAAAATAGAGTGTATCACATTGGAATGCAACTCCTTGAAATGTTCCTCCAGCATTTCTTGTGTGTGAACTTGATCCTGGGACTCTAAAGGTTTGAGAAGTGTTGCTCTCATGAACTCAGCTCTTGCCTGCCCCAGGTCCTTGCCACTTAATCTGGACAGGACTCGACCAAATGTAGCTGCTACCAGGCCCTAGGAGACACAGCGGCACCCTGGTTGTGTAAATGAGAGTGCACCCCATCTAGCATTCTGGTGCCTGCTAAAATCTGGTCGGCTGCACAAAGATGATCACACATACACTCAACGGAGAGGCCTGATTGTGAGAAGTATGGAACTGGGTCTCTTTAGGCCGCAACATGCAGATGAATCTCAGTAAAAATCACTCGAATTGATCACAGCCCATTCTGATTTTACAAAGTGGTTCCTAAGCTCTGGCTGTGTGTCATAATCAGGCTTTTAAACAATATTCATTCCTATGTTTCACCTGGGATGTTGAAATTCAGTCTAATCTGAGGCCCAGGTGCCTGTTTTAAATACACCTTCCAGGTGTGTCTGCAGCCAGTCTGCAGAGTGTTTGTGAATCACTGATCTGGATGGTGCTTCTCAAACGTGAGTGAACATGAGAGTCACCAGGAGGGCTTCTTAAGCCTGATTCCTGGCCCCATTTCTAAAGATATCTTTTCAAGAGGTCTGAAATGGGATCAGGAATCTGCTTTTCTAACAGACTTCTAGGTGATACTGGTTCTTGGACCTCAGCACTCTGACCTAGAAAGCTGCAATACGAACTTCTGAGCTCCCAAATAAATGTTAGGCTTGACTTCCATGAGCTCACCAAGACTTGTACCAATCTCATTGAAGTCTCCTGTTTATTGTTATTTTCTTTATTTTTTGAAATAGCTGATATAGTCACATAATTAAAAGTTAATGACTTTTAATATTTAATATTAACATTTAACTATTTTAATAAAATTTATATTTTATTAAAATATATTCAATATATTTAAAATATATTTAATAAAATATATTTAATATTTATTAAAATATATTTGATAAAAATATATTTTAATACAATAAAATAAATTTTAAAAGTTAATTATGTGAATATGTCAGCTATTTCAAAAAACAAGAAAAATAAAATGTATGAAAAGACATATGGTAAATTTTCTCTCTTCTAGCCCACACCCACTGATTTTTTCTCACCAGAGGCAACTGATATTATAGTTAATTGTGTATCTTTCCAAAGATATTTATGTTTACAAAAGCATATGTATATAAATATATACACACTGAACCTCCTTTGTAATTAAAATCCTAGCATTCCCTGTTCTGTACCTTGCTGTTTTCACCTAATATACTGTGCGAATCTTTCCCTTTCAGTACTTACAAGGCTCCCTGGTTCTTTGTGTGTGGTTGTGTGGTACTCATTGCATGATTGTCTCATAATCTATTTAAACAGCCTCTATTTATGGGCATAGAGTTGCCAGTCATGGAGTCCACAAATAACGAGCAGCCACCCAAAGTCCAAAAACATCGCATCTGAGCAAATCACCTTATCCTCTCCCTTCACTCCTGAAGAGATCACCTTCTGAACGTTGTCCATTATTTGTATTCTCATTGATTCTAAAAACAAAGTTTAGTTTTGCTCAATGTAAAATATAATTTTAAAAATTATGATTAATGTATAAAATGAAGAGTCCTCTTGTGTAAGGAAGGGTGGAGAGTAATATTTATTGAGTGCACCTTCAGGGACATGTCCTTGGATTGAGGTGTTTGCAGACTCAATGATTAGGAGGCAAACTCTTGGTGGATATGTCTACCCACCCCCCTACCCCCACCCCCACACACAAAATAGCATCCTGCTCTGAGAAATTAAGGTTTAGAGCTAGCAAACAATGGAGCTAAGGTGTTAACTCACTTCTTCCAAAATTCAGAACCCTGTGTGTGCGTTCCCTTATGAATGTCTTCAGGTTAGGGGTGCCCAAGGCCATGGGGGCTCAAATCCCACCTTCCTTAGCAGGGTCAGCTTTAGAGTAAGGTGAGGAGGGCACGTAGGGCAACAAACTTATGGAGGTGCCCACTCAGAATCATGCCCGTGTGCCCGAGGTGCCTCATGTGTCCTAGTCTAGTCAGCCCCAGGGCCTTAGTTTTCTTATCTATAAAAATTGTACCTATATCACAGGGGTTTTTTGGTGAAGATTAATAGAATTGAGGATTAATAAAATTTAAGCACATAAAATATTTAGAAGTGCCTCCCTCACCTATTATAAGTTCCAGTTACACTTAGTTATCATTAAATTCAGTTTCTTGATTTTTCCCTTATGTAGAACAGTCATAATCTTGATTAAATAAATAGGATTCCAGATGCTCAAAAATTTTAAAAAGAACAAAGAAAAATTTTGATGACTTCTCGTGAGCTTCCTTTCATGGACTGACTTAAATAGGAAGATCCCAACATCTCCTTTCAAGTCATCATCTCCTAAAAATCTACCCAACAGAAACCACTGCCTGGGCACCGAGATTGGCTTCTGCTTGTGGTGGGGGGAAAGGGGGCAGGGTTCTGGCAAAGGCCAGCTGGCTGTAAGGGGTCAGGCCAGGGGGAGACGGTTCTCAAGACTGGAGTCTTGTTTCCTTCTCCTTCAAAAGCAGGGGGTGGGATGGGGGAATCCCAATTCCTTTTTAATGCCAGCTTTTATTCAATTCCTTTTGAGAATTCCCTCCTTCCCACACTTCCTCCCACTCAATATCCAAAAATATTAATGCCTGAGAACGAAAACAAATTCTGAGGCTTTTAAGTAAGTCCTTTGAAAATGTCTATCATGTATCTTATATATTGGTTTAGAAAGTAAGATGATTGGGGGTTGCCTATAGATGGTGTTAATGTAATGTCTAAATGCTATATTGTCACATCTCATATATGCCACTGCTTAATCAGAACCAAGACTGGCAGATTCATGACTAAAAGCTGTTAGCTGGCATTTGTAAGGCATGTTCTTTTTTTTCTTTTCTTTAAGAATAAATGTTCCTTCAGAGCACGGGAATAAATAAACATGTGTTTGAACTTTGCCATTCTTGCTTTTGATAGGAGGAAAACCAGCTCACTATATGTATATATTTACAACACTCTGGAGTACATGCACGGGAGCCCCCAAACATGTCTGTATATAATCAATCTTAACTTTCAAAATAAATTGTATTGATTAAACCTCTATCGATGTGTGGGGGTGGCACATAGATCAGTTGGTGACTGACAGCCTCTTCCACCATGTGCATCTGTGAAGACAGTCCTGATTGCCACTGTCATTGTGTTTATGCCTAGGCATTTGAGAACAGTTTGTGATCCAATGTTTCAGAGCCTTCTGAAAGCCTTTGCTTGGGAAAAGCACACTCAGGCCTGATGACTGCATGCTAGCCTGGCATATATATATCTATATCTATATATATATACACACACACACACACATATATATACACACATATATATATGACTGTTGTTTCTGGCACTTTGCAGATATGTTTTCTCTCACCCTTATTGTCTACCCCCACTTTATCTCGGGAAAGCAGCTGATGTGCATTCCCTTGCTGGTGGTTCTTTGCACATACCTTCTGTGCATGGCATGGTTCTGCTGTGAGTATCCTTTGAGCGTTGGTAGATCACAACATTCATGGTAATGGTGAACCCGTCATATCTTTAACAGATGGGTCAAATGTGCAATTCATGGAAATGTCCATATTGGGTTAGTATCTCAGCATTGTTATAAATGTTAATGTCCAGCATCTCAGTTCTTTAGGCAGTGGTCTCCAAACCATTTTAATCATTCAGTAGTGAAAACTCAGCATCTGTACTCAATATAGATCAGTGATTATTAACAGGAGATGACTTTTGTCCCCCAGGGGACAACTGACAATGTCTGGAGACACTTGGGTTGCTGCAGTGGTTGGGGAGGAGGGGCAGGAGTGGTACTACAGACATCTAGGAGGAAGAGGACAAGGATGCTGCTAAACATTCTAAATGCACAGGGCATCACCCCACAGCAAAGAATGATCTAGCCTAAAATGTCAATAATGCTGAAGTTTCAAAATCCTGATGCATAGGTTGAACCATATGAAATGCACACAATTGTAAATAATACATATTAGGCTGAGTCTTATAAAATTGCAAATACTTTGATTTGTAAAAATGGAAGTTTCATACAGTTCAACCTAATATGTGTAATTATGGATTTCTGAATAAACTGCTGTACAAAAAAATTATTTACATTTTAAAATTCAAAAACATTGCCAGGCATGGTGGCTCACACCTGTAATCCCAGCACTTTGGGAGGCTGAGGTGGGTGGATCACCTGAGGTCGGGAGTCCAAGACCAGCCTGGCCAATGTGGAGAAACCCTGTCTCTACTAAAAATATAACATTAGCCAGGTGTGGTGGTACATGCCTGTCATCCCAGCTACTCTGGAGGCTGAGGCAGGAGAGTCGCTTGAACCCAGGAGGCGGAGGTTGCGGTGAGCCAAGATTGAGCCATTACAATCTAGCCTGGACAACAAGAGCGAAACTCCATCTAAAAAACAAACAAAAAAAAAAAATTCAAAAACATTGACTTTTATAAAGGCTGTTATTGAGAATTTTAATGTTTTCTTTTTGTTTGCTTATGGATCTTTTTGCATGTATCCCATCTTGGTGAGCACTGTTCTAGACTTTTGTTTAATCCAAAAGTTGATGTGACTTCCAACAGTTTACTAGACTACAGCACTCTCCTACTTGCTCTTTGGAGCAGTTAGGGGTTCTTTGGTGATGTCTAGGGTGACTGGCTGCCTCGGGTAGCGCAGACAGACCTATAGGAATTTGGGCTCTAATCCTGTTTGCCATCTCAATTGAATCCGCTTTCCCCTGAAATGCTTAAGATATCCACCCTTCATTTAGAATGCATTGCAAGGGAGACTTTAGGAGGCAAAATTATCGTTTGAAAACCACTGAAGGAGATGGTAACTTTCTGAAGTACAGGGATTTGCTTTCTCTCTCTGCTCAGTACGTAGCGCGTACCAACTGCTCAATAAATGCTCTTTTGAATGAATTTCAGAGAAAATGTTACTTGAATTGAGGAAGACTTTGAACTATGGAAAGGCAAATTTTTTCTTTTAGTAATACTTTCTGAAAAAAATCTGGTTTTCTTAAGGTTCTTAGCCTTAGGCAGGTTTATATACTATTTTTGTTTTGTTGGCTTATCTGCTGGTATTTATTAAGAACTCATGTGGGTGTGTGTTTCTGAACCCTTCTCTCTCTTTTGTATTCTTAAATTTCCTGCAATTAATATGGACTACTAAAAACAAAAGACTTCTCCTGCATATGGTTACCGTAGTATACTTTGATCTTATGAAGCACGTTGAAGAGATCTGGTGCTTATCTTCCTAGCACTTAAGCAACTGATGAATGTTAGGCTTACCTAGGGAGCTTTGAAAGATCCGGATACCTGATCTGGGGTAGATCCCTAACATCAGTATTTTTTAAATGGTCTTTAGGTGATTCTAGCTTTCAGTCAGCGCTGAGAGCCATTGACTTAGAAGTTAATTATCATTTGTTTTGTACAACTTCTTTTTTAATTTAACTGCCTATCTAGCACTCTATGTAAATGGTCTCCAATATCTATATATTGAAGTGAAAAAAGCAAGACATGGATATTTATTAGATGTATACATGTATGTATATATATGTGTGTATGTGCGTGTGTATAACATGGACATTCACACAATACATATATTCAGAAAATGAATTCTAGAGAGACACACCAAAATTTTTAATGCTGATCACTTGAGTGAGATTTGGGGTTTGGAGACTCACTAACTGTCCAGTTTGCATTTTTTTTTCTCCTGTGAGCATTAAAAAACAACAAACTGCACCGAGCCTGTACTTCCTTATCAACCTACATTTTTTTTATTTCTTCATACTAGTCTTTTTCTAAATATATCATGTGAGTCTCTCATTTCTTTTCCACTGCATTGACATAATTTTTGGAAATCTGTTGTAGAAAATATTAATTTAGCACTGGGAAAAGCTGATTATCTCTATCCTAACAACCTCTTTAGAACAATTCTAATATATTCCTACCACAATGCCTTTTTTGTTTCAAATTCTTGATGGGTAAGCGTATTACACTAAAGAGCTGTTTTGTCACAACGATCTGGAATAATCACTCCTGACATTTTTATGAGTCACTGCAAAATTCAAAGAATGTCTGTTTGATGGAACACACAATAAAAGGGACTCCAATGTATAGAAGCAGAGTGTTAGGGATAATGTTATATTTTATAATCGCCTCAGCTGAGATTGATACTGTTTTTAAAGTTGCTACTGATTTCATTGTTCCAATAACATTGATGAAATCATTCGTAGGAAACCAACATTACAGTACTCAGAGAACAATCGATCAAATACGTCTTTTGTATACTGAAGAAAATAACAGTTTCAAAAGGCCTCCTAATTTTTCTGTCAACTGTGTGTAAAGAATGACTGTATCTGATTTCACTGAGAGGACTCTGTTAACTAAGGGAATTATGCAAGTGAAAAATACCATTAGGATGGGGAATTCTTTCACAGTTGACTTGTTTTGCATTGTCCTGGAGGAGTCAGAGTTTCTGACAAGTTCCTTGTAAACCTGGGCTAGCTCACATTACATTTTATTTCTAGATTTTTTAAGGCTCAACTAGCCTTTCTCTACAATCTCTGAAAGAGCTTAAATCAATTTGGCCTGGTTTTCCTCGATGCAGCATCAGGCAGTCTGGACCAGCTCCCCTTTCTGCAAATAATGTTAGAGCTTTCACATCTGCGCAGAATAAGTGAACTCACAGGAATTAGCATTTGCCAGGTGCTTCATCATTTACCAAGTGCATTCACATGCATTTGTTCCCCACAATAGCACAAATGATGCAGGCATTCTATTCCCTCCATGTTGCAAGGAAGTTAAATGATTGTCCAAATTCACAATTTGAACAGATATGAACAAAATACATGGTAAAGGGACAGGAATCCTTTTATATTGGCAAAATAAAAATAGTTGACAAAGTCTGGTGTGTCTCCTCCAGAAAAGGACTGCAGTCATATAGGACAGAACCCACGTCTCTTATTTCCTTGGTAACCACTGCAGTTTAGTGCATACAGTAGGCTCTCAGCAAGTACTTAATATCTAAAACACCTAATGAGTTCTTTAAATACCGTGTTCTCTTTCTTTCAAAAGGAACTAACAGTTTCCTTCAACTCTTCTAAATTTTATATATTATTGAAACAACATGTGTATTAAATGAAATTTTCCTAGTATACCTTATAGTCATATCAATAAAGAGCATTCACATGGATTTTCTGAGATGCTGAAGGACAGCTGTGACTATTATTATTGAGAATCAGCTTTGACATTTTTACATGGTTTCTGGGAGTGAAAATGTTAAAATCCTCTCTCTTTTCAAGATGGATGTTTATATTTATAATAGAATCTTCTGAGATTTTTCTCAAAATGAGATGCTTCTGTTTACATATGGAAACTGCTGTGGTTTTAGACTTAACCAATTTCTCCTACAATTGGCCATGGGAGAACTGTCCTGTGGGTTGGAGTTTCTACAAATAAATTAATGTCAGATGAAATTATTAGAAGGGAAGATAAAGTACTTAATTTAAATAATTTCTGGTTTGATATTGAATATCACAATGATTTGAATAAGCAAAAACTGACAAAATACAATGCTGAATTATTGATTCAGCTTAGGGTATTCAATGACTACATTGGAAAACATTTCACTTCATGGGTCCAGTTCATCAAGTGAACTGTAGATTCATGGACTCTTCATGCTTTTGAGGTGAGGCTCCCTTTCATCCTTGTACATGTGTCATCATGGGAGTTTATGACAAATCAAATTTCACTTGACCCCAATCTCAGTAACTTCCACGCCCCAGGCATGATGAAACGTATGGTTTTAGTCAGCAACTTTTATGGTTGTATTAATCTGTTTTCATGCAACTAATAAAGACATACCCGAGACTGAGCAATTTACAAAAGAAAGAGGTTTAATGGACTTACAGTTCCACAAGGCTGGGGGGCCTGACAATCATGGTGGAAGGCACGGAGGAGCAAGTCACATCTTACATAGATGGCAGCAGGCAAAGAGAGAGCTTGTGCAGAGAAACTTCCGTTTTTAAAACCATCAGATCTCATGAGATTCATTCACTGTCACTAGAACAGCACGGGAAAGACCCACCCCCCATGATTTAATCATCTCCCACTGGGTCCCTCTCACAACAAGTGGGACTTATGGGAACTATACAATGAGATTTGTATGGGGACACAGAGCCAAATCATATCAATGGTCTATACTCTTCTGTGGATTACTCTCTTCATTGCCAGGCTCCAGGTTGCTGCTTAACCTAGTGTTTCTCAGACTTGCCTGATAATTAGAATTACCTGGGATGGTTGGTTAAAATCCCCAAGACCTTTTCTTGGAGACGAGGTTTGATTTAGCCAGGGGATTCTTATTATCAGAACTTTGTAACCATTTGGTTATACCACCGAGTTTAGGACAGGACATTAGTGGACCTAGAGATAACATAGATGGTAGTGGTGGAATGAAGAAACCGGAGAGGCCAGAAGGAATAGATTATTTTACTCTTGTGAGTAAAAGAGCACCATAGCATTCCTTTAATTTAATAGAAGAAAAGACCTGGCCAAAGGTTTGTACACCTTTTGAGTAGACCAGTGTATGTTTATACATATGTGTGCAGATGTAGATGCTTGTTGTTTTTACCTGGTATCATTGTTCAGAATGTAAGCATCCCATTTAATCTTACAACAACTTTTATTTTTTAATGGTGGTGACAAAGAGTGTATATGACCACATGCTTTTCTTTTATCTGTAGAAAAATGTGTATCTCTTGACAAACTACTTTTGGTGCATAAATATTATTCTCAAAATTCTTTGGCAGAAATCCACTTCTGCATATACCAGGAAAGGCTGTAAAAGACTCTGAAATGGGCAAAAGTAGATTACTAGATGTCTTTTTAATGGACTGTTAGGTGATGTCTAGTATACCATTCCTGGTTATCTAATTCTCTAGAGGTCTGTTCTTTTCAGTATCTTTAATATAGGCTGTAGAAAACTGATAGTAAGGCAAATAAATTTTATCTATGAAGATTCAATTGATACCACCCATCTTTATTGTAGAAGAGGTTTTGTGTCTTCTAATTCATTTCAGCATTTCAGATTGTCCATGTATGTGTCTGCTATTTGAACTGGTTGTAATATTTACATTACAACTTACTGGTTTCCTCACTAATTAAAGGATTTCAATAAAATCTTTGAAACATGTCTGTTTCATATGCATAGAAGAATCATTTGTCTTTAAAGATATCTTTTAACTCATATCATCCTTATAAAGCCTTATGAGGATTATAAAATGGATATTACTGTCTCCATTTAGGAGTGGATAGGAATTCAGCCAGTGGATAGGATTAGGAACCTCTTAGACATGGACAAGTGCTTAGGAACTTGTAGTTATGCTGGACCAGAGGATCTGGAACCCAGGAGGTTTGAGTGTCAGCTCAGATAACCCAAAGCTAGACAATGGGTACGGATCCAAAACCTGGGTCCAGGTAAAAGCTCAAAGATTTATACAAGCAACAACTGTGGGATATAGGGAAGGAGCTGAGATATAGGGAAGGAATTTTTTTTTTAATCTAGCAAAGGAGACAGAAAAGGGCCATGTTCCAAGCAGAAATCTGGCCCAAAATCATGCATTGACTACAAAAAAGAAAGAGTCTCAATATGGAACCTTAGCAGTCCCTTTGTGTCAGAGCCATTATGTCATCCTGTGTCAGCAGGAAACAACCCCAGCGTGAGCATTGAAACTAAGCATAAAATTGGAAACACCTGGCTAAACGGAGGCACTTGTGGGTTGAGACAGGCAGCAACTCCTGATAACTAGATAAGGACAATGGCCTTCAGCTGGGCTCAGCTGCAAGGAATTGCATTGATTTTTAGGCATGTGGTTTATTTCAGAAAACTGCTCACATTTTCCAAATCCCCGTGGAGCTGACATTTTCTTACTACCCTGATTAATCAAACTGTGTTCAAAGTGAAGAAACTTGTCTGCCCAAGGTATTCTTAGTCCCTCAATGGCAGCAATGCTACCTAGTCTCCCCTCCATCCCTCCATGCTTAAATTATTCTTGAGGTTATGTTTGCTGCCATTCTAATGTGGAAGCAGTGTTGATATTTTAGAAGCTTTCATTATCTGCTGCAGGCAGAAGACAGTGATGTATTGAAAGTGATTTAGAAAATGGGAGATTTTGTCATTGCTTTTTTGGAGTAGTACCGTCTTTAAGTTAAGGCAACCCTTTTCACAACTTCGATCATTACAAAGGAAAAAGTTATTTCAGATTGGGCCCTGGGATGGCTTCTAAAAAACCACAAATCATGTTTCTAATGTAAAACATTAAAATGACTGGGGTGCTTAATTCCACACCATCATCCAGCGTTGCAGCTACTGTCTACGTTGGTCTTTAATTTTACCTATGGGTCTTGCAAAGGTAACTCATCATCATTACAAATAAATGTCATCAGTCCTGTCACGAATTTTCTAGTTATATTTTGTGCTCAGATACTAACCATTGCTCAGAACTCTAGGCTTTATTTAAACTGTAATACAGTTAATACCAGTATGCTTTTTCCTCAGCCTGATCAGGAGCTTAAGTAGCTAATAGCTTCTAGGTAGAGTACTTCTTTGCTATAGACACATTAGCTTTTTGCATTACATAGTGTATAATATATTCCTTTAAAGGATGGAAAACTACTAGATATTTTAAAAAGAAATTAGTTGCAATACGATGTAATTCATTCTTAAAATAATATACTGTTGCAACTTGACTCATAAGGCAGATTCATTAGAACTCAGCTGATGTAAATATATAGGTGTTCTACAAAGAAGAGAAATAACTTCTTTAAAGCTGATACAAAGTAAATAAAATAATATAAGGTCCATAATTATTAACCTAGTCTCCTAGGCATGATTTATTTATGTTGTGACAAAATAGATAACACTTGACAGCTCTAACTACTTTTATTTTTGAGACAACAGATTTTGTAGATTATAACGGCTAGTTGGCTGCTGAAACAGCACTCAAGATAGAATGCTGAGCTAGTCTGTGAATCAAATTTTAAAAAAAAAGACAAAAATTGTAAAATGGAAAAATGATTAGGACTTTTGAGCAATGTAGGAAACAAAGAGTTCGAAACATGTCACTATGTATAATTGGTCTATTAATATGTAAAAATTGTTTTTGATTTTCACTTTTGCCAAGAAATCATGTCAAACAGTTTTTAGAAGGACAAATAATTTCTGTTTGCCAGTCAAAATGATCTGAGTGATGACAATGAGCAGAAACACCACAGTAAGTACTCTAGGGAGTAATACAAAAAAATAGAAAAGACTGGGCTTTTGCTGGAGAAGTTTATGACCTAGATGGTCTGGAGAATATACAGACAAAAATTCAATTAAAAGATTGTTAGCATACTGGAATTGTGTGCAAACTGAGCAGGCCTCTTAGAAGATAACTTTTTCATCGCCGTATTTTAATCCTTTGAAATGTTTCTTATTTCATGACTTTTTTGCATTCCTATGCATGGATTGGAATGGAATGGAGATGATCAAAATTTATTTTTTGAAAAAATTCAACTTTTATTTTAGATTTAGGTAGTACATGTGCAGGTTCGTTAATTGTTATATTGCATGATGCTAAGGTTTGGGATGTGAATGGTCCCATCACCCCAGGTAGTGAGCATAGCACTCAATAGGTAGTTTCTCAACCCTTGCTATCCTCCCTCCTTCCTCCCCAGTGTCTATCGTTCCCATCTTTGTGTCCATGTGTACCCAATGTTTAGCTCACACTTATGAGAGCATGCAGAATTTGGTTTTCTGTTTCTGCATAAATTTGCTTAGGATAACAGCCTTCAGCTGCATCCATGCTGTTGCAAAGGACATGATTTCATTCATTTTTATGACTATGTAGTATTCCATGTGTCTATGTACCACTAAAATAGAATTTTCCATCAACAGACCAGAGCTTGAATCTTGGGCCCATCACATACAATAGAGTTACTTGACTTTGTGTTGCTTGTGTTAACACTGCTCAAATTGAAACTCGTGATCAGAGCATAATATCTCAACACTTCATGACAAAAATTTCAATAATCTAATAACTGATCAACCCTCTAACCCATCTTCCTGATCCTATATGCACACATACACAAATCATCGTTTCTGATGTCATCTGTATTTCCCAGTGTTATCTTTATGATTCTATACCTTTGTTCTTACTGTGGTCAGGTGTGACAAAATGAACAACAGAATATAAGCTCTTTGAAGACAGTGATTTATTCTTTTTGTCCGGTGTCCCCAGTATGAACAGGGCCTTGAGCATAGTAGGTGTCGAATATACATTTGTTGACTTATTTAAAATTAGAAAACCTAGGACGAATGCTGAGGCTTGTTCTTAGTTCATTTTCAAGCTCTTGTCTTCTCTGAGAACCTATTTAGGTTATCAGAATTTAGAGTGAGAGGCAGCTTCCCTACTGGCAAAATGAGGAACTGGGGCAAGATAAATGTGTCCAAGGTATTTTGCAGTTCAATTAGCAGAAAATGGTTTCTTCCTTCTCCAGACCTCTGGGACGTATTGTCATTTATCCTTCCTTTTGATTAATATTTCCACCAGCATTGGGCTATAAGCTCCTGGAGGGCAGGGATTTTGCCTGAACGTGGATTTTATTTCCTGTAACACCTGTCTAGTGTCTTAATATACAGGACACTGTGGGGTATTTGGTGAGTGGATAGACAGAGGAGCTAGCCTATGTTCCAGTAAGTGCCTTAAGCCACAAAAGCAACTTTGTCAGCCTCTTTGCTGGAGCTTGTCATTCTTTAATATCTCACCTGGGGCATTGGGTCCAGGCCAGGGGACCCTATCAGCTCCATAGATATTGCAACTTTGCTTTTTCTTTATTCTTCTTTTTACCCTACAGCAACTAGGGAAGCAAAGGTAAGATTCGTTTGCTGTGTTCTCCAGCATCTACAGAAAAGGCTTTTATTATAAAGGGGAAATAACTTAATTGCTCATCCCTAAGGCAAAAGAAAACCAGGTAGAAAGGAGGCTGGGAACTAAGCCAAGGAAGAGATGGGGATGCCTCCCAGTGCCTCCCAGCAACACCGGGGCTAGGTTCTTTATATCATTTTGGATAAGTCATGAATTATCAAAATGCCTTCAGGCATCGCAAGCCATATTGCGATGGTTTGGATAATTAAAAGCTGTTTCCATAAAAAAAAAAAATCGTATTCAAGCCCTTGGTAGTCTTCAGGTGAAAATAGTCTTCCTGTCATTAAAGTTAATTAGTAAGTGTGTATGTGTGTTTATCTATGAAGCTGCAGATAATGGTTTCACAAGCCGTGAGATTGGGAGTTGGAAGGGAGGGAAAGTGATAATCACCATCGGTGTCTAGTAGTCAGCTAGGCTTCTGAGTACACTGTATCCTAAACAGGCCTTATCCTAAGGTTCATTTGGGGTATAGATTCTCAGGGCTCTTAGAGATTCTGATTTAGGAGTTCTGAGTAGAGCCTGGAGTCTAGGTGTTTAACAAGTACCCCAGGTGATTCTTATGATGGGCTAAGAGTGAGAAAACCTGCTGTGTGTCTTTCATAGGTATCTGAAGAATCCACCTTCCTGTAGTAAAGTTAGGGGGCTTGTGGCTCAAGGAGTCCAGAGCAGCAACAGTACAGGCCTGCTACGTGTCACCAGGAGCATCTCATCTGCTGGGAAATGGGAGCTTGCTATTTTTTGTCTTTTGACATTTGCCGACATGCACCATGTCATTTGAAGATAGAAAAAGTAGGTGCATTTTACATAAATTATGGGATGACAACACCAGAAACTTCGCAGCATGGATACAAGTTCTTCCATGATGTCCTTCTTGCCCCAGGCTTTAGATTAAGATTTAGCTATGTCGACCTCTAAGGTAGCGTGGTGGTAACGTATTTTGGCTGCATTTATTCAGTATTTCTGTTGTTCAGGGCTTTGCTAATCCAGTGAGTCATGCCACTTAAACTGCACAACTTCTCTGAGATACAGTATTATTCTTATGTTTATGATGAGATGTATAATAGGAGCAGAGCGAGGTTAAGCAACTTGCCTGAGTTTACACAGCTAGCCAGTGGGGTGGTTATCTGGTTCCTGTGCCTTCCCCTTCCCAGTTACCCTTTACTGTCTGCTGGGGGAGGGAGGCTCCAGTGGCTGATTTGTCTATACCTTGGGAGAGTCATCTTAATTGTTTTATACAGAGCGTACTTTCTCTCTCTCTCTCTCTCTCTCTCTCTCTCTCTCTCTCTCTCTCAATACTAGAGTCTTATATTGGTCTATATCTTACAGTTTGCAAAGTACTTTGAAATGTACCATCTTATGTGAGTCCCCACAACAATCCTGAGAGGTTATTTCTCGATTTTGTAAACCAGAGAACTGAGTCTCAGAAAGTCATGACTTGGCCAGGTTTGCAGTTATAGCTTTTACTTTTCTGTCTTTTTATTTCGTTAGCTGTTTTGGGCAGGTAATAAATACATACAAGTGGCCCCACATTCAAATTGTACAAAGGGTGCATGTTCTGGGTAATCTCGTTTCAGATGAGATGGAGCATGTTCGGGATGATATGGCCATAGATGGGTAATCCCATTTCATCTTCACAAGCCTACCGGTTTCATAGCTAAGAAAACTAAGAATTGGCTGGGCACGGTGGCTCACACCGGTAATCCCAGCACTTTGGGAGGCCAAGGTGTATGTGTCACCTGAGGTCATGAGTTTGAGACCAGCCTGGCCAACATGGTGAAACCTTGACTCTACTAAAAATACAAAAATTAGCTGGCGTGGTGGCATGTGTCTGTAGTCCCAGTTACTCAGGAGGCTGAAGCAGGAAAATCGCTTGAACCTGGGAGGTGGAGGTTGCAGTGAGCTGAGATTGCACCACTGCACTCCAGCCTGGGTGACAGAGTGAGACTATCTTTTTAAAAAACCACACCAAACAAAAAAAAACTAAGAATCAGAGTGGGTCAGATAACTTGCCCAAGACCACCCAGAGATGGTAAATTGAGGTCCAGGATTGAAAGCCAGAGCAGCTCCATTCCAAAGCTCTTTCCTTGGAACGTGACTCTGCAGTATTTTCCTTAGTCTGCAACAATCAAGGAGGCTATTTTTCACAGAGGTTTTAAGAAGAGCATTATCTCCCTCCTCATTAGGAAAAAGAAAATTCTGCTCTGTGATGCCTTTAGTGATAGCTAAACCTACATATTTGGAGTGTTGGTGCATTTTTAAAAAAATACACAAAGTAGGGTCTTGCTGTGTTGCCCAGACTGGCATGCAGTGGCTATTCATAGGCACAATCACAGTTCACAGCAGCCTTGAAGTCCTGGGCTCAAGTGATCTTCTGGGTAGCTGGGATCACAGGTGCTCACTACTACTCCTGACTAATTTTTTTTCCTCCATTTTCTGATGGGAGTGGTTAGAGGTGGTGAGAAAATATTTGGCAAAACAGCAGCCTCATTATTTTGTCTACAGGAGTAAGTTGCTACAGTCTTTCAAAATATTAGACACTTGGCTAATTTAAGTAGGACATTACAGCGAAAACCAAGCTTGAAGCTGCTCTTCTGATGCCAATCTTGTGGTTTTCCCACCACTCTGTCCCTCTGTCTTCCAGGGGTGCTGTCAGTAGTTTTAAGTCTGTTAAATGAGATTTCCCAGAACAGATCCTGGCTCCCAATACCTGTGCCCTCAGTCACATGGATTTGTGTTACAAGTAGGTTTTTCTTCTATTTCAGCCAAGGTTCTCGATATCTTTTTCTCTTTTGGGGGGCTACTGTTATAATCATTTGGTGACTGTTCATTTACATCTTCATTGTTCCCTGATCACAGTTCCCTATTTATTACATTATCCCTGCCCCTGTCCATTTTGTTCAAAGCACTGACCACAATTGGTAGTGACACACTGATTTATTTGCTTGAGGTCATCTGTCTCCCTTACTAGATTGCAAGCTCTGGATTGTAAGAGAATGCATTTACTTGGTGTTTATCCAGCACTTAGCACTGTGCCTGGTACATAGTTGGTTCCAAAAGATACCAGTGGAATGAATAGTTTTTACTAGTATAATGACATGTTTTTAGCTTTTAATGTTTATCAGTTTGTTTGCTTCTGGTTTTCTCTGTTTAGCTGCTTGCTTTGATTTCTAACTCTAAGCAAGACAGAATATGAGGAAAGGCCAATTTCTGATGTCCCAAGGCCATAACCATGAATCCTGGTGGCACTTGAGTAAGGATGGAACTTGGTGTTGAGGGAGATGATGGTGGCTCTAAAATACCCTGCTGGTTGACTACTAGAATATACAACAGCTTCAAGCAAACCCCAGGCACTGATATTTTAATAATGATTTATAATTATATCAAAGCACTTTATTAAAGTGAACTAATCATTATTCTGGGCCTTGTCTATCACTGCTTTATTTTGAAAACTTATTTCCCTTCTTCTCATAGGCCAGAAAAGTTCGTGTGTAATCATGAAGATCCTCTTTCTGGATATAGCATTTCTATAAAATTGTGATTTTTGCCTGGAGGTTCTTCGTTTCATGCTAGGCCAGCCCAGACCCTGGTGAAAGTGCAGGGGCTAGAACTGCTGGGGAGTGCTTATGGTCGATGCTTCCTGCAGTCTCAGTTCATTTCCTAAGTAATAACAACACTGGAAAGTATTTGCCAAGTTGATTTAATAATTTCTGCCCTTGTTTGCCTGTGTTATCAGGTGACTTTTGGAAGTATCTATACCTCCATCACTCCAAAATGTCTAATATAATACATTACCTATATAGGTTCCTGATCAGAACTTCTTGAATGAATAAATAGTATAGCTCTAGTATTCCTACGTATTATTAAGCCTATTTAGCTTTAAGTGCAACATATTCACATTTATTTATCCAATGGCAATAGTATATGTAAATTTTGGCAATAGTATATTTTTAAAAATTATCAGTTTTATTTTACAGCCTAGATATCTAGTTAGTTATCAACCAAAGACACAACTCTCTACAATAAAATTTGTCATTTTATATGAAATATGAGAGAAACAGATACACCTTAATGTGTTTATTTTTATTAAATCACTTATGATTCAGATAAGTTGACATAGAAGCAACTTGGAAACATATTCACTAGTTTTGTATCCTTTAGTGGTCTATTTTCTTCTTTATTAGGAGAACATTTTTTATTGCCAATCTCAAAGAAGAAAGGCCCCTGAAACGACTGTCACAGAATAACGGTGACATGCAGTGAGGGATGGTATATAGGCCATCCATTTGCTTTGTGTTTTTCCTATTTGTTTTGGATTTCAAAGAAGAGAAACTCACTCAAGAAAACTCAAATAGAAAATAGCTTATTTTAAGGGATTAAAGGATGCATATTGGGGGATCCAACTGCAAGATGTAGAGTTGCTACCGTGAAGAAGGAGAAAATCATCAGGCAGCTGAGGGCTCTCCTTCTCCATCTGAGTGGCTTGACCTCCACCTCAGCTTTTCTCTGTCCATCTACTTCATTTTTTCTTGACAGACGTTTCTGCTCACTCATTCACTTCTTTGTGGCCTCAGATAGCCTCCTGTAAGAGTCACTTCAGCCTCAAATGGTGGCCTGATTTGATTTCAGCATTTTTAGTTCAAGTTTCCAAAAGATTCTGATCAGTGTAGCTCTGGTCACGTGTCTGTCGTTGTTCAGTCAATTCTGGGTAGCGTGTGGGGCATCCAGTACTAACATGGCCCCATGCCACCCCTCCAGGAGGGCCTGCGGTGCAGCAACATTCTCCCTGAAAAATATGAGAGCAAAGGGGCAAAGATCACCATAGCCGGTTTTCTCTTTTTAAAGTAGGTTGATCATCATCAAATCCTTGATCATTTTAGTAACTCTAGATCTTTGACAATTTATATTTGAATAGGGTGCTACAGACTATATGGAATGTTCACATACAGTATCTCATTTAATCGCCAGAGCATTGCTGTGGGATGTACATCCTTATCCTGATGGGGTAGGTGAGGAAATAGGCCCAGAGGTGTGAGGTGAATCTCTCAGGGCAACACCATTACCAGTGTCAGAGATGGGATTCAAGTTCCCTGGTTATTCCACAGCTCCATGTTCATATACATGAAGTCAGGCAGGTCACTAGATGTTCTTTACATGGATCTTGCAGCTGATAATAGGTAGTTTTGAGAAAGGAGATGTTAGAACTGGAGCCGACAATCATCCAGGCGAACTCTAAGCCCATTCAACTGGGCCATTCTGATTGCTTAATACCTAAAACCTTACTGGCTATTACATTTTAAATATCACTCCTGATTAGGGTTTGCTTCTTTTTGGAATTTTCATTTTATCCATCTGCTGATTGGGCTATACAGTTGCCCCTTGAATAGAGAGGGGGCTGGGGCGCCGACCCCCTGCACAGTAAAAACTCTTGTGTATAATTTGACTTCCCCAAAACTTAACTACTAATAGCCTACTGTTGACCAACAGCCTTACTGATAACGGAAACAGTCGACTGACACATATTTTGCATATGTTTTATATACTGTATTCTTACAATAAAGGAAGCTGCAGAAAAGGTTAAGAACATTATAAGGAGGGAAACATTTATTATTCATTGAGAGGAAGTAGATAATTATAAAGGTCTTCATCCTCATTGTCTTCACATTGAATACGCTGAGGAGGAAGAGGAGGGGTTGTTCTTGCTGTCTCAAGGGTGGCAAAGGCTGAGGTGGAGGAAGGGGAAGGAGAGGCAGACACACTCGGTGTAACTTTTACTGAAAAAGGTCCGTGTATAAGTGGACTTGCTCAGTGCAAACACATGTTGCTCAGGGTTCAATTGTTTATATGTAAGGCTATTTTAATTCATTAATGATTACTGTCTCTTATGACTACCTGAGATAGTGCTATGCATAAGAATATCTGTTAAGAAACATGTTTCCCCTTCCATATGCTATGCATTACTTTAAAAGATATTAAAAAGATAGGGTCTCTAAATTTTCACATTATGTTGAAGGTAAACAATACAGTATATTTAGCGAGAGATTGATTTGTTATCAAATTGAAGCCATATGACTTTCAAATTTGGACCCATATGTTACCAACCTTTTTTTTTTTCCTACTCAACACTAACCACCTATTCTAGCCAAACTTCCCTTACATTAAGACTGAACTCCTTTCAATGTTTCACTTCTTTTTGAGTTTTACTCCCTCAAAAAAGTCTCCCTGGTTCTCGCTGCCAACCTAGAGTGGTATCTCATTAGTCTGAACCCCCATGGATAGTAACACCATCAGAACAAACACCCTCATATAAAGTAGAATCTTGACTGGTAGTTGGATTTTTATGTTTAAATATCCCCAATTACTTTGTTAACCTTGACAGTAATGACCATATCTTATAATCTTTGTTTCCATTATAGCTACTTGCACCTGCATGTATCTTTATTCATTTATTGAGCAATACTGAGCACAACCTATGGATCAATCACTATTTTAGATGCTAGAAATACAAAGATGAATGAATTGCTCTCTTCAATTATTATCTCATGAGGGAAGAAGATGCATAGTTTAGAGAGGAAAAACACTAATAAGGGTATGAACATCTTGAAACAAATTCAGATTTCTGTCAATTTTAAATTTTTCTTCATTAATTGAAACACAGCTATGTTTTTAACATTAAAGTTGTTCATGATTCAGCAGTTCCTAAGTGTAAGTTTTTAACAAAAATAAATATGAATCATGTAAATTATGGAAAATTATGTTGTTCCTTGTTGTTTCTATTTGTAGTTTACCTTGCAGGAATTCCCTGGGTCTCCTGCAATAGAGGCCACCATTACTGCTATATTCTAACCATTCCTGCAGCTCTTAATTCTACTTGTTCATTAGCATATATGTAATACAAACAATAACACAAAAGTAGTTTTCTTATGGCTAATATTTCTTTGTTCTGAATCAGAACCATAGTCAGTAATATTCTGAAAAATTTTATTCCCTCGAGGACAATTTTTCCAGATTGCCATAAGGTTTTGAAAGAAACAACTTCCCATTAAATGAAGAGACTAAGAATGTCTGAGGCCAGGAAATTATTGATAGCATCCTAGACCATCGTTTTCCTTGCACTGCAGTGAATAATTGATTTTGCTTAAGAATTTTCTTTTCTCCTGCAGAAAGATCTTTTTTCTATTTCCTCAGTATGAAAAATAACCCCTGGCATGTCTATCATGATACTTTCCCAATTGGTGGTATCTTAAACACTTAAAATCAGTAGGGCTTTTTCACTAATTGGATGAACATTTCCCTTTAGGATTCTTTATTCTTTAGTTTAAAAAGGCTTTTCAAGGATTATTTACATTGTTTGATGCAGGGGGTAAAAGCAGCTGAAGACATGAGAGTGGTGGTTTTTAGTGACTGCACTAAGATCATTGATGCAAAATGACCCTATTCAATTCTGTTTTTATGGGTTTTGTTTTTGTTTTATTTACTTCCCTGACTTCTGGGAGATGAAAATGAACTTTTCCTATACAAGATAAGACCCAGACTGGTGTCTGCACATTGTACTTTTTTTTAATTGATGGAAAAGACGAAAGTTCCTGGAAACGTGTGATGTGTGCCTCTTGCCCAGGAAAGGGGATTCCCTGAGCCTTGCCACAGTAAAGAAGGATACTCTGTGCTCTATGGAGAGCTGCTAAGGTTTCCAAAATCTAGATAATTTCAGGATAGCTATTTCAGTCTTGACTCAATGTTTACATCAATCATTGAGACCTTTAAATGTCTCTGAAATTCTGTCATTACCAGAGGCATTCGAATCTCTCTTTAGAAAGGAAAATCTTCTGTGTACTGCGCAGTTTGCGAAGTCTCCTCTCATTAAAAAAAAAAAGAAAAAAAGAAAAAAGCCTTTCTCCACTGTCCTGCTGATAGTGCGAGAAAGGTGGGGGAAGCAGTAGGTAAAAAGCAGGGGTTCCTTCTGATACTGAGGGGACTGAGCTTGTGTGAGAAAGGTGGGGGAAGCAGTAGGTAAAAAGCAGGGGTTCCTTCTGGTACTGAGGGGACTGAGCTTATCCTTTCAGTATTCCATAGGGAGTTGAGGTCTTGTCTCTTAAATGTGTGTCATAAGAGGCTGGAGGCCACATGCAGTCATCTGTAAATGCTTTGAAAATAATATTCTGAGACACATGAAGAGCTATTTGCATAAAATAACCCTTGTATTAAGGATACCCTCTGTGAGATACATTATTTATTTTATCTTTAGCTAATAGCTTTTATTATGTAATTCAGAGATGGAACTTTATTAGGGCAAAGCACAGATATACTACTGCTCTTCTAATGCAACAGTTACTTTTTAATCTTGTAGAATTCACAGAAAACAATTATTTGGAGAGGACTTTTCTGTTTTGTAGCCTTGTTCATTTTCTTGTCATATTCCTCTTTCATCCTTTCATGGCTAAAAGTTAAAGCCATGGTAACAAAATGCCCATTCCAGACCTGTTTTTTATTGGCCAACATTCTCTTGCTGACAAATTGAGAGTAGAAAGGAGATAAATAAGGATTAAGCAATTGTGACCATTTCTATTTGAAATAAAATTGGCTCATGAATATACCTGCTTAATTTCATGCCTGTGTTCAAGTGGTATCCAGAGCAGTTAATAACTTGGGGTACATAGATCTAAAATATAGTCATAAGAAACAGAAGTTAACTAGACCTGAAAAATACTGTTTTCCCCTTTAAAAAAAGTTTTCTTACTCTGTAGAAACACATATCACTTTTTCCTTATGAAGCAGAGATAGTCATGCAGTCAAACAGAAACAGGCAGCCCAAAGTATGTCTTATAGTGTAGAATCCCAGTGGAGACCCATGTGGGCTTTCCCCTCTGATACTACATTTCTTATTTTATTTTATTATTTATTTATTTTGAGACTGAGCCTTGCTCTGTCGCCCAGGCTGGAGTGCAGTGACATGATCTCAGCTCACTACAACCTCCATCTCCCAGATTCAAGCAATCCATGTGTCTCAGCCTCCTGAGTAGCTGGGATTACAGGTACCTGTCACCATGGCTGGCTATTTTTTTATATTTTTAGTAAAGACAGGCTTTCATCATGTTGTGGCCAGGCTGGTCTTGAACTCCTGACCTCAAGTGATCCCCCTGCCTGGGCCTCCCAAAGTGCTGTGATTATAGGCGTGAGCTACTGTGCCAGGCTCTGACGCTACATTTCTAAATCCGTTTCTTTATCTGTAAAATAAGAATTATCCTGTATTTTTAAGAGGCTATTTACTAAACTAAAATCAGCTGACATAGGTGAAATGCTTATTATTGTACTTAGCACATAGTGGGTAATCAACGACTTTTGACTCAGATCCCTTATATGATTGGCCCCAATGGTAAGTTTATTAGTGGAGGGAGAAAACTACACTTGTGCCAGAACATTCGAAGGAATATTTTGCCCTTCAGAGTCTTCACGATAGAAAGTACTATTTGTATTCAAGGGATACTTGCTTTGATATGTAGATATATATATGAAAGCTCTATCTACCTATCACTTACCTATGTGTCTATACAATGACCTTAATGAATACAAATATTTTGTAATGGGAGATTTGACTTTTCAAAAATAACAAGTTATTTGATACTAGATGAAGGACTACTTCCACCAAATAATACCGTTTTTAAGTCAAAATGTTTTAAAGAGACCATGGCCTTGTGGGATTCATATAATATCTGAAGACAGCTCTAAAAAAAATGAGAGATGGTAACTCTAAAAAAATGAGAGTATGATGCTTCCATGTGGGGATGCTTTGAAAGGAGGTCTGATGTCATTGACTATAGAAGGTTGTGTTATGTGTATTTATTATCTCATTTTATATATCAGGTATCAGTCCTATGAGCAATCCTTGAAGAAACTTTTGTGAGACATGTTTTAGAGAATTCATCTAAGGACAAATAATAATTTGATGTTTTACAAACTTTGATCCACTGAAGCATTTTATTTCTACCAAACACTGATTGTTAACCGTTTGTTCTAAGGGAACTATATTCACTGTCTTAGAGAAAACAGCTATAAAACCATACTGTTATTTTAATTTTTTTTGAAGTGCACAATTGCAGACTCTTCCTCAGTCTTTCAAGAACATGTCAAAATGAATCCCATGAGGGAAAGAACTTGATGTCTTGACTCATGAATCTATGAAATCTGAGTTGATAATAATACACAAAATACAAACATTATATGAATCCCACAAGACATACATATCTTTATTCTAGCTTTGCCATTCTTGAACATGTGGCTTTCAGCAAGTTTCTTAACTCTTCTTTTTCTTCCTTGTTTACAAAAAATATGAGGATAATACTAATTTATGCCTCAAAGACTTGTTTAAAATATTAAATGAATTTGTACATGTAAAATGCTTTGGTATTTGACACAATATATGAGCTCATACATGCTAGTTGTGTTAGAGATAGAGGAGATTAATTTATGTTGACTTTTTTTTTTGGCTAGTTATATGTCCTTGGTGCTTCACTATTTTTCATATTTCCTATGTCTCAAGACAAGAGGAATGTTTGTGTTAAAATATACTTTTGAGGATGTGCATACCAAAGTGTTTAAGGGCAGAAAACTTCAGGGTAGTGAACATTGATGGTATTTGCTGCTCTATTTACAGCTCTTTTAGCTGCCACTTGCCTTAGAACTACATTGGCAAACTCCCAGCAATAACTAGCACCATTTAGTCCTATAAAGAAAGAGTTGCAACTGATCCAGTGACAATCATTAGACACTTCCTGGGAAACATATTCAAGATCTTAAGCGATTCCTGGTTCAATCACCTGTTTTATTGTCACATCTGCACTTCAACAAACTGAAGAGCAATTGTCTATCAACTCACCACAAAGAAAATATTCTACTTCTGCATCCAATTAACTTGTATCTGTCAAAGAATTTATAGATTGTAGTGGGGGAGGGGACTTTCTATTTTCAAACAGTGTTATTAAAGGCCACAAGGTTATATTTGTCTTTTTCTTTGTCACATAATCTGCTTTAAGTCAAAGCTAATTAGTAGAGATGTGAAGAGATAATTGTGCCTTCATGATTAGAGAGATTTAAACCTCTGCTTTTCCTTTTGTAGGTAAGTGAACCTGGCATTGGCCATTGCTTATTATGCTTCCTGTCTGGCTCTTACTCATGTTGCCATTTGGTGGACTAAAACTCAAGGCAGTTCAAAAATATTGATATGCAGGTGTCATGGATGCTGTTGGAGTGTGTGTCCTAAGAGAGAGGGTAAGTGCTGGTTTTCCATTTTAAACATACTTCGTGATATCAAATTGCCCCCTCCCTTCCTCCCTTCACTCCCTGACTCCCGTCTTCCCCCAAAAGTGGCTCTCTTGGTTTAGTAAGCATCTCTACCCTGCAAAGCTGAAATAGTGAAAAATGAGATTCGTTTTGCAAGCCTGTTGGATGAGCTTTTGGAGGATAATTTTTACCAAAAGCCTGAAATCATTTGGCATTGTTAGTGTTTTCAATGCATCTGCATCACAGCACATTGCATTTCACATCTGGCCAGTTTGGAATGAAACTTAGAATATCACCAGACTACAGTGATGTAATTGTCATGAAGTGGTTTTTGTAGCTTAGAGAAAAGAAAAACACTTGGCTGAAAGAATGGTCTGAAGTCCCACCCAAAGTAAAACGTTCTAAATTAATAGTTGCCTCAAGACTAGAGTATTATTAGACCTCTATTTAAAAAAAAAAATCACAGTTCTGATCAAAGAAGCATAATTGGAGTTTCCTTTTTAAATATTTGAAGACTGTATTTACTATGTTGATGTTCAAATGTTAGATCTATATTTAGAAGGAAGTCTAGAGGCATTTTAAGCTAAACAGGAATGTGGGTTCCTATTCAACTCATTATTGGAAAAATACACTGTCATTATAGACTTTTAAAAGTATTAAGTAGCTTTTAAAAAACATTATAGGACTGTTATAGCTAAATCCTTTAAATATCTTCATTGTTCTTAATTCTCTAGGAGTTTAGTAACATTTTGCTTTTTTTGGTAAAATTTGAAGTTAATTTACTAGTTGGCTATTTCTTTACATTGAGAATAGTTACTACTTTTTCACTCTAAACCATTGAAAATTAAGAAAAATTACACTTAAATATAAATTCTTGATGGTTTTCTTTGCTCTTCTTATTTTCATTTATTATTGGAAAACAGATACTGCATTAAAGCATTTGTTGAAATATGCCTAAGTGTGTTTTCAGATTGACATACTTAGGAAGTACCTGGATTCATTGGTTTCCTATTTATTATAGCTTCATCTGGGATAAATGTATAGAAATCTTGTCATTACCTTTAGAAATTTTACTTGAGTGGCTCAATGTTACAAGTATTCTAAATGCTGATCTATTTCATTTTGATTTCTTTCTAAGTGTTTCTATGTTTAGGTGGTATGATTCTTTTAATTATTATGCCATTGTGACATATTAATTTTTGGCAATGATTATTGTTAAAGTAAACAAATATATACCCCCCACCAAAGCACTAAGTTTCATACAAGTTTTTAAACAACTGTTTCTTTCTTTTTAAAAAATTGATACATAATAATTTTACGTATCTTAGAAGGCATGATGTGATGTTTCCATCTACGTATATATTTGTGTGATGATAAAATCAGGGTAATTAGCATATCTGTCATCTTAAACAGCTACCATTTCTTTAAACAACCCATTTCTAAATGCTGGATGGAAGTGTGAATAAATGCCATTTTTTAATGGTGGTTATTTTCACAACAAATTAATATCTTTCACATTTTATAAATTGGGGATTATGAATTATAAATAAAATATAAATAATAAAATAATAATAAAATAATAAAATATTTTTCTCACATATTATTTGCAAAATAACTGCTTTCACTGCTAATGGGAAAATGTCCTTTTTTAAAAAAAATTGGACATAAGAACTTTCAAGATGAGGCCTTGAGAGAATTGGGCATAAACTTCAGACCTATGAAATTTTTAGTTTACCTCCTTCTGGACCTTGAATCTTATAAATTTTATTTCTAGTTTATTCATCAGAAATTAAAATCTCAATCAACATTTTGCTTTGACCCAATAAACATCATACTACTAGTTTCAAATATTGTGGATTTTACCGGGCTACTCCTGGTCACACAAGTATTTAATTCTGATTAGAAGCAGAGTCATGTCTGCATCTGCTGAAATCCAGAGCCTTTAATCCTGGCAAAACTGGAGGTTCTTTAGAAGCCTGTGAAACTTAAAGATAACTTAATATATAGTGAATTGTATTTATGTTTGGAGTATATGGTTCACATGATAACATGTTTTTAAGTCTCCAAACTTTGGGAAGATGCCCCAGCCACATCTTTCTCTTTAATAGAAGTTTGGAAATCGCCGAAGTTGTTATTCCCAGATAAGCTTTCTAGAGTCACTTTGGGATTTTCTTGAGTGATTTTGTTTGCATTATGTGTCATTTGCATAGTCCTTTAAATGGTGCTGATGGTAACTGAGTTACTTCCCTTATAGGAGCAGAATCATTTTAATAGCTGTTATAGAAGAACAGTACTTTTTTGTTACAAAAATAATACAACTGGATGGGAAGGAAATAACTGCATTTGCATATTTTCCTGCATCAGTGAGCACTCTCATCAGTTTTATTGTTTATATTTCAAAATATATAAAATAATCACACAGTCCTTTTTTCTCTTCTGTTGTGCTCTTCTGAGAAAATAGGTTTGGGGGGTTTATTGTGAGTATGAATAGTTACTTAATTGGGTGGAGAAACTTGATCCAGGTGGCTGCAGAAGCAAGTTGTTTCTGAGGGCTGGCTGGACAAATGTGAAACTTTCCCACACAGTGATATTCGCCATTTCACTGTATAAACCACAATAGGTTGTTTGATCTGCTTGAGATTAATTGTGCTTGGAAAATACAGATTTGAGGTTTTGTAAAATCAAAAATAGAGAGGTTTTTAAAAGTAGTCTAACTTATTTCAGAGTTTTCTAATACAGATGCTGGAAATTTATGGGGTCCAAAAGAAACTGGAATATTCTGAAAGAGTTGGAGTGGGAGGAAATGAGGACTTGGGGTGTTCATTGTACCTCTGGATCCTCCTCTGCCAAAAGGATTTTGTAGCATAAGGAATTGAAGATGTCATAGCTTTGGAAATGCCAGTAAATGTAAGGTCGAATTCAGAATCTTGATCAGGAAGAACTTCTGGTTCTTTCCCTGATGAAAAATATGATCTCTTGTAATTTCCAGAAGAACAATTGCTAATGCTTAATTTGAACAAAAATTAGTCTTCAAGAACTTAAATATTAAAGACAAAATCTATCTTGGTAGACGAAATAAGAGATTAATGTTTAATATAAAATATTAGGCAAATGAGATGAGTGAATTTTTTTAGTCTGCAAGTAAAATGTCAACTCTTTCAAAGATATAATTTATATATATATATCTTTTATGCTATAATTTTTAAAGGTCATGCATTTTATAATTCATGTTAACACTGTGTATAATAGTTTTATATATTTAGAATTCTAGATTATCTCTATTTAAAGAAAACATTTTACTATAAAAATCACACACAGAAGTGGAGAAAATGATTTAATAAATCCCATCTTGCAAGTTTCAACAGTTATCAACACTTTGCCATATTGCTATTTTGTCTTTGGGGGTGGAGAGTGCTGAAATATTATAAAATGAATCTTAGACATATCATTTGCTTTTAAATGCTTCATATACATGTCTAAAAAAGGGAGATTTTTTAAGATAACTATAATAATATTCACACATAGAAAAGTTATAATGATCCCTTCGTACCCTTTAATCCCTAGTTTACTTTCAAATTTCCCTTACTGGCTCAAATATGCCCTCTGTAGCTAGTTTGAATCTCAATTCAAGTCAGTTTCCACTCATCGCATTTGTTATGTCTCTCAAGACTTAAATTTTAGAACAATTTCTACTTTTCCCTCCTCTCTCTTTCTTGGCATTGATATTGATGAAATTTGACCAGGGGTCCTATAGAATGTTCTATATACTGCATTTTCCTGATTTCATCCTAGTTGTATTTTTTAATTTGTTCCTCTATCCCCCATACTCGTGTAAGCTAGAAATTGAATCTGAGGGATTCTATTATTTTAATATTTTCAACAAGAATACTTCATAGATGAGGTTTTGATACATTCGCTCAGTATCCCAAACACATTTGTTTAGTAACTAATGTGATTTTATTCCACTCTTCAAATGGACTTCTTGCTGCAATATTAAAAAGTAATTACGTTCCAGGGGGGGAAAAAAGCCTTTTCCTGCCCAGTAAGTCTTTATTATAATCAAATCCTTATGGGGGTAAACTTCAATTAATTGATGCATGAAAAATACCAGAGACAAGGTGAACCCTTTAATTTCTCTAAATTTGGCCATGCATAAAGAAAGCTGCACCTACAATGCCTGTCATAAACTGTCAGTGGCCAGTCAGACTGAACCTGTTTCCCTCACATTGCTCCTGTTGTGAGCAGGTATTTCCATACTCTAGTGAACTCTTACTGAGACAGACCTGCTATTTGGAGCTTTGATGTCCACCAAGGTTCTACTCCCATCTCTATATTAAAGCATGATGTTTTTAGGTTTTGGATAAACATCCAATATATGTCTTTTATGAGTAAAACAGATAACAAGAAATTATGATATGTGTTTGGTTTGCTTACAGACCTTGCTGTATCCATTTGGTTCCCTCTTATACTTTTGTTTTTTTTTTTTTTTTTTTTTTTTTTGAGACGGAGTCTGGCTCTGTCGCCCGGGCTGGAGTGCAGTGGCCGGATCTCAGCTCACTGCAAGCTCCGCCTCCCGGGTTCCCGCCATTCTCCTGCCTCAGCCTCCCGAGTAGCTGGGACAACAGGCGCCCGCCACCTCGCCCGGCTAGTTTTTTGTATTTTTAGTAGAGACGGGGTTTCACCGTATTAGCCAGGATGGTCTCGATCTCCTGACCTCGTGATCCGCCCGTCTCGGCCTCCCAAAGTGCTGGGATTACAGGCTTGAGCCACCGCGCCCGGCCACTTTTGTATTTTTAACTCAACATCTCCATTACTTCTAGTCATAGGGCCTGAAATTCTCACTGTTAGAATCATTCCTTATGGGCTTTCTGGAAATGTTTATTAAAGAGAAATCAAGGTATCACATTACTTGGGAAAAATAACACATATATAAGACTCACTGTCGCTTAAAGCGAGATGATGATCTTGGTAGGCACTATCCAAGGAATGTCTTGACCTTGGACGAACATCTCATCTGGGAATTTTTCTTGGGCTCTGGACACCTGGGAAACAGCTTGTAAAGACCAAATTCTGTTGTAGAAGTGGAGAACTTCAAAACGAGAATATGAGATATCTTGGGATTATTGCCTCTGGTTTCTAATAAACTGAATTATGTTGATAATGCCTAGCCCAGGCTCTGTGGTCTGTAGAAGGAAGAGTGGATGAGGAGTAAAGAGATACCAAGCTTCAGTCCTGGATTCCAGGCAGTGTAACTTGGTGATCAACAGCACAAGCTCCAGATTCACAATGGGTGGATGGTATTTGCTCCTCTTGCTCCTGTGACCTTAGAAAATTTACTTAACTTTCTGAGAAGCCTCAGTTTCTGAATCTGTAAAATGGTAAGAGTAATAGACGTTGGCCTTATGGGGCTATTATGAGGATTTAGTGAGACAATCTGTATAAAGTGCTTGCATAGTTCTGGTACTTAGGAAATGATCAATAAATGTCATGTCTACTGTTTTATTATTGATCATAACTAATGCTTGTTCCCTTCATTAAAAACTTCATAGCAAATTCTGGCAGAGAATTAAATTTATAAATTGCATTTTCTCAACATTTAGATTTCATTGGCTAATGAGAGTTATTTCATTTACAGAATTACTCTTTGTATGCCAAAATCCTCTAATGATAAACACTAAACTAAAAAAGTTTAAAGAGCAGCATGTCAACAGAATCCATTCAACCTACTTGCTGATAGTTTATGTACAAGAGTATAAATGGATGTTAAATTCCAAATATATATTAATATAAATTTATGTAAGGTCACGTACATAAGGCTGCAGAGTTACGTATGCATAATTGAACAGAGAGTATGCTTGCTTGCTTGTCCGGCCTTCCTTCTTTCCTTCCTTCCTTCCTTTCTTTTCTTTCTCTGTCTGTCTTGTTCTCTTTCTCTCTCTCTTTCTTTCTCTCTTTCTTTTCCTTCCTCTTTCTCCTTTCTTCTTTTCTTTTCATTTTTCTTTCTTTTCTTCTTTTTTCTTTCTTTCTCTCCCTCTCTCTTTCCCTCCCCCTCCCTCCCTTCCTTTCTTTCCTTCCCTTCCTTCCCTCCTTCCCTCCCTCCTTCTTCCTACAGGGTCTCCGTGTATGTTACGCAGGCTGGAGTGCAGTGGCTATTCACAGGCACAGTCGTCCCACACTGCAGCCTGAAACTCTTGGCCTCAGGTGGGCTTCCTGCCTCAGTGTCCCAGGTTGCTGGGACTATAGGCATGTGCCATCATGCCCGGCAAGAGCTTTTTTTAATGCCAGATATTCTGCCAAATGTTTTACATAGATATGTCATTGAGCTTTGGCAATGATTATATAGTTCCTGCCACTGTTATCCTGAGGGCCAAGGCCGCACTGTTAGAACATAGAAGATCTAGAATATAACTCAGGTCTGTCCAGCTCTGGAGCCACTCGTTACCTTCCACATGCTCTGTTTTTTTCCAAACGTGTTTTCAATCGAGGGGCTTATTATTGGCATCTGTTTGTTAGTGTGATATGTTACCATGAGGCAAGAGTAAGTATTTGCATCTTGTGGTCCAGGAGTTGCTACAGGGGCTGTAACTACATGAACTGTCCCTGTAGCTCTAGTACCTAGGCTACCATCAATTCGTTCTTGAGGCTTCAGACAGCTTTGTCACTTGAGCTAAAACTTTTCTAGCTGGTCAGAAGTTCTGGTAAAAGTATTTTCTATTATTTTGCTTAAATTTGGGGTATCCTGTAGTCGTTCGGGAAGATGTTAAAATGTATCCTCTTTTTTCCCCGCCTAATGGACAAAGTCTTATCCTGTCACCAAGGCTAAAGAGTGCAGTGGTGCAATCATAGCTCACTGCAACCTCCAACTCCCGGGCTGAAGTGATGCTCCTGCCCTAGCCTGCCCAGTAGCTAGACTACAGGTTTGCGCCACCATGCCTGGCTATTTTTCAATTTTTTTTTCTTTTTTTTAGAGATGGAGTCTCAGTATGTTACCCAGGCTGGTCTCAAACTATGTCCTCTTTTAAAGGACAAGTTTTCATTTCATTTCTTTTTTTTTTTTTTTTTGAGACAGAGTCTCACTGTTGTGGCCCAGGCCAGAGGGCAGTGGCACAATCTGGGTTCACTGCAACCTCTGCCTCCAGGGTTCAAGCAATTCTCATGCCTCAGCCTCGCAGCTAGCTAGCATTACAGGTGTGCACCACCACTCCTGGCTAATTTTTGTATTTTTGGTAGAAACAGGGTTTCTCCATCATGGCCAGGCTGATCTCAAACTCCTGGCCTCAAGAAGCCTCCTGCCTCGGCCTCCTAAAGTGCTGAGATTACGGGCATGAGCCACTGCACCCAGCCAAGTTTTCATTTTCTAGGTGCTGTTCATTACTTGAAGAAATACATTCACTTTGTCAGCACCGTGGTTTGTCATTTGGAAAGAAAAATACACCTTCCTTAAGAAAGCGAGTTCCCTGTAATGTAGCATGCTGTCTATTAGGATTTAAATCAGAATGAGTGTTCAGCACTGACGTTTTCATTCCGTCCTCTTCCTCTCACCTCCTGCCTGCTCTCAGCCCATTGTCCTCTCTGCCCCATTCCTCCTTGGGTTGTCTTAAAGTCAAAAGCTCTCAGGGTTGTGTTGATTTGGGCTTGCAGAGAATTTACCTGTTGGTAAAGAATACCTTTGAGTATAGCAGCCTCTTTGTTTCTTGATGGTGTTTTTTTTTTTTCTCTACCTTTTAATGTTTCAATTTGATAACATGGTTGATTAAGTTGAGACCGTAAGGACTTGGAAGGCAGAATATTTATATGGTTTTCTTGCATATCTCAAGGTAATAGTGCTTTGTAAATGGTAATATTTGTTTAATAAAAGGATATAATTACCACAATCAAATATGTAATTGAGAAGTATGATATTATGTGTGTATGTGACAGATTTCAAGGTGAGAATTCTGGCCTTCAAGGAAAAATATTAATACTCTCTAGTGCAGTTGTTCTTACACTTTGGCACTGTAGAAATCACCTGAAGTACTTGCTATAAAATGCAGATTCTTGGATGACACCTATAGAGATTCAGATTAAGGATGAGGCAGGACCCAGAAACCTGGATAATTTAAAACATTATACCAGTTGCTTCTGTGCGGGTGATCCTCTTAAAACACCTGGAGAATCATTGTTCTAGGTCAGCTTTGTTATCTCAAAACCTCACTGTATTTTCAATTGTTATTTTAGAGTATCTGTACTTACTGTTGGGATAGAGCCTAGAGTAGGTTAAGCAACTGAATAGCCTTTTCAGCCCTTCTCCACCCACCTCTTTTTGTGCACAAGGTACCTGGTTTCCTCACATTATCTGTTTCAGTTATATTCCTAATACCTTCCACAAATTGGAATTCTTTTTTTCTTCGTCATGCTTAACTAGCTGTTTCCCATAAAAGCCAAATGTGAGGTTTGGTATGCATGATTGACAGTTGCTTAAAGTGTTAACCCTTCCCAGAGTTCAGTTTACAAAACCCAGATCAATAACTCTTATACTGAAAATTTAGTAAGGCAGATGTGGGGAATGTGCATGGGAAGACATGATTTAGGACAAGGATCATTCTTCTTGGAACTGCTCCGATCGTGCAACACCTAAGATGTTATTAAGACCTGACATCAACCAAGCCAAGGTGGTAGCATTTTCTGCTCAATAATTGATGCAGCAGGAGCTCAGGTAATTTAGTCAAGCTCTTTGACTTTTGATAAGTGCCATAGTTTTCTGTTCTATAAAAGATGATATTTAGTCAACCTAAGTGTTTCTGAAAAATATGAAAGGTAAATATTTAAACAGTTCTTTAAAATAATTCAGTAAGTATAGGATGGGGCTTGGGAGTGGGGATTGGGAACAGTATGGACAAAGCAGATTGTCCTGGTGTTGATAGTCAGTGAAGCTAACTAATGGGCACAGAGTAGTAAATTATACAACACTCTCTTATGTGTGCATTTCAAATTTTTACCATAAAACGTTAAAATGGACTTAAAACATTTCACCAAACATGGTCAAGCCTTCCATTTTGTTATTTTTGAGCTAGCCCCTTAGTAATGTGGCATTCTGATGCTATCAGTGTCTGGCTGTTCTGTAGGCCTTGCTGTGTAGATCGGGTAGCTGAGTATGGAATGGGACGATGCACCCGTGTTAGGGAAACATTGTGTGTTAAGTAGCCCTTATGAATGTGGTGTTTCCTCTCCATATCTCTCACATTTTAATCTGGACAGAAATGGTAAAATGAAATTGGTGTTATGTAGATAGTAATTTGACCCCTTGATTGTGATATTGCATAATGCTTCCCCTATTGTGTATAGTTTTTTGAAAAGTTGAGCTCTAGCTTTCTTTTCCTTTATTGATGACTTATAAAAATATGTATTATATTTATAATGAGCACTATAAATCATAATTTATAGATAACTGGTAACTGCTACCTGCAGGTGCCCACATGCAGCTGAATATGAGTTAGCTAATTTTATTTTTGCATGGTGTATTATAAATATGATTCCTGTTACTTTTTAGAAGTGATGTGTATGGCATTATTCATGACCCTTTTGAGGAAGAACATGCAGTTTTGTCAAGTAGCCAGGACTCTAATGAATTTTTATGGACATATTGAGGCTACTAGATCCTCTGAGGGTGAGAATGTGTCTTAATCTCTTTTCTCCCCTGCAACATCCTGGAGGACAATATAATGGGTACTTTGACCATGACAACAAATAAATGAACAGTGGTTAAAAGAACTGCCACTTTACAAAAGTGATTAAGATGCTGTGAGAAGATAATGTGACTGGACTTTTAATTAATTGCTTGATATGACAAGTATAGATTGAAATCAATCATTTTTATTGAATTAGTGTGAAGTACTTATAAAATCTTTATCCTTAACATAGGTATATTGATTGTTTTACAAATATGCTTGACAGTCACCTTACAATTTTGTATTTTAATGATATACAATAGTAATGATTCGAATGGCAATTTACCTGACAAAATCAAGTCAGTTAAAGACAATGAAATGGGATAGAATGTTGATTGAAAGAGTTAGTGTGTGCATTAAAAATGTATTATCATTGGCTATAATATTACAGTAATCCCAGCACTTTGGGAGGCCAAGACGGGAGGATCACTTGAGGCCAGGAGTTTGAGACCAGCCTGGGAAACACAGTGAGACTGTTTCTCTACAAAAAATAAGAAATAATTAGCCAGGCATGATGTTGCACACTTGTGGTCCCAGCTACTCAGGAAGCTGAGGCAGGAGGATTGCTTCGGCCCAGGAGGCCAAGGCTGCAGTGAGCTGTGATTGTGCTGTCTCCAGCGTGGGTGACAGAATGAGACCCTGTGACAAAAAATAAAATAAAAATAAAAAAGTCACGAAGTCAAAAGATAAAAATAAGCTAACTTCAAACTTGAAGTTTCGTGGTATTCTCTTCAGTACAACCAGAGTCAACATATTTACAGAACTACATATCACAAACTGTGCTCTGTAAATTGGAGGGGTTTTGTTTTGTTTTGTTTTCTTACGAAATTAGCTTTGAGCTATAAAAGATCAAGAGAATGTGAAGAACAGTTGTTCTAATCATAGAAGGTTGAATATACCCAGTGATTCAAAGATAGAGAAAGGAGAAAAAGGTCTGGGGAGCAGCGAGGTAGAAATTGGAAGGAAGGCTTAGAAAAAACCTTGTATGAGAACACAAGATGAGGTAATTTGGAGTTAGAGATTATGGGTGGATTGTCAGGAGTCCGACGGTGATAATGGATGTTCCAACAAAAGGTAAACACAACAGCAGATAAAAACCTTTAAAAATATTTTCTTTTCCTAAGAGATGCTGAAAGTTCTGTTCTCTGAGATACAGGGGTAAAATGAAATTTTGTGGGTGATTTATAGCAACCATATTTTGTCTTTGAGTGTACGGTGCTTTCTATGGTACATCTATATCTCTGTATTATCATCTAGGACAGTACTTTTCAAACTTTGTGCATCAAAGTTGTCAGTAGCTTTTTAAAACTGTGAAGGGGATCTGAGCATTATTTTTAAAACAGATGGCTACAGTGCCAATCAAATGAACATTTTTAGTCAGTAAATACCAAAGAACCCTTCTCTTTGTTCCTTATAAGAACCTTGAGAGGCATATACAGGCATATACCTTGTGTTTTCTATTGTTGGCTTTTGGGGTTAAGCATTTTTAAATGTAATTAAGTGGGTACCAGAACAGCCACAATTATTCTGACTGTGCTATTAAGAAGATTGATACTAGGCTCCTATTTATTACAACTTACTTGGGCCATTTTTTCTTTTTTTAAAGACAGGGTCTCACTCTTATCACCTAGGCTGAAGTGTTTACTGCAGCCTCGATCTCCTGGGCTCCAGCAGTTCTCCTTCCTCAGCCTCCTGAGTAGGCGCCACAGGCATGTGCCTCCACACCTGGTTAATTTTTTAAATTTCTTTATAGAGACAGCATCTCATCATGTTACCCAGGCTGGTCTCAAACTCCTGGGCTCAAGTGACCCTCCCATCTCAGCCTCCAAAAGTGCTGGGATTACAGGCATGAGCCATCACACCTAGCCTGTTTTTTTTTTTTTTTTTTTTTTCTAAAGCTGATGTTGTATTCAAAAAGAAAAACAAATTATTTCTGCAACAAGTCATTTTCAGAGAGAATTGAACACCAATGGTATTCTATATAATTTTGGTAAATAATAAAGATACAAAGATTTGGTACAAATAGGTAGAAAATAGGAGACCCAGGCCCTATTCTTCCACCTGCCTCTGACCTACCTCCTGGCCAAGCAGTTCAACCTTCCCATGCCTTGTGGCATTCTCCTTTGTAAATTAGGATGATTTATTTATTTATTTATTTATTTATTTATTTCTGGTTTCAAAAAGTTATGTAGAGAATACCAAATGAGAGTTGAATATGTCTTACCTTGGACAGAAAGTACTGTTGCTTTGAAGTAATTAAAGTTGAATAAATTGAGCCATAATAATAAAAAGGAAAGCTAATGTTTGTATGGAAGATTTTCTTCTTGAAGTCGTTTTGGGAAAAAAAAAAAAAAAAAGAGTAGATTAAATTCCCCTGGAGATGGAATTTAATTATTTCTGTGAAGAAATGAAAGTGATAAAGAAAGAGGAAGAAGATTACATTGAATTTTGCCTGGCTTGTTTTATCAAGGGTTTGTTTTGAGCTTATCTTCAGTTGTTTGGAAGCAACCTCATTGCTCAATGCATAGGAAAGGGCCTCATTCACAATTCTGTCATCATGAGTACTACAGAGTCTGTTAGGAGTAGGTTGGTTTAATACATGGGAAAGTCTAAAGAAATTTTTATTATGCCCCAATTATCTGAATTGGTAAGTACTGCTTGGTATTTAGTAACTCAGGAAACTCTTGGGTTCGATGGGTGACTGGGAATACAGCAGGTAGAGTTCCATGTTGAACCTTGGTAGTATCTGCATCTAAATCATAAATTATTCACCAGGAGAAATGAACATTTATTTTTGTTTGAATTTCCTCATTCCACATTGAGCTCCATCATAGATATACCAGACACTATGTTGACCCTAGCTATATAAATTAGAAGCAGACAATTTTGCTATTCTTGACATTGGAAACAAGAGGGAAAAAAAAGAAAAATTAAAAATGCACACACCAGTAATCTGTCCTTAATTTAGATTACATCAGCTATAAGAACACTTATTAAATGCCTTTCTGAATAGGGATTTGCAAAGACAAGTTAATTATTAGAGACAAGCCTTTGGGAGTCTTATAAAAAAAATTGCAACTAACTGCTGCCTCTGTGCTTGAGGGCTGACGTCTTTTAACTCTCTTTGCCCCCCTTAATGTTATAATTATATAATTGCAAATTTATTTTCTCTTCTCTTTCCTCTATCCTATATGCTAGAATGTGCAGTAAGATCACGGAAACTTCTCTCTAAGTATTCAAAGTTATTTCCAGTATTCTTCATACTACTTCATAAAGGCAGTTGTCATAACATTGTTTTGTCCTGAGTCAGACTATTGGCTTTTTGCTGAAGTCCCCATGTGCACAATGAGCAATTTAGCATTGCACTCAAATTCTGAGACTAGCTTTTGTGAATGATGGGCTCTGTATTATTTCAATGAGAACTCAAGCCAGAGGTCAAATAGAGGATACTCTAGAAGTGTGCTTCTCAAACTGTAATGCGTCTACCAAGCACTGATGGATCTTGTCAGCATGCACATTCTGAATCAGTAAGTCTAGGTGTAGCCCAGGAATCTGCTTTTCAATATCTTACCATGTAATGCCAATGCTGCTGATTCATGGACCACATTCTGAGTAGTAGCATTCTAGAACTATAGCATGAGCCTTAACCTCAGGGATCTTAGTATAGTTATAGATGATGTTGACTTTGAAATGTTAGTCTTGGTTTATAAAACTTTAGGAAAACTTCTTAAAATTGCCCCACCAGTCTACACTACAAAATAATTGTCCTTTGCTGTTGACCTGAACTTTTTGCTACTTTGCGAACATTTCTTAAAGGAGATAGAGTTTCTCTCTTTTACAAAAGAATGAGTGATGAGCGATGATATGTTTTGTCTTGCCTTCTGCTATTAATCTGATCTTTTGTGAAAAAGGTATTGTTAGATTCCTTGATTCCTTGTAAAGCTAGAATTGTCTAGCCTTGTGAATTCTTTGCTAATCTCTGTAGAATTCATCTTATTCTGTGGTAATGCTTTAGAATGGTGAAACAAATCATTTGCATGATGCTGTATCTGTAAGTATTTATATATTTACAACTATACCATCAAATCTGTGCTATGTCATTCATAGTATTAACTTTATGTGGTAATACTTTAAAAAAATCAAATCATGTTCCCAGAAACGTATAACATTCCTGAATGTTAAAGTGTGTACTTCTTAAATGTAACGAGAGAGGATCTTTTATGTAACTAATAAAAAATAAAACTGGTCACTCAACTTTTTAAAAAAAAGGCTAAAATAAAATGTCTTACCTTGTTGGAACCAGTTTCCATTCATTCTACAAATATTTACCACAAACTATATGTCAAGCATCAGGTTATACTGTGGAGAGAGAACAGGCAAGTGTTTAGGATTTTTATTATTCTTCATCATGAATATTTTAATACAATGATCAAAAGAGATAGCACAAGAGTGCCTAAATGGAGATATATAGAATTATATATCAGCATAAATAATGTTTTTAGATAAGCACACATACACACATGTAATGTGTTCATAGGTCCGATAATATATCTCTTATGCTTGTCTTTCCGTATTGAAGTTTATTCTCTTGGTTTCAATAAAAGCACTCTTTTCCCATTTCCATTCTAATGATTTTCGTCCATCTCTGGTGTGGATACATTTTTTTCCGTCAGGATGTTTTCCACTTCAAGTAATAGAAACCTTGACTCAAATAGGCTCATACATTAAAGACAGTTATTTTCTCATATAACCGAAAGTCCAAAATCTGCAGGACAGGCTTTGGATCTGGTTGATAAATTAGTTCAACAATTTCACTAAAGGTCAGGTTTCTTCTATTTCTATAAACAAAGAAAAATTCCCCAGAAGTCTCTCACCATACTTATCTTTGGCCTTGACTGGGTCCATATCTTTCCTAGTTGCTGGCAGAGGAAATTATATTATCATGATTGATATGTTCTGATCATTTGTAGTAAGGTGAAAGGGATGTTGGGCAGTCAACCACAGTGTCCACTATCTTCTTTCTCTGACAACTTTAAAATGTTAGTATTACCAAAGATTGTGTTTGAGAATCTCTCATTCTTACTGTATACCCTCTGGGTGATTTTATCCAATTCTGTGACTTAACCACCTTCATGTATAATGATAGTTCTTACATCTCTATATAGCCAACCCATTTTTGGGGGTTGGCTATATAGTTCTTACATCTCTATATAGCCAACCCATTTTTTGGGGTTGGCTATATTGAGATGTGGGAACATGCAATTTCTCCCTTAAAAAAACTCAACTTGACACTGTTAGCACAATCTCAAATTCAATATAGTCCAAAATTTAGTTTATTATTCTCTCTACCTAAAAGTCCCAATCCTCTACTAGCAACTTGGAGAGTCATTTAAACTACAACCCTAAGGGTCATCCATGACCACTGAATGAGTCAGGAACCAAATTCTGTTGATTCGTCTTCCTTCCCTTCTCTTGTGTTCATTCTTCTCTTCCTCCTCTCCATGTTGCTGCCTCCTTCCATAGGGCTCTTACTGTTTCTGTCTTGAGTGTTGTTTTCTAACTGATCTCTCCATCTCCACTCATGCTGCTCCCCACGTGCAATTTCTTCTTCACATTTACTAAGTGAACATCTCAAAGTTATATCTGATCTTGACACTTCCTGCTTACTGTCAGCAACTCCCATTTGTCTAGTGATATTCCTAGCCATTATATATCAGGACCTTCTAAATCTTACCTCTTTAGCATGACAATGGGTCCTGCCTTTCCCACTGCCCTCATCTTTGAAACTTACAATTCAGTTAGCTTTTCTTATTATTTTCCCCCAAACACACAGTGCCATTTCTTTCTTTTTTCTTTTTTTTTTTTTTTTTTTTTTTTTGAGATGGAGTCTCGCTCGCCCAGGCTGGAATGCAGTGGCACAATCTTGGCTCACTGCAACCTCCGCCTCCCGGATTCCCGCCATTCTGCTGCCTCAGCCTCCCGAGTAGCTAGGACTACAGGCGCCCGCCACCACGCCCGACTAATTTTTTTTTTTTATATTTTTAGTACAGACAGAGTTTCACCATGTTAGCCAGGATGGTCTCGATCTCCTGACCTCGTGATCCACCTGCCTTGGCCTCCCAGAGTGCTGGGATTACAGGTGTGAACCACTGCACCCAGCCCCACAGTGTCATTTCTGACAGTGTCTATCCTCATGCTGTTTCATTTACTTTTATGTCTCAGGACAATCATTATCCCCTTTTAAAGAGCTCACAACTCTTTCACTCCCTTCACACCACCAGGAGAACTGAGGATGAGGAGATCATGGTGATGGTGGTGGTAGCTAATGCAGTCATCACACATTGCTTAATGAGAGGAATATAATCTAACAAATACATTGTTAGGTGATTTTGCATGTGAACATCACAGCACATCCTTACACAAAGCTAGATGGTATAGCCTACTGCACATCCAGGCTGTATGGTATGGTTTATTACTCCTAGGCTACAAACTTGAATACCATGTTACTCCACTGAATAATGTAAGAAGATAATAACACAATGGTAGGTATTAGTGCAATGGAAAATTTTCAGTTACATTACAATCTTATGGGACCACAGTTGTGTATGAGGTTTGTCATTTACTGAGACATCGTTATGCAGTGCATGACCGTATATATCACCAGACACTGTTCAAAGTGCTTTCCACATGTTAAGCCATGCAAAAATACTGTGAGGTAGGCACTCTTATGTCCATATTTTATATATGAGGAGACAGAGGTACAGAGAGATGAAACTACCTGCCCAAGGGCTCAGAGGTACCAAGGAGTAAAAATGAGATTTGACCTTAGGCAGTCTGGCTCCTAGATCAGTACTCTTAAGCACTACACTGTACCGTGTCTCAATCATTTGATCAGTCTTTTCTTGGGAAGCATTTTACCTCGGATACATTTTATTTTGCACTTAAGACATTTTACTGCACTGTGTTTCATGCCTAAGTTCCCCAACTATATCAAAGTTCCTTTAGGGGAGCAATTCTTATGCACATCTAGTCCTCAACACAGTTGGCACAAAGTGTTGATAGGATGTGGACGGAAAGGAATGGAAAGAATGATTAGTAAAGTATTTATGGGTAAAGAAATGAGTCAACATTTCTCTCAAATGCCTTGAAAATGTTATTATGATTTGCATTCAGAGAGGCACGGTTTTTGATTGAGCCGTCTAGTTCGTTTAAGAAAGAGGTTCTTCCTGCATTTTGCCAAGTCTGCAATTTAAGAACAGCTGATTTATGCAAGACAATAACTCACCCAGGTCGATCCCTCACTTTGTATGTTTCTTCATCAAACACAAGTCATTCTAATATACAAATGTTGATTGCAACCTTAGTCATATTATTAAAAAACTAGAATCAGTCCAAATATCCACCAATAGATGAATTAACATACTGTGCTATATTCATATAATGGAATACTAATCAACAATTAAAAATTGAAATGAATAACTGATACCATGCAACAACACAGATGAACATCAAATGCATTATACTGAACAAAAAATCCAGACACAAAAGAGTACATAATATATGATTCCATTTAGATTAAGTTGCAGAACAGGCAAAGTTAATCTTAGTTCTATAAATCAGATCAGTGGTGGCCTGAGTGTGTGAGGCAGAATTTATTGGAAAGGGACAGGGAAGAACTTTGTTGAGTGACAGAGATGCTCTGTATTTTTTTTTGGGTGATTTTTATGTAAGTTTAGACAATTATCAAAACTGACTAACCTGAACACTTAGAATCTGTACATTTTATTATATGCCAGTCATGCCTCTATTTTTAAGAAATGGTGGCAATAGCAAGGAAAGTGGGAGTCCAGGAATTTTTTTCAAGATAGAATAAATAGCAGCAAGTTTATATGCTAAATAACATGATCCAGTGGAAGAAAAGTATTGATGAATAAGAGAGAAGGGAGAATTGGTGGAGCAATGTGCTTGAGCAGGAGAGAGGATAGGAGTGAGCACACAGGCGGAGGGACTAGCTTTAGAACAGTCATGGATAAAGACAGGATGTGTAGCTGTAAATGATGATGGCTGGTTGGTGTTCTGAGTCTACCCAAGTCTTCTTTGCCTGATTTATCACAGGGAAGTAGGAAGGCAGAACAACAGTTTTTAGTGAGGGTTAAGGATGGAGGAGGTGCAGGAGGTTTGAGGAAGTGCGGAGCAGTGGTCGTCAAACCTTTTCATGTATCAGAAGCATGGCTCGTGTTAAAACAAATGTTCTGGGCCTCATCCCAGAGTTTCTGGTTCAGTAGGGCTGGGAAAGACCCTGAGAATGTGCCAAGAAGTTTTTAGATGATGTTGATCTAGATAAGACTCTGAGAACCACTGGTGTAGAGCTTTCACTTTTATAGCTGGGACATTCATGCTTTGAATAATAAAATGGTTCATCTAAGGTGATGAAACTGTGACTAGTAAGTAGTCCAGGCTGCTGCCTCCAGCTTGGGCTCATCCTACATATGCACTCTGATTTCAGGGAGGGAGAGCAGCAGAAGGCAGTGGGTTCCAGGGGCTAAGTGGGGAGTGTGCACTAGGCAGGGAATTTTGGAGAAAGGAGAAACTGACATCACCAAAGCAAATCTTGTTAAGGCCACCTTAGTTTGTTATGGCCTGTTCCTTGATGAATAAATGTGGGCAAGAAAATGTTTTTGTCCTATTCAGTACATATGAGCATAGCTTCAGATTCTAGGAGGGCTTTGCTTTTTTTCCTATGAAGAAGGTTTGTTCTTAGGATGTTCATTAATGGAGATATGGTTACATTATTTTTAAAAGGCTGGTTCTTTATTTGCCTGCACATGCTTTTGTGGACCCAGGGTACATATATATATATTTTTTAAAATTATGCAAATATGACTGTAAAAATATCCGTTAATATTTAAAGAGCTTTTTGTTGTATACACATGAATTATATTGAAAAACAACACAGTCATGGTGAAAGATGAATTTGAACTATAAATAGTAATACCAATTAATATACTTGTTTATGTTTACAGAAAAAAAGTAGAAGGAAATGTGCTAAATGTTAACTGTGGCTTTTCTTTGAGTTATATGATCACAGATGGTTTTAATGTAATTTTTCTATATTTTTCTGCTTTTTATGTTTCTAAACTGAGAGTCATTTTCATAAAACTTATTTTTAAAACAAACTACTCATAATAAATGATGTAACATGTAATAATAACTAACAACATAAAAGCTAATCTATGTCTAGTGCATTAGTCTTGGCTCCTGGGCACTTGGGATATATCAATGAATGAGTAAAATGTCCCTCTACTTTCAGGGTTGATATTTGGAATATCAATGACTAAACTCACTGTGCATTGGAGAAGCTATTGATCCTAGTGGGTATCTTGGCACAGGGTAACTGCACATGTATATTTTGCTTTGAAGTTCTATTATTCATGTTTATATTTTTTGCCTCTTTTGGATTATATATTTCTTGAGACTATGGACTATGGTCATTGTGGAAATTGTCATTTGCTTCCAAAATAACCACTTGTAATAAAAGCGCTATAATTTTGCCTGGAAAAAAATATTACATGTATTTCATCTGAATAAAAATAGTATACCGTATCCATTTCTGGTTGGAATCTATTCATGGAAATGAGCAAAATTTCCAAGACTATGTTTGGTAATGTCAAATCATAGCAAATAAGATGAATTATTTGATTTAAACAATTTAACATCCTCCAGTAACATATGGTACAGTTGTCTAATGCATGAATAAATGATAGCTTTTATCAAGACTCATCTTTTCTAAACATTTGATTGAAAAATACATTTTTTTGGCAAAGAAAGGAATAAAGTACCAATATTTTCTATCACGTGGATGAACCTTGAAAACATTAAACAAAGTGAAAGAAGTGAAACACAAGAGGCCAATATATCATATGATTTATGATTCCATTCATATGATATACCCAGAATAGGCAAATCTGTAGAGGCAGAAAGCAGATTCATGGTTGGGAGAAAGGGCTGGGAGAAAGGGGAGAACAGTGGGTGATTACTAATGGGGATGGGGTTTCTTTTGGGGGTGATAAAATATTCTAAAATTAATTATGGTTGCACAACTCTGTAAATATACTCAAGCTATTGAAATTTACACTTTAAATGGGTGAGTTGTATAGGATGTGAACAATATCTCAATAAAATGATTACAAAACATTTTAAATAATATTTCTCAACGTATTTTTCAAGAACTCTTCGTCTGCCTGCCCTTTCCTGTTCACCTTGCCATTCTTCCAGGGCATGTGTAAACTTGTCCAAGCATTTAGACTTTGAAGCAAAACAAAACTTGGCCTAAGGGATTTTTCTCAAGTTGAGCTACTTTTGGCAAACATTTTAATTAGCTGACATACAAAGAAAATCCAGATGGCATCTATCTCATTTAATGAAACACTTTTAGTATTTGTTTCTACTTCTCTACACCTCTTTTTTCCCTGTATCTTACTTTCTTTTGGTATAGTAGAAAAAGCACTCAACTTGAATTCTATTCCTATGTGTTTATTCTCAACTTCTAGGAGGAAATTTTGATGAGATGCCCAGGGTTTTCAAAAGTGTAATCCATACTTTGGGAGGCCGAGGCAGGCAGATCACCTGAGGTTGGGAGTTCGAGATTAGCCTGACCAACATGGAGAAACCCCGTCTCTACTAAAAATACAAAATTAGCCAGGCATGGTGGTGCATGCCTGTAGTACCGGGTACTCAGGAGGCTGAGGCAGGAGAATTGCTGAAATCACGGAGGCAGGGTTGTGACGAGCCGAGATCGTACTATTGTGCTCCAGCCTGGGCAACAAGAGCAAGACTGTATCTCAAACAAACAAACAAACAAACAAAAAATGCGTGAACCAACATCATCAGAATTATCTGGTGAATTTATTAATATTAAAAATGCAGATCTTAGGTCTAGCTTCCCGAGACTCTTGGGATTTACCAAGTATACTTTCCAAGTCAGATTTTGCTTTCTGGGACCTGGAGATATGCATTTTACCAAGTATTCCTCCCTCTGCCCTGCCACCATCCCTATGTGATTCTCAGGTGCACTAAAATTTAAGAATCACTGCTTATTAATTTATTAATGGTCCTGCCCATCTGTCATGCTGAACAATTATTCATGTCTTTTCTATCTCATTTGGCTTATTCTTTCAGGCTATTAGGAAACTCCTTTGCTTTAGTGTTTGCTTAATGAAGACTGGGGCCAAAATGGTTACCTGAGATATTTGATTTCCTTGTGAGAACTCCTTCTAAATATCTTACTTTTCTTTGAATAATTTATTTCCTTTGTACTACTCCCTGCAAAGTACTGGATGATTCCAGGTGTTGTCCTAAACACTAGATATTCTGAGTAATGCAGGATTAATAAAATGCAGATATTTTCAAAAAAAATTGACAGTATAGAGTTGTTACTATTTGGTTTAGTTATTTTCCCCTTTCAAGAATTAGGTTCTTTTTAAGTTTCTTTTTTCCTTTAATTGCTCATCGCTCTAACTTTTAGAACAAATAATATATTTGTGTTATTAAATTTGGGAAGAATTACATATGGCTCCTCAACTTAAAAATTCAGCATTGTGCATAAATAGCATGGAATTTAAGTAAAAAATGTTTTTTTTGTTTATTATATTATAAAACACTAAAATTTAGCATATAACTTTTAAGAATTAAAGTCTATTTTCAAAAGTATCTTTTAAAATTGTATTGCTATATATACTACAGAAAATTGGAGGGACACATTTCTTGGTGTTTACATGAATACATCAGTCAGAGCAGGTATTAATTTAGCTTATTTTAATATATAGTTAAACTATTATTTCTTAGCTTAAGATTCCATGGCTCGGAATGTTTTAAGAATAAAGTATTGACTACAGAGGGATTGGAGAACAAAATCAGAAAATCTGGAACTCAAATGTGCTTATAAAATGTGACCACAATTTTGTTACAAATAACCATAGGTTTCATTGTTGTTGTGTTGAGACACAGTTTTACTCTGCTACTCAGGCTGAAGTGCAGTGGCGTGATCTCAGCTCACTGCAACCTCTGCCGCCTGGGTTCAAGCGATTCTCCTGCCTCAGTCTCCCAAGTAGCTAGGACTACAGGTGTGCACACCACACCTGGCCTAATTTTTTGCATTTTTAGTAGAGATGTGGTTTTGCAGGTTGGTCTTGAGTTCCTGACCTCAAGTGATCCATCCACCTCGGCCTCCCAAAGGGTAGGGATTACAGGCATGAGCCATTGTGCCTGGCCACAAATAAGTATAGATTTTAATTGAGGCTTAATATTTTATTTAAAACTAATAAACAACTTTTTATTCACTATTCTTTTTATTAGAGAATAAATGAGATTTAATTAAGAAATTGCTAATTATTTTTCTCATTGCACATATTTGTATCACTTCCAGGGAATTCCTATTCAGAAATACTGCTTCTAGTGTCTGGGTCAATCTCTTGACAGTTGGAAAAACGGGAGCATCAGCCTATGAAACATGATGTTCCATTCTTTTTGAGTGAAGTTTTTCTTTGAGTAGGTCCTCATTTCTCAAGCATCCCTTTCCTGTTCCACTGGTTTCCTCTTTACTTTTTTTCCTTCATTTTTCCATCTCATTCATTCGTCATCTTTCTATACTTTCTCTTAGTTATAACTTTTCCAATCCCCTCCATTTTTAGTATCCCAAAAGCCAGTTTTTCAATGTATTACTTTAAAATTTACAGTTGCTTGAGATAGAATGTTCTCAATGTGCCCATCATGCCGACATTTTCCATGGCATCCTATGTTGTCATGACTGTCCCAGCAAATACAACTCGAGTGTGCTAGACACTGAAAGCTGGAGATACACCACAAATAAGAAAGCTATAGGCTGTGCCACAACAATGCCCACTGCTAATTTTAACTCAGTATGGCAGATGTACAGAGATTTGATCATGGAGACAATGGGAACACCAGGTGGGGATACCTACCCCGCCCTTAGAGAGCTGTGCTTGGCTGATTTACCAGCATCTTCACCACCTGCCTCCCGCCCTCTCCCAGAGGTTTAGTGTCCCTTGTTGATGTCCCTAGAACCCCATAATCCCTGCCACAGAACTGATCACATTGTTAAAGTCTTCCCTGAGGATAATCCCTTCCAGATGACTATAACATATCTCCCAGATTCCCTGCCTGTTCACATGGCTTCATTCATATCCGATGAGAAAAGCCAGAAATAGACTTCTCTTTGCTGTTCCATCAGTCGGACTTGCCGAGACCTGTAGCCTTCCTAAAATTGGAGGTGTCATAATTTCTGATGAACACTGGGTTCCTGAACAGGTGTAGACATGGAAAGAAACAGATTTCAGCCTCTAGGATGTTATAACCCAAAGAATCTTGTGTAGCATGTAATAGAATCCAGTCATGGTAGAGATGATGAAACTGACTCAAGTGTTGAGTGACTTGCCTTGAGTTAGCAAGAGGTTTTTCTAGCACTATTACCTAGGAGGCCTAATTCTTCATTTGTTCGGTTACTCTTTCTACTAGACTACTTTTTGAGATTAGCCCTGTATTATTTTTCTTTGATGATTCTCAGGAAAGAAATATCAAAGAAATATCAGATTTAATTATATCAATGATCTAGTTAAGTCAATGTCATTTTTAGAAATGCCAGAATTCACAGACACACATACGTGTGTGTGTGTAGCTTTGAAATTCATTATTTAACTTGATATAAAGGGGAAGTAACATTGGATTCATCTTAAATTAGTTTCTAACTATAAACCATGTCATAAATTTTTGAAAAGGTCAACTTTGAGTCAGGAATGAGAAATACTCAATTCAGTGGCCTAATGTGTGATCAGTGGAAGTTGCTTAGATTCTTTGTTTTCACATGTGCAATAGTAATGCTGAATCCATCATCAGGAGAGAACAAGTGAGTCCTTCCACAGACATAGTTAGGTGTTCCTGTTTCCCCTTTATGTGTCGTACCAAGCTCTTCACTCAATTCTCTCTGATAATTAACACCCTAGATTTTTTTTTAACAGAGAATAATATAATGAACCACTGATTACCCATCACCCAACTTAATGACCAACTCATTGCGACTCTTGTTTCATTAGTCTTTCCCACATATCTCTAATAGATAGCACTTAAAATATAACCAAGATTACCATTATTGCATCTAAAAAATAATCCTTTGATATCATCTAATTCACATTCATTCAAATTTCCCCAGTTGGAAGAGTCAAGATATGAATAATGAATACCCTAGATTTGTGCCTCTCTTTTACTAATTAACTTGATAAAGCTTTATTCTCATTATAAGCCCAGTTGACACAACCATCATTGGAGGTTGTCTCTCATTTCCATCCCCCTCAATGATTTTTAGTTTTCCTTATTGCTTTTCTTTTCCAGGTTTTTCCATCTTAGATCTCTGTTGAATGGCTTATGCATTTTCAGTATTTCCCTATTTAACATCATTGATGGTGAATGTTAGCAATACTTTATTATTGCTTATCTTCATTTAGGATGTGAGTTTAATAAAGGGGGGAAAATGGCATCTCCAGAAAGAATGCACATGGTATCAGAAGGTAGAAGTCCAGGCTCCTTATCTTAACTTTGTTCTCTAACAATGTTAGCTTAGTCAAGCCAACTAGTCACTTTGCTTATCTGTAAATTGTGGACAGTACCTGGGCATTGTTCTGTCCGACTGTCGTATCTTTTGCAAGCCTATTCAAGCCCTTCGTGACCTAAGCGTAAATACGGATTCTCTCCTTGCCTTCTCGTAAGGTCTTGTTCGGAGGTATAGATAAGCATGTGGAGTGTGTAGCTGACATGGGCCCATGATGAGAGCTCTATGAGTTCCTGGGGGCTGAAGGGGGAGGTTGCAGAAAACATTCAGGCTTTGAAATCATTGTCATTAAAAGCAAAAGCCTAACAAAATATGCTCTGTGTCATTTTAAAATTGCTATTACACATTGATATAAAATCGAAGAGAAAAAAATATCAGTTAACTTTGGTAAGCATACAGAAAGAGCCGAACAGAACCCATTGGATCAAAGGTCTTTGTCATCTTATTTTTAACCATGCTGAAAATTATCTTTGAAGGAACATGAGCCTGAGGAACGGAGAAAATGGGCGGCAAAGCTTGTAAAAGGACATGTAGTTATTTACAGACTTATGCCTTGGTTGCTATGGCTATATATTTGATGAAAGTCCCACAAGATATACATGCAAAAATATTTTGAAAGTGTTAGGTATTTTCATTATTTTGGAATTAAATTTTTTAAAAAGAGATATTACAGATAGAAGTCTCTTTGCTTAGTATGAATCATGGTATTTCATGCTTCTCTCCTCCAGAGATCAGGTGTTTTATGATGATTGAATGCCTAGGCCTTGGACTCAAACAGACCTTTTTCCAAACAGCAGCTCTGCCACTTAATAACCAATTCTTGGGACCAACAAGATACATAACTTCATTAATTTTCAGTTTGCACAATTCAGATAAAAAATACTCCCTATAAATTGTCACAAGGATTAAACAAGGTAATATACCTAACAGAATTCAGCACTGACATATCCACATTAAGCACGAGAACGACGTGACGCTCATGTGTTCTTCCTTGATCCTCAACATTTAGAAAAATCCTGTGCTTCGTTCTTTAATTTTTCTTTGTGAACATTATTCTATAATATAATCTGTTGTCTTTTATTTCTTTTTTCCTTTGTTAAGGGTCAGAGTCTCTTGGATGAAATCTTAAGTCTTTTTGCTTTTTGTTTTACTTTAGTAAATGAGACATCATAAGATGTTGGTAGAAGGCTGAGTGCAGTGGCTCACACCTGTAATCCCAACACTTTGAGAGGCTGAGGCAGGTGGGCTGCTTGAGTCTAGGAGTTCAAGACCAGTCTGGGCAATGTGGTGAAACCTGGTCTCTACAAAAAATACAAAAAATAGCCAGACATGGTGGCATGCACCAGCTACTAGAGAGATTGAGGTGGGAGGATCTATTGAGCTCACAATGTCGAGGTTGCAGTAAGCTGTGATCAGTCACTGCACTCTAGCCTGGGTGACAGTGAGACTGTCTTAAAAAAAAAAAAAAAAAAAAAAAAAAAAAAAAAAAGATGTTGTTAGACAGTAGTTGTGATTATTTTGGGTAGGTATCTCAGAAAACTTGTAAATCTGGTGAAGGAGATTTTATTTTAAAATGGTCGAAGATTAGCTAAAGGAGAAACTGGCAATATCTTTGGTTTGGGAATTAGGAGGTCTGGGTTCTGGCAGAAATCAGTTTGCTGCTCTCAGGCAATTTACTTAATTTCTCTGGACACCAATGTCCCCTGTTATGAATGTGGGGTTTGGAATAGGTGATAGTGCAGGTGCTTCAGGTCCAATGCCCTGTGTTTATTGCTGGGCAGGTAGAGCTTTGCCATTTGAGTCAGAGCAACAAGGCGAGCAAGGCTGATGAGTTTGAGGCAGGAATTAAGGAACAACAGGAGATGACAGAAGGCATTACTTTTCATAATCAAGGGAACAATATGGGTAGTAGGAGGAAATATGAGAACTGAAGAACAGAAAAGGAGAGCAGTGCCAGGAACTTTAATCTGACTTTTATTTTTTGAGCAATGCCAGGATTTCATAGCAGTCTCCACTGACGCTTCTGGACATGCCTGTTTTAAGGAATATCTCTCAGGGAGTGTGTACTGTAAACCCAAATTCTGGGGGAAACCCTAGGCCTTTGCAATTCACTGGAGATAAAGACAATATGAATGTTTTGGTGTCTGTGCTAGGATGCAAATGAAAGTATGGTATGACAGTTTTTCTCTTAAGTTTAATAGGAAGTTCAAATATCTGGCTTGTGGCTGGGTGCAGTGGCTCACGCCTGTAATCCCAGCACTTTGGGAGGCCGAGGTGGGCAGATCACCTGAGGTAAGGAGTTCGAGATCAGCCTGGCCAACATAGTGAAACCCCCTCTCTACTAAAAATACAAAAACTTAGCCGGGCATGGTGGCAGGTAGGTGCCTGTGATCCCAGCTACTCGGGACGCTGAGGCAGAAGAATTGCTTGAACCCGGGAGGTGGAGGTTGCAGTGAGCCGAGATTGCATCACTGCACTCCAACCTGGTCAACAGAGCAAAACTCCATCTCAAATATATATATATACACACACACACGTATATATATACACACACATACACACACATATATATGTACATATATACACACATATATACACACACACACACACACACACACACACATATATATATATATATATATATATATATATCTGCCTTGTGTTCATAACCAATAGGAACTATGGGATTTTGCTCAAAAGCCAGCAGCAGAATGTAAGGCTGGCTTTGGCTAAAGGCCTGGATATTAGTCATGCTGGCAGATACAGTGAAATCACTTTGAAAACATGTGCTCATGTTGCCTTGTGCCAGTGGTTCAGTAGGATTTCCAAAAATCTTCATGACTGGGATTGGACACAGGCATGTAGAAAGATCAGCCTTTAGCAGTAAAGTACTCCTTGCTGCTATTTGACATTCAGTATCCTCTGTTGTTCAGGCTTATTAAGATCACTTTGATTAATCTTTAAAAGAAAGTTTCATAGAGATGAATAACCAGGGAGATTGAATGGTTACTCAGTCAGAGATTCACAAGATACAGTATCTCATGGAGGCCATTAGCTTCTAAGATCTGGGACTTAAGCTTTGGAAATCCAGCAAAACCATCTATCAGTGTGTGCACTGGGAGTCTAGTTCCTGACAACTGATCCTAACAGACCAAATTTACAAGATGCTGATGTATAAATGAACATGGTAATTTATAATGATGCATGAATGGATCAAAACTTTTGTTAGCAATTTTCTGCCCAAAGGAAAATTAACTTAAAAAGGACATTACTATCAGAGTTTGCACAGAGCTTAGGGGATTATTTGAGTGAACTTTTTGGCAAGTATCATCAAGTTGTAATTTTTATCTGTAGTTCACAGATCGAACTACCAAAAGTAATGAATAACCAAGTTGGCTGGCCAGGGAGCCCTCTGTGAAAACCTTTCCCGCTGCCTTATTTCCATGTTCATTATCTTCTTAGGTAAACTCTGTCTTATTTATCATTGTATTTCCAATTTCTAACAAAGTGCTTATGAGATATTTGCTGAATGACTGAATGGTAGATGCACAAATATATTGACTTGATGTTTTTTGGAAATTGAGTAACAGTTTTGTTTTAGTTTTCACATCCCTTTTTCTTTCACCTCTTCCAATTGAAATTGAATGTTCCCAGATCTCTGGGCCACAAATCAGGTTACTTTGTAATCTCATTCATTAGGTGTGAATTTTTTTCTAGTTTCATTCTCCTCTTCCCCTTCAAGGTATTTTTTTCCACAAGCATTCATCTGTGCCCATGGCTTTGAACATGTTTAAAATGCTATGATCCCTACTTGTAAACCTAATAGGTCTTGAGTTCTCATGGGCATTTTAAACTGGAAAAAACCAAACTGAACTCATCATATCACCCCAAATTGACTCTTCTCTAGAAATTTCCTTCCTTGTAATGACTCAAGTGCTCATGTTGGAGCCTTAGGAGTAGTCCCTGACCCTTCCTGCCTCTACTGCTACTCATCTAATTGATACTGCTGTGTCAGGGGTCATAAGTGGCCACATTTCCTAAACAATAGTTTTGTTTCACCAAGGCAGTGCCCACCAGCTTTTTGTATTTATTGCTAACCTCCAAATATACTGAATAGTTATTCTATATGATGTAATGGGAGCAATCAAAGATAAACAAGACCAGCCCCCTTCCCTCAAGTAATCTATAAGGAGAAAGAGGTTTGTCATAAACATGTTGAAAACAAGTTAATGTGTGGTAAATAATCAAAAGCATTGTGAAATTCTGGAGGTTAATTTTGGCTATGTGTGAGGCTTCATGGAGATGATTGTGTTTGAACTGAACCTTGAGGGATGATTTTGACCAACATAGTTGGCTGTCTCTTTATATGCTACCAGCCTATAAGAAGAGGTATCTAAGATAGGAGTGTCTCCACTTCTTGGTGTTTCGGTTTCCTGATAGCCTTGTAGGAAATAAATATATTTCACTGGATGACTTTGAAAATTTTTAGCTGACATATAATTCTATAATTTGATTTTAGGATTTTGAAAACTCTTAAAACCCAGAAATGAGTCAGCTAATCCTCTTAATATGCAGTCATGTGTCACCTAACAATGGAGATAAGTACTGAGAAATGCATAGTTAGGCAGTTTTGTCATGCAAACGTCACAGAGGGTACTTCCTCACACCTAGATGGTATAGCCTACTATACACCTAGGCTATATAGTATAGCCTATTGCTCCTAGGGTACAGACCTGTACAGCATGTTACTGTACTGAACACTGTAGGTCATTGTAGCACAATGGTATTTGTGTATCTAAATCTATCTAAACATAGGAAAAAAAAACTACAAAAATGTGGTTTTATAATATTATGTAACCACCATCGTATATGTGGTTTATCATTGAAATGTTATGTGGTGCATGACAGTACACTTTTTATTAAGGAAAAAAATCATTCAGTTGCTATGATGTTTTTATTAAATTTCAAGCAATTTCTAGGACAACCAAGTTCAGCTTGTTAAATATTGGTAAATAAAATAAATCTTAGAAGAGGCTTTAGTTCCATGTATTTAGAAAATTTGAGTAATAAAGGTGACATCGTGGTTTGGGAACAGCTGCCTTTTCTTTGAAAAATATCAACAATAATGACAGTAAAAATAACCACTATGTTCATATGCCAAGAACAGTATTATAATATATTCTTTTCATTAGCTACCCAGTTCAGACTTCATAATAACCCTTATGGTTATTAAGGTAGATATTACAATCCTTATTTTATGTGAGGAAATTAAGTTTCAGAGATATTGTAATCCAGGTCTTTTGACCCTAAAGCTTATGCTGTTAACCACTAACATGCTCCATTTGGTTTTCCATGATTTGTGTTAATGAAATATATTTATCAAATTCTGCTTTTTTCAAAAACAATAGTTCTGTCAATGAAAATGATTAGCTCAAAAACATCATTTTTTCCTTTCACCTTCCTTTTCAGGCTAAAAAAAGTTATCAGAAATGTATATCTTTATTGTACAGTATTTCCTTGCTTTGAGCAATAATTGGCTCGTATTAATGACTGTACCCACTTGAAAGAATAACTGTTTATTTCATCTCAGTTGTCTTTAAATATTTGCTGTCAGATTTGAAGCAGAGCTATAATGGTAATTTCACAAAGTTCCATTAGTCATTCTTCATTCAATTCAGTTTTTGTTTTTACCATTGTATAAAATCATCTATCGTATAACCTACTGAAACAGCTACAGATTTTTTTAGCATTACAGAAAAATATGTGACTGTTACGAACAAAATCAGAAAGTATGAAAATTGGCAATTTTCTAAAGTTTGGATTTTGAACTTGAAATTGGACCATGAAAAGAAACCCATTGAGTCAGACTAATAACCTCTTCAGGTTTGTTTCTTAAAAATGTTAATTGTTGGGACCAGGCGCGGTGGCTCACGCCTATAATCCCAGCACTTTGGGAGGCTGAGGCGGGTGGATCACAAGGTCAGGAGATCGAGACCATGCTGGCTGACTAACACGGTGAAACCCCATCTCTACTAAAAATACAGAAAATTAGCCGGGCGTGGTGGCGGGCACCTGTAGTCCCAGCTACTCAGGAGGCTGAGGCAGGAGAATGGCGTGAACCCGGGAGGCAGAGCTTGCAGTGAGCCGAGATCGTGCCACTGCACTCCAGCCTGTGTGACAGAGTAAGACTCCATCTCAAGAGGAAAAAAAAAAAAAAAGGTTAATTCTTGACTGCTTCATGGTTGGACTGTGGAGAACCTCTTATCATAAATGCTGTGTCAGGAAAGAAGCTCATCTCTTTGAAGATTAATGATGAATTCATTCTCCCCCTTTCTGTTTGCCCAGATGAAGACTGGCATTTCATTTCTCATTAAAAGAAAGTCTCACTTAGTGGGTAATGGTAGTTGATTTTTTACATACTTGCCAATTATATACTTTAAGTTTTACAAAGTTACCTGACTTCATATTATCCTAGGAATGCCCTTCTTTCAGGATAATTAATAGATTACATAAAAATGTTTCAATCTGTTCATTTGCAACCTTTTTTAGTTTAATTGTTTCTTTACTGTGGAAAGAACAGGGATACACATTAGGTTTTTGCTAAATGTTTTTTAGAATAACTCTATCATCCTTTTTTGCTTACCTGTTTTCTCAGTCGTTTATGTAATTTTTATGTGGGAACTTCCTGGGCTTTCTAAGAACTTTCTAAATTTATGTATTTTTATTTATTTATTTTAGATTGACTTGACCAAACTGGAGCTAGCATTCATTATGTTACTGTGCTTGTTGGTTGTAATAGCCCTGTAACACTTTGTTTTCCACTGTTCTTCATGCTACCTGGTGTGTGTGTGTGTGTGTGTGTGTGTGTGTGTGTGTGTGTGTGTGTGTCTGTGTGTGTGTCTGTCTGTAGGTATGTATATTTCGCATTTACCTGTACTTCATGTCTCCAAATCATGTTTGCTTTAAATTAGAACGTAATTCAAGGCCCAAGAGTACAGAAAAATATAATTTCTGTGATTCTTTCCTTGACTTTCAGCGTAGCATTTTGCTGCTTATTCTATATAATTCAGGTATTTGGACTTGCAAGATCTTGTTCCAGTTGAGAATTATGATCTTTGCTTTTTCCAGACAGAAACTGGCCATTCCCCTTACACTTCTTACTCATTGCCATGTTTATTTCCCACAAATTAAATCCCATAATTATGAAGTCTCCAGGAAGATGTTAATTTTTTTCAAAAATGTTAGCATCAAAGGCCCTCTTCACTTTCTCCCCACTTCTTGAAGTTAAAATAAGTATATATTTTAAGCAGTACTTTTCTGTGGCATGCAGAATTGTGGAATTGCACGTGCTTTATAAAGAGGGTTCACTTAAGAATAGAAGTTACCTTTTTTGGCGGGTGTTCTAAAGATTTTTTTGCAGGCTTTCTTTCCTTTAAGGTGCCACCATTAGCAATTTTGAAGCTGGAAGATGCTCATAAACAGTTTTTCATATTAATTTAGGAGAAAAACTTCTCTCTTCATGATTGGATTGTTTTCAACTAGAATTCGAAAATGATTGTTGTTTTTCATTTCGTACCTGTAATCCAATTTAATTTTTACACAAGGACTTCATTTTACAAATGAAAGGACTGAATCTCCAGACGGTCCATTGACTGGCTTATGTTGATACCGTCTATGAAACAACAAAGCCAGAGTTTTGGCTCTAAATTGAATTCATATTCAGAGTTTTGGCTGTAAATCCAATTTATATCCAGAATTTTGACTGTAAATTCAATATTCTCACCACTAGAGTAAAGCTACATTTTGGAAGTTGCCCCCTTAAACTTTATCAAAAACATATGGTTAGTGCCTACATATAATTTTTGGCATTGCATAATGTAGTTTAAAATAGCAGAGTAGGAGCTTATAGTTTTATATGAAGCTCTTTGTTAGCTGATAGAAAATAGTTTCTACCTACTTTTCGTTATTTCCTGATCGTTCTTTTAGGTAACCAAGGCAAAAAAGTTTAAATCACTTAAAAAGGGATGTTATATAATGTGCTGTGCCTACAGAAATTATATTATTGTTTATCCTCTATACAATTTACATCAAGTCATGTGTGGGCTGCCATATTTTGAGCATTTGATATGTCTAAAGGCTCCTCCTTTTGTTCCTTCAACTCTACTAACTCCTTCATTATGAACATGATTTTGGAGAACAAATTTGGAACTTCATTGTTCTCTTTTCCTCCATTAAAGTCTTCTTAAAAACACTTTATTTGTTATTTTATTCTGAGATCCCAGTTACCAGATTCATAACAAACATGTAGGTATGACTTCATTTCTCTTAGCTTCTGGCTTCTTCGTTGAAGATACAATATTATTAAAACAACAGCAATAAAATATGGAGTGTCCTACTAAGTCCTATTGTTTTGATTTAATCAAGAGTTCTCTTTTAGTTGTTTTCTTCTTTGTACATTGTTTAGAGACAGTATTTTTGGTATTATAAACCCTTACTTTTAAAGCGCTGCTTTGGGTGGAGTTGGAATATATCAGCATGGTGCGTGTCTTTGGTGCATCTTGGCTGTTTTGGAACCAGATTTTTTTCGAAAGCGACTCCGTCCCATGAGACCGGTGGAGATGTATCCAGACAGGCTGGTGGGATATGGCCAGAGTCTTTGAGAAGGGCTCTCTAGTTAGTGAAGATACACTAGTGGTAGTGGCAATAATTATCACTTAGTAATATGTTCTCTTCTTTGAGGAGAAAAAAAAATCCCTCTAAATTTTATAACTGGGTTTTGTTTCCTGATCTGATAGACTGTTTCAAAATTAAATTATTTGACTTTTCTTAACAAAACAGGTTTTTGTTCAGATGCTTTTGTTTGGGGTAGGAAAAATTGTGTATAATACAGATCTAGAGATGCTTTTTCTCCTACATGGGTAAAATCAGACTTCTATTGTCAGCTCTGAAATAGGACGAAAACATGTCGATAGAGCTGATGTGACAAACAGAAGTCAAAATTTACAGACATAAGGAACAGTAGTGAACAGAAAATTCAACACTTATCTGTGATCAGTAACTATAGTTACAGTATGATTATTTTCAACTTGGATTTATATGAAATGGGGAGATGGTAAAACTTTTTCTGTCGTAGTTTGTTCTGTGTATTTTTCTGATAATGATTATGGTCATAGATGGCTATCAATATGATCCATTTACTTTTATAAAAAAGTTGAGATTCATATCATTGCTTTGTTTTCATTCAACATTCTATATATATGCTATATATAGAATGAATATATATATTTCATTCGACATTACTATGTATACACATTACTATATATTAGTATATAGCATTTTTCTGATAAGGATTATGGTCATAGATGGCTATCAGTATGATCCATATGCTTTTATAAAAAAACAGTTGAGAATCATATCATTGCTTCATTTTCATTCAGCATTACTATATAGTGGCATATGTGTGTTAGTCCTTCCAGATCCTTCAATTGAATGTGCTACTTTCAATGCTGCTGGCAAGTTTTATAAATTTTATTTAAATTTCTGATTGGATGTGAATGGTAGCTCCTGAATGACACACACTTCAATAGGTAAGACCAAAGGTTTGGGGTTAACAAGATAACATTTATATTACATAGATGATTAACAATTTCTCTTTTAGATATTTTAAAATATGAAAACATTGCAGAAAAAAATTTAAATGCAGAAAAACATAATAAAGAAGATAAAAATCTCCTACATTCCCACTAATTAGAAAGGACTACTAATCACATAGTAGTATATATTCTTCTATCCTTTTTTCTGTGAATACACACACGCACAGAGATGTGTGCTGTTTTCAAAATGAGAATGGAATATTTAAAAAACAATAGACTTGCATATGTAATAATTAGGTTTTAAATTCATACTGGAAAACACTCTAAATGCTACAGAAACTCTTATTCAGTCTTATTCTTAACCAAAAGAAAAACTCAGGTGTGATTACTATTTGAAAGGCCACAATTGCTAGAGGTCAAATTATGAAATCACAGATCTTAAAATCACCCAATCTTAACCATTTTATTGCACATCTTTTTTAAGTTTTTAATATAAGCGGGGAAATTGGTTTTTCCTTTGATTCAACCCACTATTCCTATCACTGACCCGCGCTTTCAGAGGGAGGCAGAGGCATTTTTCATCCTTTCCCTCTTCTTGGCAGCCTTCTCTTCAGAGTGACTTCAGTGATCTAAAGAAATGTTGGTCCTGCCCTCTGGCATTAGAATGCCGTAAAGATCTCTAAGTCTGCCTGGGCGTGGGAGCACTATCTCCATAAGTTTGAGCATGTCCATTCTCTGTAAGTGTGTGTTCCTGTCCCTTTCCTGCACTACCTGGACTTTTTGAAAATCTGCTGAAGGATAGTGAATTTGTATCTGCTACTAACTGTAGCAAGTTTGAAATTTCTTTGGAAATATTTATTTAATTTGTTAATTTATTATTTTTTAGTGATAGGGTCTCATTTTGTTGCCCAGGCTGGAGTGCAGTGGTATGGTCATAGCTCACTGCAGCCTCGAACTCCTGGGCTCAAGCAATCCTCCTGCCTCAGCCAAGTAGCTGGGACTACAGGTGTGCACCACCATGCTTGGCTATTTTTTTTTTTTTTTTTTTTTTTTGTAGAAACAGGGTCTCAGGCTGTTTCTTGAACTCCTGGTTTCAAGTGATCCTCCCGTCTTGGCCTTCCAAAGTATTGAGATTACAGAGGTGAGCCACTGCACCTAGCCTGTTTATTCAAAAAGTTCATGTAAACATGGCATTCCATTCTGTCATATGTCATTGTTTTCATAGAAGGGTAATTTGCCAAGTCATATTACCATTCACCCTCCCTAAGTTAAACCAGCACTCTAGGAAGATGTCTACATTTGCCCTTGGGTTTTTATGCTTCAATCTCCTCACCCCCAGCCTGTGTACTTGAGGTTAAGAAGTCACGTTAGTCATTCATTCAGTGAAGTCCGTTACCTAGTGCTCCTAAATGAACAGAATAGGAAAGTTGTCCTTTTCTTAAGGACAACTCCTTCATGCTCCTCCTTGGAGCTCCTTCATGCTCGCCTTTTTGTTATCTTCATGATAGGATCACATTTGAGATGAGCATTATTGCCTTGATTATGTCTTCTGATCATCTTAGTGAATGTAAAATCCTGACTTATACTCTAGTATTTGAATATAGGATATAATTCCTAAGACAAAGAATACTTAGGCATCCGGAAGTTTCTGAAGCATTAGGAAATAGATTTATATCCTGGATTTTCTTTATAAAATGAATAAATGTAAGTTCTTGATGTAGTTATTTGTAAACATTTAGAAAATAGAAATACAAAGAAAAAAACAATGGTAATCCATCACTCAGACAAAAATCACTATTAACATATTTTTAGGCATTTCCTTTCAGATTTTTTTCTATTTAAATACATGAGTGTGAATTTCTGTGGGTGTCTATAGACATGTCTGTGGATATTACAAAATTGGAATCATGTTCTATATTCAGGTTTGTATCCTTATTTGATATTCTGTGCACATTCTTTGATGTCATGAAATATTCTTCAGTTGTGCTAAAAATACTCTCAATTGTGTGTTCTGTTACTTATACACTAAATAATTCCTACCTTACAGCTGCATGTGCGGAAGGACTGGGGAACTGTAGGTTGTTGCCCTTGTTATCAGGAGTTTCAGGTTGTTTTCCTGAATCTTTGAGCTCCAAGTAGGAGAAGATGCCTTCACAGGCAATGAATGCTATGATTTTACAAATGTTGTGTAAGTTTAAAATCTCAGCTTTTCTTTATTGTGGTAAGTTGTTCATTCACCAGATATTCAGTCAATTTCTACCATGTGTCAAGAAATGTGTGAGCAGTAGAGATGGAATAAGACATAGTCCTATCCTTAATGCTTGTGCAGTTGCTGTTGCTTCACCCAGTCTCTGTTGAAAGTAACAATGTTGCTTGTTAAGACATAAATGAATTTTTTAAGAGGAAAATCATTCATTGTTCTGATAAGTTTATAAAGCGCCGCAACTATATATCACTCTCTGAAACAGAGCTCTGAGAAGTCCTATAGCTAAAAAAGAAAACTAAACAAAAACCCAACTCTATTCAGCTTTATTAAATCAAGCATTTCCAGAACTTTTCTAATCACAGAAACCTTTATCCGAACACATTGAGATGTCCCTGAATTCTCCTAATGAATACAGTAAATTATTTAGCACCACAATGTTTTGGGATGGCTTAGTTCTTGGTTGAAGGTTGAATTGTTACTGGAAATAATCTATGTGATGATATAAATTATCAAGGGACTTTTTTTTCTGATCTTGAGTTAGTCTCAAATAATAGCATGAGGACTATCGATACCAAAGTGCTATCCTGAGATTTCAGCACTGCTAGGTAATTGCAAAGAGGATTGCAGTGGTGCTTAAGCACGTGTCTGCTTGCAGATCATTCAATTAGTCTTTGCCTGGAACTTCTGAAAATCTTTATTTCCAAGTCTTTGACATCTGTCATAAGCATCACTTGAAATGCTAAATTAGAGCCACTCTATCTGATAAGATCTAAGTCTCCTTCTCTCAAACTTTTTCTATTAAATTTCTCTGAAATAAATTCTGAGCATACAAGGGCTTTCACTGATAATGACTCCTTATCAAATATTAATATTATTATTAATCTGCTCTTGGCTCCTTTTTGTAACTCTTCTCTCGAGGGCCTTTATTTGCGGTATAGGAAAGCGCCAGTATCTAGTGGCAGCTCCACTGCATGAAAGCACATTTTCATCTCAGCTTATTCCTTTGATGTGTGTATGTTTTCCAGTCGCATTTAGCATTTTAGCATAATGTTTTGTTGTCAGGCCATGGGTAAAAAGTATTTTGATGTATATAAGGCAAAAAATTAGTAATTTCTTAGAATAATGATGGGGGTTTTAAAATGTTATTCTTGGAAGTCAATTTGGCAATATTTTTCAATAGTCACAAGATATATAGTGTTTGATCAAACAATTTCACTACTAAGAATGTATCCAGTGGATATCCTCATAAAAAGAAGCCCTCATGATAATGTATAACAATCGTCATTGCAGCTTTGTCCTCCTACAAGGCATTCAACAAATGACTGCTGGTACATCCATGCAACTGAATACCAGGCAGCCATTAATAAGTATAAATATATCTGCATGGGAAGATCTTCAGCATAGACCAGTATACTGTATACCAGGAACTGGAAAAATGATGCCAAGTGGTTTATACGGAATATCTTCTTAAAAGTAATAACAGTAACAAAAAGGTAATACACACATACATATACATACGGTGTATCTGTTTACATACCTTTTTGTTTGTTTTCTGAAACTCTGCGCAAGAACTCTTGGCTTTGTTTTCCTTGAGGATAGGGACCAATTGGCTTGTAATTTGCTTTTTATATTTTTCTGTATTGTTCGGAATTTCAAACCAATTGCATTTATTACTCTTTTTGGTCAGTGTGAGGTATCTGGATGGTGTGATTTGGGGTCTTTTTTTTGTAAATGTCAAATGAGATAACACATGTCAAAAGTCTAGAGCAGTGCTAATATTGATATTGTTTCAAAGTGGTTTTTAAAAATCAGTGCTATGAAGAAATAATAATAAGGGCACCGGGGGAGATAAAAGGCATATCCTAGAAAGTCAGAAGAGTGCAACTAGGGAAAAATAGGAGAAAAAGGGTCTGTCTGGGGGATGTGGGAAAGGATGGCTGGTTTTAATTTTATTAACTTCACTTTCTTCAAGTTTTGTTCTCTCTGTAAACATTATTTGTACTTTTTTGTTTTTATTCTTTGGCTTCTTTATTAGATTATCTCTCTACTCTGTGCTATTCCATTTCCTCCCACTCCCAACTATTGGTCTGTGTGGTTCTTTGTTGTCCTCTTTTCTGGTAGGGTCGCAGTAGGAGCGGGGCTTTGGGTATCGTTATCAAAGTCAACATCAGTGTCTATCCTGTTCTTATCACTGACCAGCCACAGGGGTGATGTCCTCCAACAGCCTAATATCTGAACCACCTCAAATGTGTATTTCTTCTAGTCAAGTCAACTCATTCTGATATTCTCTATTTTTGTACTAGAAGACAGTGAATAGATAGGGTTTTTTGTTGTTGTTGTTTGTTTCAAAAAATAGTATAAAATTGCTTAACCATTGATATTATTGGAAAATGTAAAGTATTGCATGATAGCAGAAGTATTGACTTGCAGGAAATCATTGCGGTTTACTTATTGTCTTGGCTATCTAATTTAATTTACCAAGCATAGCTCCCCTCATGTGCAGTTGTGCAATTGAACAGCTGAGGCCCACACAGTTAACCAAAATGACGAATTTCTATCCAACTAAAATCACAACAAAGAGCTGTAAAATACACATTTCCCCTGTGACATTGTAAGTTCCTTAATGCTCAAATGCTTAATATCCCACTATTTCTGTGATTTTTCCTATCTGACTAGCTGGCAAACCAAGGAAAGCCAAAAAACTTTGTAGACTGACATGGAGGATTATTGTAAATATTTCCCCATCTATAAGAGGAAAACTATTCAACTCTGATTCTGGTCCCTGTTGGCTTTTCTCTATCACTAAGTCTAAAGTTGGGGAATGAAATTACACACAGATAAATAGATTATTATAGAAGTTATCTTTGACCACTCAATTAACTTGTAAAGCTCGATGTCCATGAGACCACAGCTCCACACGTGAGGCACAGTCAATTTGGTGAGAGAATGGGTTTCATTGGCATGGATTCATTTTCCAATCTGATAAATGAAAGGGTGTGACTAATTGATAAAGTGATGATAGCCAGTTTTTAATATTAGTCAGAATTTACAATTGGAAAAGAAATATTGTGTTCAACACATGTTCAGTGTGAGATTAAAAATGGCATATAGAACCACTATATATATATATATATATACCACTTTTAGTATATATATAGTATATACTAAAAAGCAGTGTGTGTGTGTGTGTATATATATATATACACACACACACACCAAAAGTGGTATATATATATTGGTCCTATATACACTTGTCATATATATATGTGTGTATGTGTGTATTCATACACACACATGCATGCACACACCACTTTGTATATGACCACAAATAAATATTAGAAAGAATATTAAAAAGATAAGTCTGTCTTAGTATTTCATTTTAGCCTTATCTTTTATTAATGTATGGTGTGCAATAACAAATCACAATAACCAGTGTATATTGAGTGATGTAATATATTATGCTGAAGTTCTTTCATTATGCCATCTCATTGATTCTCACCTTAATGTTGGCTTTATTTTAAAGCTGCATTTGAAAGCAAAATCTGCCAGAGTCCACCCATCTAGTAAATGACAGAGCTGGGATTGGAAACCAGGCTAGAATATCCTTGTGTATAAATCAGTAATCATGATAAACAAGAGATTGGTCAGGGAAACATTTTGGTTGGAATAGAAGGAGAGAGAGTCCAGTATGTAAAATATGATTTTGCTATTTTAGTTGAAAATTGTAGGTTTGTAGAATATCAGACACCCATGCTTAAATATGAGTACAGCCTAGTTTTTGCTGTTCCTTTTTCTTTCAGAAATTTGATATTCAAAATTAATTCACAAATGAGAGCTTCTCCACATTTTTACTTAATTCAGTTTCTTCACACATTTGTAGACAATACACACTTCAAGCATGTATGGTGCTAAATTACATATTTTTGTGAAAGTTTTTGGGCTGGGCACGGTGGCTCATGCCTGTAATCCCAGCACTTTGGGAGGCCGAGACAGGTGGATCACCTGAGATCAGAAGTTCGAGACCAGCCTGACCAATGTGGAGAAACCCCATCTCTACTAAAAATACAAAGTTAACTGGGCGTGGTGGCGCATGCCTGTAATCCCAGCTACTTGGGAGGCTGAGGCAGGAGAATCACTTGAACCCAGGAGGCAGAGGTTGCAGTGAGCCGAGATAATGCCGCTGCACTATAGCCTGGGAGCCTGGGCAACAAGAGCAAAACTCCATCTTAAAAAAAAAAAAAAAAAAAAAAAGTTTTTATATATTTTTTCCATTTTATCTTGAAATATTAAATTTAACTTTGTCTTAGTAATTTCACATTGTGTTTATGTAAGTTCAGTTACTTTACCTTTCAATGATTTGCAACTCCATATTTATTAGGTTTCTCCAACTTACGTATTCACAAACAGTCTATAAAATTTCCAAGGAATAAATCGAGTTTGTTTGCTTAAACTAGTTTCCTGTTTCTTTAATTACCTGTTCTTCTCTGAGAAAACAGTTTAAGTACATACTTCACATGATTTACTGGGAAATATTTTTAGTTGAAAAGAATAATATAAAATAATTGAATAATTTTTGCTCTTTAATTATAAAAAGTATGAATGTATTTTAAATGTACTGGTGAATATTTAGGTGAAAGATGTTCCCATAAAAGATTAATAGTGCCAGCCAGTGGCTAAATATGCCTCTATTAATAATTTTGATACTTAAATATCATAAACGTAAACCTGTCTGCCAATTTTTTAAAAACCTTCTGTAAAGAATGGAGCCTTACTTCTTTAAAAATCTGATCCTCCCACATCCTGCTAAAGATGTGTTCAGGATTAGGATATAAGCGTTGCTGGAATAATTTTATTATCAAAATGAAATGAAGCTTCTAGAGTGGCAGTATGGGGAGTAGAAGAGCAACTATATGTTAATGAATTGCTGCATTGAAGTCTAAGCAGTGGCTACGTGATAATATTTGAGTTTGTTCTTTTCTCCTATGAAAGTTTGTTCATTTTCTGTTTCGTAAGGGTAGTAAGCTGATAATGTATTAAATTGCCAAGTAATTGCATTTTGAGTCAGCCAATAAATTTTTAATCTTGGATAAATTGCATATATTTCCTGAACTTCACTCTCCATATCTTTTTCTTTTTAATAGCTTTATTGAGATATAATTTACATACCATACATTTTACTCATTTAAAGTATACAATTCAGTGGTTTTTAGTATGTTTACAGAGTTGTCTCACCATCACTACTGTCTAATTCCAGAGCTTTTCATCCCTCAAAAGAACCCTACTCCTATTAGCAGGTACTCTCCATTACCCTGGAAACCCCTCCATCTCCCAGCACTGTAGGTGACTAGTGATGTACATTTTTACCTTACACATCTGCTTATTATGCAAATTTCACATAAGTAAAATCATACATTATGTGGTGTTTAGTTTCTGGCTTCCTTCACTTAGCATAATGTTTTCAAGGTTCATCCATGTTGTAGCATGCATCAGTATTTCATTCTTTTAATGGTTGAGTAATATTCCATTGAGATATATACATGTTGTTTATTCATCAGCTGAAGGACATTTCAGTTGTTTCTACTTTTTGCCCATCATGAATAATTACTGCTGGGAAGATTCATGTACAAGTCTTGTGTGGACATGTGTTTTCAGTTTTGGGGGGTATATATATCTTAGAGTGGAAAGACTATGTCAAATGGTAACTATATTTAACCTTTTGTGAGTCTTCCAGGCTGTTTTCAAAGCAGCTACACATTCCTACCAGCAGTGTATGAGACTTCTTATATCATTACAATAGGAATAATAAAACCTATTTCACCATTGTTCTGAAGATTAAACAAGGCAAACATTAAAGTGATTAGAGTAGTATTGGCATATTGAGGGTTTAATAAATGTCTCTTTCTTTTCCTTGTCATTATTAGAAACACCTCTTATCTTGATCCAAAATCTTGAGCCACAGGACTTTAACTGAAGAGAAAGAGAATGAATCTACTGCCTCCTCCAAAGCTAGTCCTTCAGATACTAGAAGACAACATGCCCTCTTTATCAAAGGCCTTACTTAGACCAATTCAGTGATAATCTATTTTCTTTACATGTTTTTCATAAATAGACCCAAGTATTGTTTCTTATATAATTATAGAAGTGTTCAAGAGAAACGAAGGGAGTGAGTGGCATGACCACGGTGTGATGCCAGAGAAAGAGCTCTTGACTAGAATCTGCTCCCAACTCTCCAACGAACTGTGAATCATTGAACAGTTACTTAATGCCTCTATAAAATAAAGTCTCATATGAGATGATCTCTGGGGTAGTTCCAGCTCTACTTAATGTTTGGATTCTACTATGCCAGAAAAAGAGCTTAATTTCACAAATATCTAGACTTTTCCCAAAGAAATACCCTAACTCTTCATCCTAGGTCCTCTTTTTTTGAAAAAGAAAAGAAAAGAAAAAGAAAACGATTCCTATTAGGAATGCTTATACTGCTGTAAAGCATTCTGTCAAGTTTTACTATTGAGTTTATTTTGGAAATTGTTTGAGAAAATGTCCCTGTCTTCTAACAAAGGGAAACATCCTGCAGTGTTTGGCCTCGGTGGCAGAAGTGACCCAGCCTTTCAATATCCCTCTAGTCACACTCTCTTACTCATTTCACTCTGGTTTAATTTCCTCCCAAAACTCTTCAAGAAGAATGTCTTTCCTTTCTTTTGAATTTTACAGTTTCCTGCCCTATGGATAAAGACATGATGACTGATCAGGAATAGATTTATTTTTGCTGGTCATTTAGATGTGGATTTTTGTTATTCCAGGCAACTAGGAAATCGTACATATTGATCTGTAATTTTGTGCAATGTGCATGGGAATTTTCGTAGCTGACATAGGATCTAAAAATCCTGAGTAAAATTCCTGCGCAAGTCTCAGTAGTAGATGAAGAACTTCTCTTTTTTTTTTTTTTTTTTTTTTTTTTTGAGACTGCGTCGCACTCTGTCACCCAGGCTGGAGGCTGGAGTGCAGTGGGGCAATTGTGGCTCACTGCAGCCTCAACTTCTCAGGTTCAGGTGATCCTCCCACCTCAGCCTCCTGAGTAGCTGGGACTACAGGCATGTGTCACTAGGCCCAGCTAATTTTTGTGGGGACAGGTTTCACCATGTTGCCCAGGCTGGCCTCGAACTCCTGGGCTCAAGTGATCCACCCACCTTGTCCTCCCAAAGTGCTGGGATTACAGGTGTAAGCTACTGTGCTCGGACCAGGAACATCTCATGAGAATCTGGTTTACCACAGAAACATAGTTAGAAAATAGAGCACTGAAACATTTGCTTTGGAAAGCCTAAGAGTGTGGCTCATTGATTTCTAGATGATGAGTGCAGCAGGCTAAGGAAATGTTTTTCTGAGCATTTTTTTTTTTGATGCTTTAGGGTGACTTTGCATTTTTAATATCACGAGCATAGAATTAGTTCCACACATTGCACCAAATTAAAAGTGACATTTATGTTATAATTTTATTGTCGAATATTTGAAATGAGGCACTTTGACAGTATGATATTTGGGGTTACCAAGTAGAGCTAAGCATAATACACTAAATTTTTGAAAACTAGAAATAGAGCAAAAATATTCCATCTTTGTATGCTAAAGAAAAGAATCAGAAACACTTTGATAAACAGTAGTTTCTCAGCACATTATGTCAGGGTGTTCTGTGCATGTGGATCACTTTTAGTTAGGTAATGTTTAACGTGCTTTAGTTAGAGAATGTTCTTATAGAGGCAGCCTATCTCCCTGTCCACAGACAAGGCTTTGTGACTCTTTGACCAATTATGTCAGATATCTTGGAATAAATAGCAGGTTACTACTTTGTCTACTATTATCTGGTTTTCAGAAAAATTATTTGTTAGAAAAAAGATACGTGTTAATTAGAAGCATCATATTTTAAAGCAAAACATAGAAGTGTTTATAGTTAAAAATGTAAAGATGAGAAGAAAACCAATAATCTCATACATAGAATTTTTCTTTCCTGAATAAATACTTAACATTTTTCTCACCTCTTCATTAGCGCTGTGATATAAGTTGTTCTAATGAATGGCGACAACAGCACCGATTAGCACCTTCAATCTCTGGCATTATCATCTCTCTGCAGACTTACAGCTGTTTCTTCTTTACTATATATACCTGTGGTACCCACATAGAAGGTATAAAGTTTCATACAGTGTGGAGATAAATCTCTGTGTGAAACAATGCTAATCTTTTCAGTGTTTCTGGACCATTTCGTAGTTTTAGTGGAGTACATTTCTTGGCAAAGAAGGCAGCATTTTTAGCTCCTCACCAGAGAGTTAAAAATGTCTTCTTGGTGGAATGTAGCCATCATTCCCCTTGGAGCATGATATACAAAAAACTCCCTTCCTCCACACATACAAAAAAAATCTTTCTAGAGGAGAAAGACTTGAGCCTATTTAATTATATTTGTTCATTAAATTTAAGGCTCCAAAAAAAAGTGGAAATGAAAAGTGTTTGTAAAGAAAATCTATTATCTGTTTCAAAAAAAAATATCCTGGGAAACTATTTGGTTTGGGGTTTTTCTTTTCTTTTCTTTTTAGCAAGATTGTAAAATTTTCACCGTTGAGAATAAAATGGAACAGTTATGTCAGACTGTCCTTTGCAACAGGGCCGCTAACCTGATAGAGAATTGTAACGTATGTTCGATAAGACCACTCTTGATATTCTTATGGAAAAGATGGGGAAATGCAAGGAAGAGAAATAATGGAAAATAGTTGAGTGATTTTACCCAAAGATGACAGGGAGCTTTACAGAAACATGCCAGAGGGTTCTGTCTTGGGCCTTGACCTAGCCACTGTTTTTGTCAGTGGCCAGGGTAAAACAGACACAGTGCTCATCCCCTCAAATCTAGGCAGACTGACAAAAATGTCATAACAAGATCTGAAAAAGTGGGTCAAAGAGATGACTCTTAATAGGGATAAATGTCAGGTTTAAGAAAACTTATGGAATAAGTCAAAAAGAGGAAAGAAATTTCTTAGCTATAGGACCTAGGGAGGCTGGGTATGGTTGCTCACTCCTGTAACCTCAGCAATTTGGGAGGCCAAGGCGCATGGATCACTTGAGCCCAGGACTTCCAGACCAGCTTGAAAAACGTGGTGAAACCCAGTCTCTACAAAAAATAAAAAAATTAGTTGAGCATGGTGGCACAAGCCTGCAGTCCCAGCTACTGAGTAGGCTGAGGCGGGAGGATCACCTGAGCCTGGGCAGTCAAGGCTGCAGTGAGCCGTGATCGCGTCACTGCACTCCAGCCTGGGAGACAAAGTGGGACCCTGTCTCAAATAATAAAAAAAGAAATAAAACTTTAGAAAAGAACCTAGGGAAAGAAGATAGCAAAGAACAGAGGTATGACAGAAATTATGAGCTTTGGTTATACATTCTGTGTGGGTACCTGGAGAATTTTTAAGAAATTTCAATACCTGAGCATCACTACAACCAATTAAGTTGGAATCTCGGGGGGTGAAGCCCAGGTATTGATACATTTAAAAATCTCCCCAGGTGATATTATAGGTCATCCTAAATAGAAAACCACTGATTTTTTTTTTATTTTGTAGATAGATTTATAAATCCAGTAAATAACTAACAGAACATGACTGTCCATCTCTTAAAAAAAAAAAAAAGAAGCTAAATTTTTTATTGATCTGATCACATTTAGAGCAGTTTAGGGGAAAAAGGAAGTCTGCACAGGAAGAACAAGACTAAAATGGTGAACTGATTCAAAGTCGTAGAACTCTTTAAGAAATTGTAAAAATACTTAAACTCTTAATATAAACACATATATGGCAGTAAACAAGTTCAAGGAACAGATCTTAGCAAGCATACTTTTACATTCAGGGTTATCAAAGAAAACTGGGGTTACTATTTGGAAATGACTCCAAAAATATAGACTAGATTGTCTGTAGAGAATCAGAATATCACAGAGGCTTTCCTGTAAGAAATAGGGGCCTCATTAAAACGAGTCTTCTCTTTTTGGTAGTTTGGAGTTGGACACATGTATCAAACCTTTTTGTTTTGTTTTGTTTTTTTAACTTTGTCAACAGAGTTATCTAGAATATAGAACCCTGGCCTTCCAATCATGGAAAAGCACTGACTTCTGCCAGCTCTTGACCAAATCCTCCCATTTTGCCCCTCCTTATTAGCTAGTTTAGTAAATCTCTTCTTTTTTCTAGTTTCTCTCTCTCAGCACAAATTGCACATCTGTAAACCTGTACTTCCATTGTTCTCCCTCAGTCCTGTTGGGCACCCCACCTGCTGACTACCTCTTTCAAGCATCTAAGCAGCATTATAGAGAGCTTCCCCTTTCTTCCCGTCTTGTGGTAGGGAGGTATCCAGTGCTGACTTGGTGATCGCAGAAGAGGGAATAATGTGAGAAGAAGCTATTTTCACATCAATCTCTTTACTCTGTCAGGGGTGAAATGTGTGAATTTATATTTGATTGCGTAATTCTTGACCTTGCCCAATCTGAGTTTTCAGGGGAGTCATTCCAAACACTTTCCCTGATATTAAGCCATTCAAATAATAGTTATATTGTCTTTTTATTAACTTGTCCTCAAGTCAGTGACTGCCTATTCCTAAGGACGATTTTGCTGCAATTTTTGATGGAATGTTGAAGTCAGGGCATACACCTAGACAAGGAAGTCAGACAAACTATGTCTTATGTACACAGATTCAATTTAAACAAATGCATTATTGGGCCCACCCTGACTGTCTTTATTCACCCCGCTTGTTGATGTGTCTGTCTGTGCTTCATAACATGTTTGGATGTTCCTATCCATTAGCAACAAATCTATGCACTGAAAATATCATTTTGATTCAGTTATGTGTAGGGTGATTATTTTAATAACTGTAAAGCATGACTTATTAAACTGCATTAGTTCTTTTAATCTTAATTATAATTATTATTTGTTAGTATAAAGAAGTAGCATGGAAAGTATAGCATTCATTGATTGTGATTTAGGTTTGAGAGAAGAGTTTTCCTCTTCAGATCTAATATTGGGGAAAGGATGCTCTCCCCTTGAGAAAAAGGACCAGAAACAAGGGCCTTTATTTTAATGAAATATGAGCAGCCTGTCGTAGGATGTGACGTGCTGAGAGAGAGCATATGATAGAGGCCAATGTGACCATTCAGGGTAGATTCACGCTTAGTTGAAAATGAACATGCATTTTGAGTTCTGTGACCTGTGCTGAAATTGCATCCCTGCTTCCAGCCAGTGTTTCCCTGGAAGTCACTACTTTCCTGGGTGTTACTCTCTTTCTCTGCACAGTGAAATTGTTTGAAAGAATTACTCAAACCTCTTACTCAAAATCCTCTATGGTATTGTGGATTATAAAGTCATATCTCGTGTATTTACAGTATTATGCCATAGATTTGCATGTTAATACAATTCAGCAATAATTGAGGTGTCCATTCAAACTTATAAATTTATGGTTCTGTCTGCATTGTGTTGTTAGTGTCTTTATGTGGAAAATATGTGAATAAAATGAATTCTTAGGACTATGGACAATAAGAACTCTGAGGTACAATTTTTTTTGGTGGTAATACGTTCAAAATCCAGAGAACTAGGACACTTTCTCCTCAGCTTCTTAGATATTTCAGAATATTAGTGATGGTATAAATTTAACATAAATTCAAATATAAAATGACACAAAATAAATAATACATTGATGTGAAATCAGAACAGGGCCCGCAGAACACCAGAAACACACCAGCCAGTCTAATTTGAATGCCACTGGAGATACCTTGTTAGTTCTCCAAGAAATATTCAAGAGACTTAGGAAAAGCGTATCTGTTTGGCTGACTCTGGCAATCATCTTTTTGTGCCTTAAATATCTTATGTAAGTTCCATGCAAAGTTGTATTTTCTCCCCAAGTTTCTAATGATTCTTGCTTTCTTAAATATTGCCTTTCTGGCGTCTTCATCTGCTGAATCATTGTATCCACCTCTGGGAGACACGTGGTTATTTCCCAAAGGGTTTGCTCCTGACGACAAGTGATTCCTTACATATTAGCAGCTTAGGTGTTTCTGCTGTTTGGCTTCTTTTTAGATAAATCACAGTTTTTGTGAAGGGACTGTACAGCTAAGTTCAAGAATAGGGAATTTCATGTGGGTGTGCTCAAAGGAATTAGTGGTGTGTTCTAGGCTGGCTTTTGTCTTCAGACCATGTTTCAGATGTTAGAGGGCAAAGGTGAGAAAACCGTTCTGCCATCTGCTTTTCTGAGCTAAGCTGTTCCAGTTTTCTCAGGCTCGTGTCTCATACACTCGACTCTGCTTTTGAAGCTCTTGCCACCAGAGCTGTGGTATATTTCAGAGACACAAGGAAGTTTTACAAAGACCAATTGGAGACAGATGGCTTTCAGATAAAGGAAGCACTGAAAATATTGGCAAAGGAGATTGGCAAATGTCTAGGAGAGTGTGTGTAAGTTCCTAAAAACAGTAGATTACTAGGAGCCCATTGAAGGAACTCAGGACTACTGATCTGAGATGCGTTTGGTTCATTAAAGTCATATTCCAGAAAGAAGCTGCATTTTACTTGCTGGGTGAGAAAGACTGGGAAAGCTTTATGGAAACAGTTTTAAATGCCACCAGGCATCATTAATTAAACCACCAGGCATCATTAATTAAAGCTGACAAAAGAAGCAATCAGTCAGAAAGAGAAAAGACCTAGAATGATGCCTCGGTATTTAAAGCAGATGATCCTAATAAAGTAGAAGAGCATTCTAGGCAGTTGCAAAAAATAGCTGAGTAAAGACTCTGAGGTAGTTATTCAACAAAGGTATCAGGAACAGGTATCTGTAAATGTCCAGAGTGCCTTCCGCATCCATTATGTGATCATCGGGTTGAAGTTCCTAGTTAGTACAGGACCCAGTGGCAGTGTCCCCGACCTGCCAGATCATACAGGGTTTTCAAGTGAGAAATATGGTGAATGAGACAGACAGGTGTGCTGTTTGTTACAGATGTGGGTGGCTTTCAGACAAAGGAAACACTGAAAATATGTGCAAAGCTTTTCACTCTTAGTCCAAGAGACTTAACAACCTTTAACATGTCACAGGAACACAATCCCAAATTGTTGTGTGTATAACACATCTATCTATCCTTTGAAAAGGGAATTATTTGTTCCTTGTAAACTGATTCTGTCAAGACACAGTTAAGTACTTTTCAGTTTAGGCTTTTGGATATGCACTATCACTCATTTTGATGCATTATATTTGATGGTACTTTTTAGTGTCCTTCTAATTTTATATAAAAAAAACTCTCCCATATTTTGCATAGAATAAATGTCATCAACATTTTTAGTTAGTAGCATTAAGGCCAATCCAATTCTCTTTGATAAAGGTGATTCATATTCATAAATTCCTTGTTGTTTTAGACCTGAATAACATAAGTAAGTCTTCTCACTTTCACTACATTATTTGCAGACCCTCAAGCATGACCCCAGTGTCTTCACACAGGCATAACTCCAATGAAATAATTGGGAGCCTCATGTCTGATGTTAATAACCTTCTTCTATTATTATTCCCTTAAACTATCCATTGCTATGTGGTAGATATTTTTACTTGAGCTTGTTGTTTTCTGTTTCTCTTTCTCTCATTTAGTCATCCAAAATAATATTGCAAGTTCACAAGAAAAAGTAACCTCTGTTTTCATCTCTTCTGCTCCCAAAGGTCAGAACTAGTCTCTCTCTCCCTTGTGCTCTGGCTGAATTTTCTCAGTACTGCTGTTACTACATACAACCATTGTATATGAGCTCATCATCAGCTGGTATTTGCCTGTTTCTTCCTCTGGATTGTGAATGCCTTTGGGGTCTGGAGGGGTACCTAATTATTACTTATCACAATAACTTATGGTGTACTGGACACATATTAGGACCCTCCCTAAGAGATGTTGAATTGTACCTCCCTGTAAATGGGATTATGGAGTACTTGGGCTGCTAGCAAATCTCATTTTCTTGAGTTACTTTGATGGCAATATGAGATAACTGGAAGAAGCTAGTTTCAAATGAAAGAACATGACAGGAGAGAGTACACTTTCATTTCCCGGTAACTTCCATCTGTACTTGCAGGATGCTGATTCAGAGATTTTTGTGCACAAAACATCACATCTTCCCTGGGCAATTTTTATATATGGGAAATAATAACAGCCAGCATTTTTTTGTTCATGCTATGTGCTAGATAGCTGAAGGCACTTTCCATCCTCACCCCTTTTATTCCTTACAATAACCCTGTGAAAAAGATTGTATATTCTTCTACGTATGAGAATAGAAAGAGACAGGTTAATTAACTTACCCCAGAACATTTGTGAAATGGCACAACAGACCCATGATTGTGCCTGTTCCTGATTCAGGCCACGTCTTCTCTCTACTCTACTACACTACCGCCCACTGCATTTCACTGATTCGCTCTCAGACTTAAATGGTTTCTGGCAGGATATACCAGACTAGGAACAGTGAGGACCCAAAGATAAGGCAGACATGAAGGAGGGGTTGTTTGCTTTAATAATAAAACAGAGCCTAGAACCTTTGAGAATATTCTCTCAAAGTCAATCAGGAGACCTTAACTCTAACTCTTTTCCTGTCATTTTCACCTTCCCCATGAGGCTACATCCCTTCATGTTCCTCTTCCCGTACTCCACTTTAAGGAGACATTGATGATCATTTTATCTTTATCTTTATCATTTTAAAGGGTGATATGAAGGGGGAATCCCCCTTTTTCATTCCATTAACACAACAGAGACCACTAGAACTTGCTAAATACCAAGGGAGAGCAAAAGGGACATAAACACAATTTTAGAACTTATTAGCAATCTAGTCTATAAATTCCAGGCTTCTGTTCTACCTGACTTCATCTTCTGCCAGAACTGGCAGAGCCTTTATCTTCTGCTCTTTTCCTTCAACATCCATACATTAGCACAGTGATCCTAATGGTTTTGTCCGTTATGAGGGCAATTTTTACGTACTTAGTGCAGAGACAACATTTATTGTACTTAGGAATTTTTAGGCCCCTTTCAATGACTATACCCATGATTTCTACCCCTTCCTGGTATTCACAGTTTAGCTCTAACTTTGCACATGTTTAGCTTCTTTCTATGCAGAGGGTGCTGCCCAGGAGCTCCTTCCGAGTATGACAAACCATGGTTAAAGCCAAGGTAGAGAGACTCTCTTTGTCTCTTACTTAAGGCTGTCTTACAGGCCCAACTTCATAAGAAATATGCCCCTTCCTTAGATTGACTCCAGGAATGGAGACCCACCAATGTTTGGCCTTTTGGCCAGAAGAATAGAAAAGTCCCAAAGATAGTTGACAGTTGAAGACTTGGGCAGGCAACTAAGTACATGGCCCAGGCTCAAGGGAGAGATGAGCAGTAAGAAGAATCCTATTCAGTGTTAGAGGGCAGTCAGACAATAAACTAAGCTTAACCAGACCCAGCAGCAGGAAGCAAAGATCTAGTGTTGGAGATTGTGATTTGGAAGTCAGGTGCCAATCCCTGAGTAGACTTTCATAAGCCAGGACTTGAGTCTTAGAGGAACTTGGGTATGGGACCAAAGGAAGACTAGCAGCTAAGACTGAGTTGATGTTGGCTGATGAGGGTCAAGAATGAATGGTGCCAGAGCCTGTTATGGGACCATCCTATTGATAATCACAGTGCCTCAAATGTAGGGAATTAGCTGGGTACAGTAAGAAGACATCATCAAAATTCCAATTGGCAGTTGCAGTCTCGCTCGTTATTATAGTTTCATTGCTGGTTAGTTCAGTTAGGCGAATAGTGTCAGGACAGGGTATGTTTCCTCCCTCTGTGGGATGAGGGTAGGAGGGAGGTTGTTTGAAAAACATTGATTAGTGTTGTAACATAATTTCCTTACTCATGGGGAAAATAGCCCCATTGTTTTTACAGTATAAATGATAGAAACTAATGCTCAACGAGATCTTTTTGACTAATGATAGGAAATAGAGTGATTCATTCCAAGAAAGTGAGTGAATCAATCTCCTAGGGAAGATGAGCTATTTTCTCCCAAAGGGGGCACTGGTGGCTTGACTCCTAACTGGATTATTTGCCAGCTCTCACAGGCATTTTACTTCCCTGGTTAGATGCAGGATAAGAAGGATGTCCTCTCAGAAGAAAACCCCATGGCAGATATCCTCCACTAATTGGGAGGACAGTTGATTCAGGGCTTTTCATATAGGTGGATCTCCAAATTCTGTCACATGTGTGACATTTATTCTAAAAATGACATGCTGAATTAAATCAGCTACGGAGACCTGGCTTTCCCTGCCTAGGGTGCTTATAATACAGATTCACCTTTGGTCACACAGAACTTGGTTGGCTGGATTGAAGAGGGAACTGTTTAATAACCTCATTGTACATACCTTCTCCCATATCATCACATCTCCCAAGGAGAGTGACTCTTGAAGTTAGAGTGGAAGAAGGACTGATTCTATGAAGACCTAAGAAGGATTTGTTGTTAGACAAGTAGCTGAGACTGAGTTGACATTGGCTGATAAGGGCCAAAAATGGTCAAAGCCTCCTATAGGGTTAGCCTATGAATGAGATCGCAATGCTCCAAATGTAGAGAATTTGAAATATATACAACAATGAGACAGACACATAATTAAAATTATAGTCACCTCTTTTAATAAAGTCAATGTAATTTCTGAGTGTGATGTAGACAAGTGATTTATATTTATAGGCAGAGTAAAGGAAACATTTTAAACTATTTAAACAATGAACATATCATAGTTTTAAGGTGACCAATTATAAACTGTTTAAAAACTGTTATGAGATATAAAATGTTAGTACATTGAAGGCCCCTAGTGCATTAATATTTGTTGCCTGCTTAAGTTGTTTTGTGCATACTTTGAATAAAGATTTTGATTACCTATATTCAGTTGAAGAATGTCTTGACACGGCAGGGTGAAAAATTAAGAACTGTTATTCTTTGAAATTAGTTGTCTGTATTAACTGGGAATGTTTCAGTATTCTGCAAACAAAAAGAAAATATGCAGTGCTGACATAAATATTATTATCTATAATGCCCAGTTTGAAATTTTGGGGTAAATCAAAGCAACCGTATTATTCTCATTAACTAACTTTGTAGTAGGTAAATTTGGTAGTGAAATTGGATTTTGTAAAATAATTTTAATAACTGAAAACCTCTTTTTTTCTGTTTTATTCATTGGAGTTTCTTATTAAAATCTTGTTTGAAAGTTGTTATGCTTCTTTAAAGACATTTTAACAGCAAAAACTTCAAATGTTGGGGCACACCACACCAAAGAATGCTATTTATTTACTTATTGCCACATGTTACAGAAATGGAGGTTTTACAATAATGTCCAACATTTTCATATTTAAGAATATGATCTTACTTCCCCCCTGTTCAATTTGAGTGATTAAAAAACTATTTGAGAACTTAGTTGCAGTGCTGTATAAGGTTTCACTATGTTAACTTCAGATTATTTTGTGACTGAATTTTTCCAGTAATAACTCATTCAATTATCGCTTCAAGCCCAGAAAGCTTATTTGTGAACTCGAACAACTTCAAGTCAGGAGATAAATTATTTTAACTTTGGTTTGCGGGTAGAAACAAATTGAACAGCGGAACCCTTTTGTGTATGTAATAAAAACGTCATCCCAGGATGTCCTAGTTCAGGCAGAGCCAAAGGGTGGCCTATTTTTGTCCTGGGGCTTTGAACGGGGCTTCTCTTTGGCAGGGGGCATCCTGTAAACCGACCGTCCTGGCCTTCTTCCCTATTGTAAAGGAAGTGCTCTTCCTGTCCTTATCAATGCTGGGGTTACAATTTCACAGGGCTCTAAAGCCGCCGGGAGACACAGGAGAGATCCTAAGAGGCTGGGCTGGCATTAATAGAAACTGAAGGCAGGAGCCTGAGGGAAGTCAGTGGATAGGAAAAGAGAAGGAGAAAAGTGTCATCCTAGATTGTGCTTTACTTCTACTGATTTTCTGTGGATTGTGCTTTTTCTCCCTTTCTCGTTGTCCAGTGTATACAGAACAGTACATTTTAATGTCGAGGAAGACAGAACAATGTTATCAAAAGACACAGTCCTTGAGAAGTTTCTACTCCAAGTCAACATAACAGTTCAGCACCTATAATCCAACTCTTATAATTTAGTAGATGAACAAAAATGCAAAGGAAGCATCCAGTTCTTGTGAATTTAAATCTACACTTTCAAAAGGGAAGGGAAGAAAGTGGTAGACAAGAATGGCTTTAAAAAGGCCTAATTTGCATATAGGAAAAAAATGCCAGCTGTTTGATTCATTGTTGAACTTAAAATGTTGAGAAACCTGTAAACCAGTCATATTTCATCTGGCTCTAAATTTATATTTCATTTATTCTCAGTTTCTAGTTACCAACAGTAACCACATTTTAGTAAGTCATATGGGAGTTATAATGGGAATATCTAGAATGATTGCTAATATTTAGGCATAACATTTGAAGAATGATGTTATGACTTCAGAAACAATCACAGTCCAAGATTTCTATTTAACACACTGTGTGTGTGTGTGTGTGTGTGTGTGTGTCTCTGTGTGTGTGTCTGTGTCTGTGTGTTTAGAGAGAGAGGCTGTTTCCTGTCGGTTTGGTCTAGTGTCAAAAAAAGGTCCATTTTCAGTCAGGGTATAGAAGAAAACAAAGAAAACAGTAAAGGGGAGTTTAACTTCTCAGACATTTGTTCAGCCACTTTTTCATGTATATCTTCTAGATCCTACCTGAATCCCAAGATCATTACTGTTCAGCTTTTAAGTCTCTAAGACATGGAGGATTTTGAAGTCATACACACACACAGATACATTTGGGACACATTTAAATTTTCTTTGAGAACAGAACGCCACGAAGACTATTTAAATGGCTGGAAAATGTATTTAAATTCAACAAAGAATTCTTAACTTGAAGGAGTTAGAATAGATTTTGGAAGTAGGTCATAGAATTTTCTTCTCCAGAAAGCATCTGTGCAGAGTGGTGAAAGAGGGTGAAAAGAGCCCCCAGTCTGTGCTGGCACTTGCCAGCAGTGTGCAATTCAGTCCTCGAAGCTACTTTGTAGATTGCATGTTATTATTGATTCCTTATGCAGGATTAAATGGGCTGAGAGGTTAAGCAACTTGCCAGGCTTTCATTGCTAGTAAATCCTGGAACCGAGATTCAAATTCAAGTCTTCATTTCTAAAGATTGTGTTCTTTCCACTCCACTGTGAACTTCCCCTAGAGATCATTTTCATAAATTTAGTTTTCTTTAAAACTACAAATTGGATTTGTAGAGTTTCTTTCAGCCCCTGCTGCCATGTGAAACAGAGAAGATGTCTGACTGATGTGGTCAGCAGTGCCTGGGCACCACAGGAAATGTGCTGGGATGATTGGTGTCCAGGTATATGTGATGGCATTCTTCTCCAAAAGCTGTGAGCACCTGCCTAGCTTGAACTCAGTTTATGTGGAACTTTCCGTTAGTCACAGAACAAAAAGCCTACCCGGCACAATTAATAAAAGGAAAAATCAAATGAGAAGTAAGAGACACTCAAATCTGCAGGAAACCTGAAAACAATTTAAATCAAAGGTGAACTTTTGGAAATCTTATTTTAAAAATGTAAAAACTCACATAGTTGGGTGGAGCTTGAACTTCTGAGTACCTTTACAAAGTTTGGAAGCTCTTGATATGAGAAGATTCTCTTCCTGAACTGCAGTTGGCATTCCTTACTCTGGTGATATTAAGAAGATTTGTTATGAGGGTTCCCCCTCCTTTTAAGGCAATTGAAGGGGAGGAAGACTGGTTCTCTAAGGTTCCTTTTTAGTTCACTAAGGATAGGGTATCAAGAATACTAAAAGGGTATGGCCAGGCACAGTGGCTCAGTGCAGAGGCTGAGGTGGGAAGATTGCTTAAGCCTAGGAGTTTAAGACCAGCCTGAGCAACATAGAAAGACCCTATCTCTACAAAAAATAGAAAATTAGCTAGGTGTGGTGGTTTGCACCTCAGCTCCCAGCTATTCAGGTGGCTGAGGCAGAAGGATCGCCTGAGCTCATAAGGTCAAGGCTGGAGTGAGCTATGATCACTCCACTGTACTCCAGCCTGGGTAACAGAGGGAGACCCTGTCTCAAAAAAATAAAAGAAAATAAGAAAAAAAGTACAAAAAAAAAAAAAAAGAGTACAGTAGGTGATTTTTTTTTTCAGTGATGCTTTTGAAAGATCCAGCAGACAATACTGGCTGGGACTTTGGCCAGAGCTGCATTCTTTCAGGTGACTTTGCCCTTCCTGCAGCTCGGTTCTGCCAGCTTTAGGTTGCAACAATTGTTGCTACCTCCATCAGAATATAGGTGGATATCTATAGGAGGTTCTCATCCAAGATGAGAGGAAGTGCCAGGATACCTGAAGTTATTTCCTGTACTCACCAAAGCTCTCTTTGGAAGAACTCAATCACTGTTGCCAATGAGCAACACTGACAATGAGCAGCCATTCTTGCCTCCTGCTAGAACCTCATCCCAAAGGAACAACCTGGTTGCTATGAAGAAACCACAATAGAAGAACCTCTGGTGCTGGGGGTGCACATAACTATGGTAGTTACACTGAAATTAATAAGGGCACAGCCCTGGCAGCATGAATAGCCAAGAAACAGTTCCTTGAAGTTCGTACCTGGAGAAAGAATGGCAAAAAGAGTTCCAGAGCGGATCAGTCCACTCTGCTGGTTTGCACTGTGTGTGCACCACTAGAGGCTGGATGTCACCTTTCTTACCCCTAGGATCGTGGGGATGTCTAGAAATGTAAAGATAACATTTTCAATGAATTTTCAGAAACATATTATTCCATTTGATTCCCCCCAGAAGGCAAAGTACTTCAGCAGAGTTTATAGAGCAAGACAGAGCGAATGTGCCCCACGCCCATGTGCTGGTGAGACTCCATCCTGTTTCTAGAAGTAACCTTGCCACAGGTCCTGCAGGGTATGTTCAGTGTCCCTGAAGACAGTGGAAAACCTTGGGGTACACTTGCCAAATCCTTCAGGGATGGCAAAAATCACTCAGTTCTTCAAGTGGCTTTTCTCTCTCAGGCTAGGCCAAAGGGTAGCTCCACACACACCCGCAGAGCATGAGCCGTGAGAACAAATAGCCCAAAGACAACCACATTTGGAGCTGCCTAGAGGCCCGGCACTACCACAATGCCAGCTAGTCCTTGGGCCCCAGCCGACTGCCCTGGTCTGGGTTCTTATAAACACATTCACGGGTATAGGCAATTGGGAATGTTGAGGAAAAGACAAAAAAGTCTGATTCTGTGTTCTGGGTAGGAAGTGAAGCTTACATTTTGCTTCTCCCTAGCATGAAGCAGCCTAATGTAGCTTCTACACTTTTCCTGGATCCCTGTGTGTTCTTCAAAAGGCAAGGTTATGGGAAATAATAAATTGAGCACTAGACCAGCTGCCGGAAGACTTGAGTTCCAGCTCCAGCCTCACAAATTCTAGGCCAATGGTTTTGAAAGGGTAACTACACCTCTCCGAAGCCTGAATTTCATGCTCATCTCTTTTTAAAGGCTGTATGAGTTTTCCAAGGGTTGCCATAGCACATGACTACAAAACTGGGTGACTTAAAAAACAGAAATGTGTTTTCACATGCTTCTGGAGGCCAGAAGTCTGGAACAAAGGTATCTGCAAGGGTGGTTCCTTGTGGAGATTCTGAAGGCGACTCTCTTCCGTGCCTCTCCTCCAGCTTCCAGAGTGGCTGGCAATCCTCGGTGTTCCTTGGCTTGCAGATGCATCGCTCCAGTCTCTGCCTTCACCTTCCTCCCGTGCCTCTCCCTCTGTGTCTCCAAGTCTCTCCTTTCCTGTCTCTTGTTAGGACACGTGTCATCGGATTCAAGGTCCACCCTAATCCCGGATAATCGCTTCTCAAGATCCTTACCTTAATTACGTCTGCAAAGACCCTTATTCCAAATAAAGTCACATTCTGAGGTTCCCAAGTGGACAGATCTTTTGGAGGGCCAGTATTTAATCCACTACAGGAGTGCCTGCTGCATAGGTCTGTATTAGGAAAAAGTGAGAAAATGCATATTAAGTGTTCTGTGACATATGAAGTGCTACGTTTTTCTTGTTACTTTCCAACTCAGTGGCTTTGGTAAATTTCCTGTTTTCCTCTCCTATTCCTGCCTTCCATTTTCATTATGATATGATCCCACACCATCTTTCCAGATTCATTTCCTGTTTTATCCTCTAAGGCATCTTATACTCCAGCCCAAAGAGATCACTCTTTTTTTTGATTCATCATGCATTTTCATCCCTCTTAATTTTTTCACTCATTCTTCTATTTTACTGTAAGTTCTCTTTCCTCTCCTACTTGTCTCTCTAGGCTGGGCTGCTAGCCCACTTCTTTGGCTAACTATGCTTCTTCCTGTAAGTTGAAATTTTTCCAGGGGTGTGCTGGAGCTAGTTCATACTGTCTAGAAAGAGCTGATTGCTGATTGTTAAATATTCAGTAATACTTTTGGCAGCTCGAAATCAGCCATGATGGGAGTATTTACATCATGGAAAGTGGCAAATACCGCAAATCAGAGTTTGTTCATTCTCTCTCTCTCTTTCTTGAAACAGGGCCTCCCACTGTCACCTAGGCTGGCTGGAGTGCGGTGGTGTAATCCCAGCTCACTGCAGCCTCCACCTGCTGGTGGATCAAGTGATCCTCCTGCCTCAGCCTCTCAAGTAGCTGGAACTACAGGCACTTCACCATGACCAACTAATTTTTTATTTTTTGTAGATATGGGGTTTCACTATGTTGCCCAGGCTGGTCTTGGACTTCTGGGCTCAAGCAATCCTTCTGCCTTGGACTCCCAGTGTCTGGGATTATAGGCATGAGTCACTGTGCCCGGCCTCTTTCTCTCTCTCTTTTCCTCTTTTTTTTTTTTTTTCCATCGCAGCACTGAATTTTTTTTCTCTAAACTTTTAGAGCATTTTATGTTTACTTCTATTTTAACATTTTAACCATCTATTACTTAGTTATGTAAGTAGCCATCACTTGTGTTAGATTTTGAGTCCCTTGAGGCCAAACGAATATTCAGTGTTCTGGAAAATATATGGAGTTGTCTTATTTTTCGCAGCACCTAATCCATAAAAGGCTCTCAGTAAAAAGAGTCGGGTAAAGAAATGAAGAGAGTAATGCCAATGCACATTTGCTGAGCCGCCTCTGTCCCAGCAACTCTGTGAAGCACAGAGTATGATTATTGGGCCCTTTTACGGAAAGTAACTGAGGTTTGGAAAGGTGAGTATCTTGTCCAAAGTCACACAGCTAATAGGTGGACCCCAGGAGTCTGAGCCTGTATCCTAAATTCTTAAGTACTATCTGAATATTTTTTAATGGTACTATGTGAATACTTTTTAATGAGATGAAATTTTCTATCCCAGACTGACCTCTGCCATCCAATTGAGTAGCCACTGGCTACATATGGCTACTGAACACTTGAGATGTGGCTAGCCTAAATTGAGAAGTGTGAAACACATGCCAGATTTCAAACATTTGTTATGCAAAAAAAGGCTGTTTAAATATTGAAATGTTGCCGGGCGCTGTGGCTCAAGCCTGTAATCCCAGCACTTTGGGAGGCCGAGACGGGTGGATCACGAGGTCAGGAGATCGAGACCATCCTGGCTAACACGGTGAAACCCCGTCTCTACTAAAAAATACAAAAAACTAGCCGGGCGAGGTGGCGGGCGCTTGTAGTCCCAGCTACTCGGGAGGCTGAGGCAGGAGAATGGCGTAAACCCGGGAGGTGGAGCTTGCAGTGCGCTGAGGTCCGGCCACTGCACTCCAGCCTGGGTGACAGAGCGAGACTCCGTCTAAAAAAAAAAAAAAAAATTGAAATGTTGAAATAATAATTTGGATATATTGGGCTAAATAATATCTATTAATAAAATTTTTTTGTATTTTAATGTGAGTACTAGAAAATGTATGGGTTACATATGTGGTTGGCATTATATTGTCATAGAAATATAGACTACTGTCTCCTAGGACCTGGAACTCTCTTCTAGCCACCTTGTTACTATGCTAGCATTTATATGTCCAGAGAGACCCATGCTTATTTTAGCACAGGGCCAAGGCATGTTCATTCAGAGACTATTTCATTCAGAGACTATTTCACATGTTTCTAACCTCCTCTGAAATTTGCCTCTTGGTCATTTGATTGACCCTTTGAGATGAGGCATTTGTTGTGAATGAAGAGATAAAGGTCAGTGGTTCAGTCAAATTGGCATCCTGTGAAAAGGTCAGGCATCCAGGAATTCATGGGACAAGGCTGGAGCTGTTGGCCAAAATTTTATCTCTGAATAATCTGTGAATATCGGTTACAATAACTCTTATGTTTGCTCAGTTGGAGACCAGCGACAGCTCAAAAGAAGATATTTCAAAGGAATTAGTAATCAATTCCTCTCTTCCTTTAGGGTAGGAATCTGCTTCCAGCAAACACAAAATAAGCCATGCTAGAATCCTGCTGTTCTCCCCAACTAGCTAGGTTGAAGTTATGGGGTTGGTTGGGGAGTCACTGTAAACTGATGAGTAGAGAAAATGCACGAAGCGGGTAACTAAAACTTAGCCATTCTATCCTACCAGGTTATGACAGGAGGCAAGTAATAGAAGAAGAGGAACAATTTGTGTAAATAGGTCAACTAACTGTCTTAGAAAACAGAAAATGGAACATCAATAAATGTCAGCAAAATGCATCTACCAGCCTCTCTGCTTTTCTGTTCCTCTGCCAGGGGAGTTCTCACATGTTCCAGTCTGAGTCAGAAGGAAAGACAGGATGTGAGAACCCTAATTTTCCTGACTTTCTAATGAAGAAATAAATTCTGAAATGTTATGATGACATTTTATTTTTCTCCAGAGCGCTGTAGTTTCATATAATTATTTTGGCTTTTCTTCAGTGCTCTGAGTCTCTCTGATTGCTAATTCCCAGAAATATAATGAATCTCCCCAATTTTGCAGCCGTAGAACATAGACATTAGCACGTAGACTGTGGTCAGTATGGCCGTCTCTGATTGCAGTTGCAGAATGCTGCAGGCTTTCCCTGCCTGTTCCCTGGATTCCCAGGTGTATGAAAGTGAGTCTCATCTAAGCTGCTGTGTTGTGAATGAATGGGCTTTGCAAAGGATGTCAGAAAGGATTCCCTCTGGCGGGGGAGCCTATCTGCCCCTTCTTCATTAATAGAGCACAGTAATTTTAAGGATCCCTATATTTGTGAATGTCATTCCTCTGAGGGGAACAAAACCGTAGATTTTAGAGAAGGGAAAGATTCTTAAAATTATCTGTCACAACCCCTTAGTTTTTAGGTAATTGACACAGCAAGGTTAACTCACTCAAGCAGGGTCATGTATGTAGGCCTGCCAACTGCTAGTCCAGCCTTCTTTCCACCATATCAGGCCATCCCATTTCAGTAAACCGCTTCCAAGTCCCTCATTTCATTCACAGGAATAAGGTAGAGGGCAAGAGACTAGTTTTATATGAAGGTCAGGAATACATGTCATTTTTGACATTCAATAGGAAAATCTGGGCATGCTGCTTTTTGCCCAGGGAACACCCTGTCTCACAATGACTTTGGAATTCCCTTGTTATTTGCTTTTTTTTTTTTTTTTTTCCCACGTGCAGACATCGTTTGTTTCAATTAATGTCAATGACAAGAACTGAGATGCTTTTACTACTGGAGTAGCACAGACCCCTTCCTTTTAACCAGAAAAAAAAAATGTTTAGTGTCCTTCAATAGGTATGCTTTTGAGGGAAGAATTACCCTGTCTAGCAGCCTTAGAAATGGTTCTATTTTTACCTTTCTTAAACTATCACCATCCTTCTCAACACCCTCAGTTGGATACTTTATCTCTACTCTCCATTTGTCCTGATACCCCTTTGTCGCAGGCTGTGATATTTTTAGAATGCTTGAAAGTGAAATTCCTCATTTTTCTTGTGGGGTTTCTTCTTCTTCCTCTCTGAGGGAAGCCCTCTAGTCTTTGACCACACAAGTCACCCCCTTCCCTCAAATGGAAGCAAGTGTGCACAGATGCCTGGGATGTGGCCGTGTGTTCTTTGGCAGAGCAGTCAGCACTAGGAGAGTGCCCAGCCTCTCACTCCCCGGGTATTTCCTGTCACTTGTGGAACTTGTTTCCTATTACCTTCGCTAACCCGCAAAGGCCTGTATTTTAAGCAGACACTTCCTGCTTCCGCAGCATTTCTTACATGCAAGACCCAGAGTAATCTGTGGGTCAAATGGAATGATTAAATGTCAAAGTAAGCTCATCTTAAGTGGTGCTTCACTTCCAGGTACTTGTTGGGTACCATTTTATTATTTTTTCAAAGGCATTTTTATTAGCTATGGTAGTTTTGGGTGAGACCATTTGTCTTGATAATATAAAAATATCTTGTAGTATCGTAGCCTCTTTCTCACAGATAAACCTCCAAATTTTTAAGTTGGAGCTCCTTTGAAAGCAATCTTGGCATTGCTATTTGGAAAAATGGTATCAAGCTTCAGAGCCTGTACATGTTATCTGCCCTTGGCTGTATGGAAAAGCTCAAAAGAACAAACAAGGAGAGAGATAAAGAGGAGTAAAATATTTTATTTGGATAAAGCTCTGTTACTGAATGTCTTTGAACCCAAAGAAGACACCAGAAAGTCTCCAAACCCTTAATTCATCTGTAAACTGGGAACTTATACTGTCATGCTGACTGTAGGAATAAATAGATGAAGAGGAAGGGGGAGCTCACTAGGAATATCAGGCACTACCCAGAATTAGTGCCAATTGATCCCTAGTCAAGTTGCATAGGCCTCGGAGAAGAGTAAGTTCACAGGGTATAATGGACCATGCTCTGAAATGCAATTTTCTTAAACTTAGTTGGCTCTGGATGAGTGCATTCCAATCTGACGGAGGAGATATTTGCTTCCTGGGAGGGGTTTCTTTCACAGCAGGCAAGAAAAATTGCTCTTTAAAATATACCTCTTCATGGTTGAGAAACACAAAATCCTCCATGGCTTAAAATTCTAAATGGCTAGCCATCATCAGAAGTACCCCGGCATCAGTGCATCAAGGCACCAGATTTGCTATGATTTCAAGCTGGATATTTAAAGCAGGTCACAAATTGCTTCCTGCTTTCTCTTCCTTTTGCTCCTCTGAACAAACAGGTCGTAATTTTAAGAGCAGCGCTAATGGAGAAAAATGTTGATGACAAATACCAGTGGTTACATTGAGCAGACATAAAACAGCTTTCTATATTTTTATGTTCTTTTTCGTATTCTGTGATCATCTGAGAGAGCCTTTGTCTACTTTCAATGTCTGTATTTTTGTCATTGATTGACATGCTGGTAACAGGCCTGGGACACAAGATACAATTCTGCAGCAGCCCCTTCCAAAATTTCCCTGATGACCTGGCCTGCCCAAAATGCTTAAGAACCGTGGTGCACTGCTTATGTTACCCTTCTGATTGAGAGTTACTCAGAAATTCTTGTTTAAAATTGTTATTGCAGTTATTTAGGGAATTCTGTTGGCTGATAATGTGTGAAACCTACATTTGATAGAGAGATTTGTACAAATATAAATGGTGTTTACATCTGAATTTCAGCCCTCTTTTTTTTTTTTTTTTTAGTAGAAGATAACATGAGACAAACTAAAGATTGACTAATCCTGGAGCCCTGATTTTTTTTTTTTAATCATTGTTGTCAGCTTAATAACTATTTACTGTGATCGAAGTATATACCAAGATCATTTGTTTGTTTGCTTATTTGTTTTTTGAGACAGGGTCTTGCTCTTTTGCCCAAGCTGGAGTGCAGTGGTATGATCTCTGCTCACTGCAATCTCTGCCTCCTGGGTTCAAGCAGTCCTCCCATCTTAGCCTCCCAAGTAGCTGGGACTACAGGCATGCACCACCATGCCTGGCTATTTTTTTTGTGTGTGTATGTGTGTGTATGTGTGTGTATGTGTGTGTGTGTGTGTATATATATATATATATATATATTTTTTTTTTTTTTTAGAGATGGGATTTTGCCATATTGCCCAGGCTGGTATCAAACTTCTGAGCTCAAACGATCTTCCTACCTTGGCCTCCCAAAGTACTGGGATTATAGGCATGAGCCACTATACCAGGCCAAGAACCATTTTATCTTTTTTTAAAACATAGTTTCAATAATTATTTTTCTTCTAATCTAGTATATTGCATTAAATGTGCTTTCAGAATTACTCCAAAATCGTTTATTAAATAATAAAACTATCTTTCAAAACACTAATGACTTTCTCTTACATTACTTTTACTTTTACAGCTATGTAATTGTGATGTTAGCAGAAGGAGTTCATTTTTAAAACAATTTAAATGCAAGAAAAAAGTCTTTAGAAATTTAACTTACCAACCTCAAAATTGTGCTGAATTAAATAGGAGTAGCTACAAAATTGTAACCAAAAACACAGAAAATTAGAAGTCCCTTCAGACACTTCATGAATACCCACAACTCTTACCATGTATTCACGGGTTAAAACTGTATGTTAAATTAAGCATATTAAAGAAAAAAGGGATGTTTTCTTAGTAATTTAAGAACGAGCTTAAAAAGAAAAAAAGATCCACCACTCCCTCTAGTGACGAAGTAAAAATTAGCCACAAAATGAAATTCAGTTAAAATTCCGAACACTGTGGAGGTGGAAAGCCCTGTATTTTAGATGAAAAGATTTATGGCTGGAATCAAAAGAAATGAAAATGTAGAAAAGCAGGTGAATGGAGAACATTTACTTTTTGTTTTTAAGTGTTAATTGCCACTTTTTGTGCAGTCTGTTTCTCCTTTCATTAATAGTCTTGAGTTTGTTTATATATATACATATATGTTATATATACATATAATATTGTATATATTATATATGTTATATATACACATATATGTTATATATATGGGTTTTTTCCAGGAGCATATATCATGTGAATGAGTTCAGATGTACAAGCTTGGAGATTGATTTGGAATTACTTAGCATTTTAACCTCAGAATTACTCAGTTTTGCAATCTAGCTAGGGTTAACTATTTTAATTCTGATAGCGTAATCACCTGCCAGAATTTTAGTGCTAGTGATACACAATAAGTGGATGTAAGATAAGAAGTAGAAAAAATGAAGAAGCCAAAAGAATAAAATAAACACAATCCCACTACTGCGAAGTACCTATACTAACATTTGAGATATATGTATCTTTTCATGATTTTTTAATGAAAATTCTGACATTTTCATCCTAAAAACTCTGCATAAGTGTCATTGAGGTGGGCCTCTGGTTAACTGAAGGTGAGTTCAAGGGCCCAAGATACCTTAGCAAACGTAGGTTTGAGTAGATTCTGATATTAGTACATCTGAGATGGACATGGGCTCCCAAATAAGCAGCAGCTGCCATCTTGCTTGGCACCTATCAGAGGATCAGGAAATGTTTGCTAAAAGAATGAGTGAAGTAACCTCACTATTAAACAAAAGCTTTGAAGAGTAGGAAGAAGCTTGAACTGAGCAGGGCTTTTGTGATATATTTAGCCAAGAAGGACATCCATTTTCTGATTGCCACTAAACATCTCTCAGTATCACACTGGGATACACTCCTTGGAATGTCAAAGGCTTTTATTTTTAGTCGTCTTTTTTAGTACAATATCCCCCAGGAAAAAATAGCATTTTAGCTTGAAGTAAATTGGGCAAAAAGCAATGGGTCATGGTGGGGGTTCTGAAATGAAGGAGTTTATGTTGGCAGTAAGCATTGAAAGATGCGATTGGGCCATTTTGGAAATTTGTGATTTGATATTTTTGTGCAAGAGTGGTGCAAAATCTTTTTTCACTTTCACATTCTCAGGCTCCCAGAAGGAATATAATGCAGATTCGAGAAAAAATGAAGTGAAGCCTTTCATCTAGATTATGAGACAGCAATGATCCATTCTCAGCCCACACCCCACTCCTATTCCTACTCTAATACACACACACACACACACACACGCATTTTATTCTAACAAATGTCCTTTATGTTTTATGTTTTCCCACCTTTATGTTTTTCCTCCAGTTGTAGCTTCTTAGCTACTAGACTAACCTTCTTAGACTAACCTTCCTCTGTCCTCACCTATAGTACCCAGGTGCTAGCTTAGCCACAATGCCTATTTCGAAGCAGATACATAATAAACACTTTTCAAATGAACAGTCAACTCAGAAAATGCTTAGACAGACATCCTTTAATGCTCAGCTCAAAGGCCTCCTCCTCCAAAAAAGCATTCATTGAAACTTGATGTGCTGATACAATGTTTATACCATCATGAAGCTCTAAGTTGAAGACAGAGAGTATGAGTACCTAACTGTATACTTTCCACAGATTTATTTTCACATTGATCCTTGGGTTTGATTTAGCAGTCTAAGTTTGAATCATCTCTATAAGTATGTTACCTTGGGGAAATCATTTCGCCTGCTTGTGCTTTAATTTTTTATCTGTCAAATGGGGATAATAACATCTGCTGCATGGAGTTTGGGGGGATCTATGTAAGACATTTAGCATAATGTGTAAAATAAAAAGAAGTTACTCAGTAATGATTGAGTGAATGAAGAATACTGTATTCCAAGTGAATCATGAGTTTTTAGTTTTTTTCTTTTAATGTAATACCTAATGCAATACTGAGTTAAAATTTATTAAGTACAGTCTACCTTTTGTGTCTGTGGTTTCAACATGCATGGGTTACATATCTGCAGATTCTACCAACTACAGATTGAAAATATTTGGGAAAAAACACAATAGAAAATCACAGTGCAATAATAAAAAGTAAAACAAATTAAACACAATGTAACAACCACTTACATAGCATTTACATTGTATTATGTATTATAAATAATCCTTAGATGATTTAAAGTATATGGGAGGATTGCACGGCGTGGTGGCTCATGCCTGTAGTCCCAGCGCTTTGGGAGGCCAAGGTGTGTGGATCACCTGAGGTCAGGAGTTCGAGACCAGCCTGACCAATTTTGTGAAACCCCATCTCTACTAAAAATACAAAATTAGCCAGGCATGGTGGCGTGCACCTATAGTCCAGGCTACTGGAAAGGCTGAGACAGGAGAATTGCTTGAACCCGGAAGGTGGAGGTTGCGGTGAGTCAAGATCATCCCACTGCACCTGGGCGACAGAGCAAGATTCCATCTAAAAAAAAAAAAAAAGTATATGGGAGGATGTGTATGCGTTATATGCAAATGATACATCATTTTACATCAGAGGTGTGAGCATCCTTGGATTTTGGGGTCTGCAGGGGGTCCTGAAACCAGTCTCGTGGTTACGGAGAGACAACTATATTTGTTTGCTCTTCAGTGCAAAATTTTAAGCAAAATGTGTCTTAAAATTCTGCTGAGTGAAAAATAACCCATGGCTGCAGACCATGGGGAAAGAGAATATATCCCAAATTCTCTCGGCTAGTTTACATGGCAGAGAAAGTTAAAATAAGCAAATTATGATAAATACTTGGAATTTTAAGCTTACCATATACAAAAATCTAGGTCTCTGGTGCTTTGCTGAAATTTATATACTTGTATGAACACTAGAGGGAAGTGTTGTGAATAGCAACAAAACAAATGAGTAGGAATTAAGAGATCTCATTGTACTTACTATAAATATAATTTATTTTTTATTATGCCAGATATAAACATTTTCTACACCTAAGTTGTTTAAGCATGAAACAGATTTTAATAGGGATTCCAGCCATGTAATTGCTATTGTGTGTTTGTATAGGACCTACATACAGCATTTCTAAGAGAAAAATTCAAGATAGGAGAAGTAGAAATCAAGTTTCATAAACGTTACATATTAACAAAATATCCAGAGGAAAAAATGGCTTCTGATAATATGAATCAGAGGTTTCATTATGTATTAGTGCATTCTTTGTTAATAAAAGTAATGCTTTCAGCTAGATTTTTTAGAAAGTGTATTAGGATAATAATCCTAGATTTCTAAATCTCAAGAAATTGCTTGTTCTCAGGCTATTTTGGCAGTTTTTCTCAACTCTAAAATCGGAAGTGGAATGATGTTTTGATTAATGATTATAAGAATAGTAACGCTCATTGAAAAGCAAATCTGAACGATGCAAGAGGAATGATATTATAAAGAAAGCAGTCACTCGCAATCCATCTTACCACCCAGACATGACTGGTGACTGTTAATGTTTTGGTGAACATCTTTCTAAACTTTTTCCTACTTTCTGTTTCTTTTCTCTTCTCTCTCTTGCCCACCCTCCTGCCTGTAGGCAATACTCTTAAATCAGCATTGCCAGTTCAGATCTGTCTCCAGAGTGATGCCATTCAGAAGTCCCACAAGCTCCTAAAACTCAATATTTTAAATTTGGTGTATGAAGAACTATGCTTTTTTAGTTTTCCATTTAAAATGTCTCTACTATTAGTTCCAATTGTTGAGGCTATATGCCACCTCACACACTTTACTACCTATGTTAATTTGGGTGGTTGGATGAAATTGATGTACCTTTTGTTATGTAAGTGTCTCAACATTGGGAGCTCTCAGACTGTACAAAGGAGTCGCCCGAGAAACATGGCAAAGATGCAAATTCCTGTTCCCCACTCCTAAAGATCCTAAGTCAGTGAGTCCTTGGGTGGGAGTCTCAGTACTCTGCATTGTTTCCTACACCATATGGTTTGGCTTTGTGTCCCCACCCAAATCTCATCTTGAGTTGTAATCCCCAGGTGTTGAGGGAAAACCTGGTGGGAACTGAGGAGATCATGGGGGTGGTTCCCCCCATGCTGTTCTCATGATAGTTAATGAGTTCTCATGAGATCTGATGGTTTTATAAGTGTTTGGTTGTTAGAACTCTTTGTTGAAGAACTCTTGCTGGTTCTTCTCTGTCCTGCTGCCTTGTAAGGAAGGTGCCTGCTCCCCCTTCCACCATGACAGTAAGTTTCCTGAGGCCTCCCCAGTCATGCATAACTGTGAGTCAATTACACCTATTTTCTTTATAAATTTTAGCCAGTCTTGGGTATTTCTTTGTAGGATGGTGAGAGCAGACTAATACACTAGACCACTTCCATCCCAGGTCATTTGGTACAGCTGCTCTGAGACCACACTTTGAGAAACTCCGCCAAGTCAAGGGCAAGGAGACGTATTGAAATGTACTTTGTACAGATTGAAAAACTCAGAGTGCAGAATGTGTTAATTTTTTCCATGAAGTGAAATGTGCTAGAATCGGTTTAAGTTTTGACACAGGTTTCTCAGCTGCTGGAAGGAGGAATATCTAGCTAAAGTGGAAATTTAGGAAAAATTACAGTCATGAATTGTCAGAGATGCAAGGACTTCAGATGTCATTGGAAGCAATGCTTTTATCTCTCAGAGAAGGGAACTAAAGCCCAGAGGGGTGAAATGTCTTGCCCAAAGCCACATAGCAAGTTATAGTCAGAATCAGCTCTAGAACTAGTTCATCCTGGAGAACCACCTCCGTCTAGTGTTTGCTTTTATCCTCAGGTTGGATGGCATTCCTGAGGCTCACAAGGGCTTAACATTTTAAAATGTTCCATAGTGGCTGCTTTTGGTGTTACACAACTTCATATATAAGTTCTCAAATAAGGTCTGTTTTTTTTGTTTGTTTGTTTTTGGGTTTTTTGTTTGTTTGTTTGTTTGTAGAAATGAGGGCTCACTATGTTGTGCCCTGGCAGGTCTTGAACTCCTCAAGTGATCCTCCTACGTTGGCCTCCCAAAGTACTGGATTATGGGCATGAACCACTGTACCCAGCCTATTATGTGTTATTTTAAATAACAAAATGCTTTTGCCAGTCTCTACCACAGGATTCTGTTTAATGCAATATTTTTGATAAATAAGATATTCCCTTCTCTAGCAGTTCACAGAAGTAGCTACAGGGAGCCACCACACTGAGTCATTTTTACAGCGGAACCACATCTTACTCAGTGGCTAAGGTCTCGAAGTCAAGGCTCATCAAAATTCACCTTGAAAGGCTCCTAGAAAATCTATCATTTCTCAATAATTTCAACAGTACAAACATTTCCTGCAGCTTTGGAATAGATCTTTCTTTCTTCAGTTGGATTGTCTGGTTTGTGTTTAGGATCATGTTACAAGAAAAAAATATTATTTTAAACAGTAGAATCCCAGGGGTTCCCACATCCCTGAGACTTTCTAAGGGAATGACAGACTTGGCTCACTATGTTTTAAGACTCTTAGGGGACACATGCTCATTCTGTGAAATGGCCAAAGGGATTTTCCATTATTTTAAAATGTTTCTTCCTGCCTTCCTCCCTCCCTCTTTTCCTCCCTCCCCACAGCAAAGGATCAGCTCATCTGCTCTTAAGGGAATCAGAATCAAAATGTTATCAGCGGAAATATCTCAGAGGTCTGATGCACTTTCCCTTATGGTAAATTATAGAGAACACAATTATTATTTGCTTGTCCCTTCCTTATGTTATTATTGCTGGCCACTCAAGGCTCCATTGAGGTTTTGTACTGGTCACTTATTTGGTCTTCCTCACCTAATAGAAACTTTTTATGTTTTTCATCTAACACGTAATCAGCCAATCTTTGTGAGGTTGTGAATAGCTGGAAATGGCTTAGGCATTCACATTTGCCTTACTCCTCCCCACACTTTGCATTTTAAACTGGGCTTTTTATTGCTTTAACAACTAAAGTACTAGATGGTGGGATGCAGGAACTAGGTTAGGTCTTCAAAGGGATTTACTAGATGAGCGGGAAGGTGAGAGAGTAAATTTTCATAGAAGCTTCATATCCCATCCTTTCAATGTAGGCCTAACGGTAAGTGGAGGTGAGGCTCTATTATTTCAGAAAATGGAGTTCTCATTTCTAATGCCTATCCTGGCCGTTCAAGTCTCACTCCTCAATTCATACATGTATGTATACAACTTTGGGTAAGAACAACCAGTGTATTGAAAGTTATTTTTAAGCTAGGTGTGTTCCTAAAACCACTAGCTAATGTAGGAATTGGAGAGTAGAAAATTAGGTATGACCGTCATACATAAGGGTCAGCATGAATTTCTGGCCAAGATAAGTTTGCCTCCTCTCAGCTTTAATGGACACTTCAGCTTTTCCATTTGGAAAAAATGTAAATAACCCTTTGCTGTTATATAATAATTGCTAGAAATGTAATAAAAGCATACAGTTTGAGAGTACATAAGAACCTCTGAGCCAACTCATGACAGTGTGGTTAAATGGAAATACATGCATCCTGGAGGCAAGCTCCAAATCAAGTCTCACTTTCTGTGAGGTACTGCATAAGTTGCTTAATCCTTTTGAGTCTGTTTCTTCATCTGACAGGACAATTAGGATGAAAAGACCTAATGTGTAATCTTGATGTAAGTGCTAGCTCTAGGTCAAGAGATTAATACATTTATATCCCTGTTCCCCTCTTCCCCTTATGCATACTGTAAGAATCCTTTCTGTCATATCCTTCTGCTTGAGTATTCCAGGGTCATGGAACCTATTAATTTTTTGGATAGCCACTTGCATTGTTTGGAAGCTTGAATCCATTCATTCATTCCTTTATTTAGCAATAGTTATTAAGTCCCTCTTCAGTGCCAGGCACTGTGCTAACAAACTTTGCTTTACATCAAATCCTGAGTCCCTGTCTCTGTAACTCTGTTTTTGGGTCCTCTGGCCCCTGCAGCACTGCAGGTTCCCCTACATGACAGCGCTACTGCTGAGTTAAGGACATGCCAAAGGTCTTTCTTGTATCTTTTCTTCTTTGAAGTATCTTCAGCTATTTTCTTCCACCTGTCACTATCCTGTCTACCTTTGCCTAGTTGCATTTCAACTTTTTTATATCTTTCATGAAATATGGCACCCAGAAATCCCACCCCCATCTGTCGTCTGGCCAGTGCTGAGTCCTCTAGGACTCTAACTTTCTCTATCAGGACCATCTGCCTGTGCTCATGAATCTCAGACTCTGTTCAGTTTCCACCACATTTAAATAGTAATTGTGAATTTGTAATGCCCAAACAAGTGGTCTAAACAATTTGGAGTCAGTGGTAGTTCAACTAGAGGCTTGGTTAAGAGGAGCAGTGTTCCAGGTGGAAGAAAGGCCCACATGCCTGAAGGCTACATGTTGGGGTCCTGTGCATTCTGACTCCAGTCTACTTCAGACTAGATGAAGATTTGACATACCCCATGTGATAACTGATTCTTTGCAATGTCCTGGTTAAATCTATTCTGTTTCTGTTTAAATCCACCACAATATTTGTGGATTAAAATAGATTGTGTTGATGTAACACGTGCAAGCAGAGAAAACATACATTATACTTTTCAAAATAAAAAAGCTTTTGTGCTTCAAGGGACATTATCAGAGTGAAAAGACAACCTGGAGAATGGGAGATATATTTGCGGATCATCTATCTGTCAAGGGACTTTTATCTAGAATATATTTTTAAAATCCTTACAATTCAATGATACAAAGATAAATAACCAAATTGAAAAATAGGCAAAGCATTTGAATGGATAGTTGTCAAGAGAGGACATACAAATGGCCAACAAGAACATGAAAGATTCTCAACATCTTTAGCCATCAAGGAAATCTAAATCAAAACTACAATGAGATATCATTTTATACCGACTAGAATAACTATAAAAAAGGCATACAACAAGTGTTGACAAGGATGTAGACAATTGGAACCCTGACATACTGCTGGTAGAAATGTAAAATAGTGCCACTTTGGAAAACAGTTTGGCAGTTCCTCAAAAAATTGAACAGTTCCCATATGACCCAGCAATTCCACTCCTAGGTATTTTCCTGAGGGAATTGAAAACATGCTTCCACACAAAAGCTTGAACACAAATGTTCATAGCAGCATTGTTCATAATAGCCAACAAGTGGAAACAGTCTAAACACTCATCAACTGATGAACAGAGAAACATAATATATCCATATAAGGGAATATTACTCAGCTGCTAAAAGGACTAGAGTACTGATTCATGCTACATGGATGAAACTTTAAAAACATGACAAATGAAAGAACCCAGACACAAAAGGACAAATATTACATGTTTACATTTATATGAAATGTCCAGAGTAGGCAAATCCAGAAAGACAGAAAGTAGATTAGTGGTTGACAAGGACTGAAAGAGGGGAGAATGGGGAGTAACTGCTAATGGGCATGAGGTTTTTTGGGTCCGTGTGTTTTTGTTTTGTTTTGATTATGAAAATTTTCTGAAATTAGATAGTGGTAATTCTATAGCTTTGTTAAATGGGAGAATATTATATCTGAATAATATCTTTTTAAAAATGAAAATTCATCTTAAGGAAAAAAGAATTTTTGCTCAAGGAAGATTTTTGAGAAAGGTCTATATGGTGATTAGGACTCATCTAGAGGAAAGATTTTTCTACGAAAAGAAAATGTGCTGGAAGTAAGAGAAAGTAATATGGAGACAGAACTAAATTTGTCTTTTAAGGCATCGGTTTATACATTTATTTTGATAAATGGATTATTATTTCCAATGTAAAATATCATTTATGTCAAATTAGTAGGAAGAACTTTTCTTAGGAAAGTTTACAAACTTTCAAAAATAAACATTCCAATGACCAACAAAGGAAAACAAACTCAACCCGTAATCCTATACTGTTTTGTAACACAAAGAAACAATATATTAAAAAACAAAATACTGAGCAATGCATTATGACATTTTATTTCAGTGATCGCTATTAAAGTAACACAATTCTCAAGAATGAGGTGGGTCCATAGGAAAAGGTGTAGTATTCAGGTAATCGCAACCCTCTTTTCAGAGTTATACTTATAGCTTATTGCCAAATACACTCCTTCATTTACTTCTGTTGGGCATTTTCACAGAGCCTTATTCATAATCGTCTTTGAAAAAAAGTGAGCAGGCCGGGCGCGGTGGCTCAAGCCTGTAATCCCAGCACTTTGGGAGGCCGAGACGGGCGGATCACGAGGTCAGGAGATCGAGACCATCCTGGCTAACACGGTGCAACCCCGTCTCTACTAAAAATACAAAAAACTAGCCGGGTGAGGTGGCGGGCGCCTGTAGTCCCAGCTACTCCGGAGGCTGAGGCAGGAGAATGGCGTAAACCCGGGAGGCGGAGCTTGCAGTGAGCTGAGATCTGGCCACTGCACTCCAGCCCGGGCTACAGAGCAAGACTCCGTCTCAAAAAAAAAAAAAAAGGAAAAAAAAGAAAAAAAGTGAGCATACTTGCTGAAAAGAAACTCAAGTTCACATAAAACAAATTTTTATATTAATAAAAAATAAAACATCACGGAGTTTTCTGTTTGAAGAATGCTCTGAAAAATTCTAAAGTGTAAAGTTATTGCAGGCATATAAATTCTGAAACCATTTGATTTGAGCTTCTGCAAAAATGCATACACTGTACTAAATAAAAAGATCTTGTCGTACTCTGGGATGCAGATCAGGGGCATAGTTCCTAAGTTTATGCTTTTCCAAGTCTGGTTGTTTTCTCTGAATATTCCACAGGGTGGCAGTACAGGAAAGCCATATGCTGTTAACAATTCTATTCAAAGTGAACCTGCCAAAGAATTTAAGGCTCTCTATGTACAAAAGACTGTTTTCTGAACTAGGAGTTGATGATCAAGTGGATTTAATTTTTTAAAGAAACAAATTGGAAGATAACTCACATTACAAATTTTTTGACTTTGTTATTTTGTTTTGTTAAAACCACTAATATTCTTTAAAAAGTGACTTCATGTACTCTATTCAATGTGTGATTTAAATGCCACATTCAAATTACCTATGGTATAATAAGTAGACTATATTCCTTCTGAATATTGAAAACATGGGCTATGCTATAGGGCCATTAACATGAAAATAAATTTTTGAAAATCAAAATTATAAACTGACAAGTATCTGTATGTTATATTAAAATTAGGATGAATATTCACAAGTAAAGGTAAAACCATTTTCTTGGATCAAGAAATATGAGAACACGAACACATTTTTGATATTCCATAGGGGTTTTGAATGTTTAATCAAGGCCTTCCTTATTGTTATATAAAGTATTTTAAAATTAGTTGCTTGTACGTTCTATTTGTTCCACTTTTATGACACAGTTGACTTTTTGAAGGCTAATGAGTAATAAACATAGCTGGTACTTGCTGTGAATTTCTACAAGATCTGTTTAGCACATGCCAAGTGTAGAAAGTTTCAGCAGCTGGAGACGATGCATAGTAAGAGATTTCAGAGTTATTCTGCAAGCCATGCATATCCTGCTGGCAGGATCCTCCAAGGAAAGCACTACTCATTCGAGCTGCATTTGATATATGTACTCAGAATTTGGAAATAGATCAAGAACTTGGATATACTCTGGGTGATTATCTCGATTAGGTAGTAAGAGTGTCTTTCTAAAATATTCTAAAAGCATAATTAGATTATTTCAAGCCTTCTTCCTGATTCCTACACCCTTCTCCGCCTTCCACCTCCCTACTTCCTTCGTCATCCCTAGGCAACTTAAAAATTTGCTTTTTATTTTTACTTTTTGAAACAGAGTCTCACTCTCTTGCCCTGGCTGCAGTGGCACGATCGTGCAGTGGCACAATCTCGGCTCACTGCAATCTCTGCCTCCTGTGTTCAAGCGATTATCGTGCCTCAGCCTCCCAACGTAGCTGGGATTATAATTGTGCACCACCACACCAGGGGCTAATTTTTGTATTTTTAGTAGAGACGGGATTTCACCATGTTGGCCAGACTGGTGTCAAGCTCCTGGTCTCAAGCAATCCGCCCACCTTGGCCTCCCGAAGTGCTGGGATTAGATGCATGAACCACCACGCCCGGTTTTACTTACATTCTCTTTTTCAGTGTTGTTCTTTGTTTGTCTTTTTGTTGTTTTAATGTTTCTTTTTTATCAATCATTTCTGGCCATTTAGACTGTGATTAGCACCTGAAGTGGGACAGTTTTTAAAGAGCATTGGTGGCAGTTTCTGTCATCATGATCCCACTGTCTTAGTCTCAAAGGGGCTCTATTGCTGTCGCCAACTTTTGGCTGAGGCTGGAAAAAGGAAGGGGACTGGTGATGATGGAGTGGGCTGATGCAGGAAGAGGGGCCTGGGTCAAATTTTCAACTTGTTCTTGAAGATGTTTATTCTGTAAATGACTTTCTCAGAACAGCAGCAGAGCCACAGTGGGATAATTTTACTTGGTAAGAACTTGTCGTGCTCTCCTCATTACTGCAAGATCTTAGAATAATGCTGAGAAACATTTTATTCCTGTACCCATGCCGGGCCTCCTCCTAGGCCTCCACCTAAATGTACAAGAGCTGTAATGTTTGGCCTCATGTTTGTTCAGCTTTTTCTAATGCAACTCTGTGTTTTAAAAGTTAGCCCTTTTTATTATTTTGTCATCATCATTTAAGAAGGGAGCTGGCATACTCCATGGGTAGTCAATTCATAGAGTTAATAAGGAATACAGTAGATGTCTTTGCATTAAAAGTGCCAATAAGGATGTTTACCTTTATATGTGTTAGGAGATCTTCTGCTATCAGCGTCACCCCGAATCAAGGGAGGAACTAGGAAGTAAGAGTTATGTTCATCAGATACTGTGGCCTAACGTCCTTCAGAGAATACCTTTGTGTGAACTCTCTGAAAGTTTATTCCCAAGAAAATACAACATACCTTAGAGATGAGCCCTCTCCTGGGGGCACCAAACTCTTAATACCTTCATGTAAAGCAAACAGAAAAGAAAGATCCAGCTGGTTTGATGAAAAATTACCATTCATATGTTAATAGCAATTGTTAAGCAGCCCCAAAGCCCTGCAAGAAGGAACAGTTATTCTGACTTGTATGGACATTAGGCCTACTTGATGTGATACTGTCAGTATCCACTTTGCAAATCGAGCACTTATTTATAAACCGGAATGGCAAACAGCCATCAGAATAATGTTTATTGATCACCTCTTCAGACACATTTTAGGCTTCTTTGAATGTTTGGAATTCCAATTTCATTTCATGAGTAGGTAGGATAGAGTTAAGGCATACAAACAGTTTGTGATCCAGGTGGCATGGAAAACAGGCTAACAGACAGATGGGAAGGAACGAGTCAGAAGGGCAAAGACACCACGAAGAATTTAGATGTTTTTGACTGAATGTGGGACCTTTTTGTGCTAGATGTTGTCCTAGGAATTTACATTTTTTAAATTATACTTTAAGTTCTGGGATACATGCGCAGAATGTGCAGGTTTATTACATAGGTATACACGTGCCATGGTGGTTTGCTGCACCCATCAATTCGTCACCTACATTAGGTGTTTCTCCTAATGCTATCCCTTCCCTAGCCCCGCACAAGCCAACAGGCCCCCGTGTGTGATGTTCCCCTCCCTGTGTCCATGTGTTCTCATTGTTCAACTCCCACTTATAAGAGTAATTTATATTTTAATGATGGTAATAATAACTATGGTAAATACTTGACATCGGGGGTCCTTATCCCCCAGTGGTAGTCTGTGGCCTGTTAGGAACTGGGCTGCACAGCAGGAAGTGAGCAGTGGTCCAGAGAGCAAAACTTCATCTGTATTTACAGCTGCTCTCCATGGCTCACATTATCACCTGAGCTCCGCCTCCTGTCAGATCAGCAGCTGCATTAGAGTCTCAGAAGAGCACAAACTCTGCTGTGAACCGGGCAAACCCTGCTGTGAACTGGGCAAACACTGTTGTGAACTGGGCAAACCCTACTGTGAGCTGCGCATGTGCCGGATCTGGGCTGCATGCTCCTTGTGAGAATCTAATGCCTGATGATTTGTCACTATCACCATCACCCCCAGATGGGACCATCTAGTTGCAGGAAAACAAGCACAGGGCTCCCACTGAGTCTACATTATGGTGAGTTGTATAATTATTTAATTATATGTTACAATGTATTAATAATAGGACCAAAGTACACAATAAATGTCATGTGCTTGAATCATCCCAAAACCATCCCCCTCCCCTGGTCCGTGGAAAAATTGTCTTCCACAAAACCAGTTTCTGGTGCCAAAAAGATTGGGAACCACTGTTTTACATGCATTAACTTAATCCTCAGAAAAAACTTAAAAGGCTTACATTTCTTTCCCTATGTTATAGATGAGGAGACTAAGTCTCAGAGAGGTTTTTCCTTTAACCTGGGGTCACACAGCTAAGAGATAGGAGAGTTAGAATTCAAATCCAAGTTTTTTTTTTTTTTTTCAAACATGTTTGTGTTATGTCTTTAAAACTCCATAAAACTTATTCTTCTGAGAAATGAGGAAACAAGAAGTCATGATTTTTCTCTTATTACCCACAAGTTGACTGTGTGTATTTTATGCTAATAAAAAATTCTCTGGGGTAGAAAACAGCAATAATACATGTAACTAGGATAACCATACCCATCGATTGCCTGGGACAGATCGTTCAGATCTGTTACCCTGGTGCAGTTATTGATAGCATCCCCTTTCAATATTAATAGTGTCCCGATTTGAACAATGAATTACCTGGTGACCCTGAATTTAACCTCCTCATTTGCCAGAGCAGATTCTGAGAATAGAGAAGCCCTGCGAGTTTGGAGTTGGTGAACAGTTGACTAGTCACTTCTCTTGCACTCTATGGACCACCAATACCACCTCATTCTAGGCATCTTTAGGAGAATGACAACGTTTGGTCTTTGGACTATTTGAAGGTAGATGTTATGGGGTGCAGACCGGTGAATTCTGGCATGGTATTTCCACACACTCCTATATCTAAACATTCCAGTTCTTCCTCTTTGATTTTCTTGGCGTTCAGCCTTCAGGCAGACTTTCTGTCCAGACTTCCAAGCCTATGAGCCATCTACCACACTGGTGCTAGTTAAATGAATTGGTTGGTCAGAAAAACTTTAAATAGTGGACTCTCAAATGATCATTATATTTTTATGAGCCAGATAAAAAAGCTCAAGTAAATTTTCCAAAAATATAACTTCATATGATTGTTTGTTACTTATACATAAGCAGATCTGTATCCACATAGGGTAAATATAGTTTTACCAGTCACCGCAGTCAAGTAGGACTAACAATTTCCAAACCTTCCTTTTTTTCTTTTAGAAAAATGGTATGATGGTCAAAGTAATGGTTTGTATTTAAATGTTACGTTAAAATATGGGATTGAAAATGATGACTTACTGAATAATATATACTATTAATAACATGTTTGTATATAGAACTCTAGTGTTTTAAAGAAATTTTGCATCTATTAGCTTACTTAATCCTCCAGCACTCCTGTGATGAAAGTAGGACAGGGAATTTTATCCATTTTTATAGAGGAAGCACCTGAACTGTGGAGAAGCTAAGTGAGTTTTTGCCACTTGGAAGTAAAGCCAGGGCCAAAACCAAGAACTATCCTTCCAGGTCAACAGCCTTCCACTGAACCAATGTTCCCAATGTTCATCTCTGTTCCGTCAACACATTCACCCAAAAGCTTAAAAATCACACTTGCTTTCTTATACTCACTTCTTATTTTTCCTACAAAAATAAATTCTTAATCTTTACTAATCTGTAAAGCCTTTTTAGATAAAATTCTATCCATTCTATTTGGGGTAAGAGTACCCTATTTTATTTGGAATATGTGTACTCTCTTTTCCCCCTTTTTCTCCTTGCCTTTCTTTCCTATTCCACATCTCCTAATATAAGTCCCTTTTACTTCCTTTCTTTCTTATTTTCTCCTAGACTTACAGAGAAACAGGAAGGATATAGGCTGCTTGAGAGAAGATAAAAAAGCACCTCAATATGTGTTATTTATAAGTGACTCAACAATTGTCAAATAGTTGGATCTGATGGATTACAGAAAGTCAGCATCATAACTTCAAAACCATGTGACTTTCATATCAGCAGGCTCTGGAAGTCCCTTGGGTTTTTACCTGTCACAAAATACCTGAGACGGGGTCCCTGGGTCCTATAATCACATTTATTTTTGGCAGTTGAATTAAAGCTAGACTTTAACACTGAACTTTTGGGCTCCAAATACATAAGTTATTTATATTATCCAATAAAACATAGACATTTAAAATGAGCAGCCCTTATTCCTGAAGATTTGATAGGAAATCATGTTTCTAATTTCTTCTTTGAATTATCTTCTTCACAACACACAAGGCAAGTTAAGACATGTCTTTCTCCTACCAAATCTAGAAAACCTTTCTGCCAGCATTTCTCCTTTGCTTGTGCATATTTAATACAAGTCCCAAGAGGTCAGAGTTCATTCTATGTCCATGGAAACCAGATTGGAAATTATCTTGCCCTTTCTATTAAAGGGAGAAGATAATACTGATTTATTCAGGGAAACCCAACATATTCCATATCTAGCTCCTCCTTGAGTCTTAAGATGTGATTTCAATGCCAATGCAGTTTCTAAAAACAAATGTTGCTTGAATTTTCAGTAAGTCACTGTTGTCAGGGTTGTGATGTCCTCCTTACAACCCTGGTACCTCTGGGAACGATGTCATGGTATAGTGATGAAGCAATCAAGTCACTTAAAGGATAGCCGTGAGCAATAGGAAACTGTAAGAATCAGCCTATTTTCAATCCTTCAATCTTCATAGTGTCCCAATTTGTCTTTCTTGAGCTAAACTACTAAAGCTAGTCACAGCACCATGTAAAATGAGGAGTTGTGTTTTCAGAAGCTAACCATCTTTCAAAGGAAGGATGAGCACAGAATCGAGGCATGGTTCCACACTTAGGAATTTGATAGAAGTGTTTTTCTCGTGCTTGGTCATGTTTCAGTCAGCCTCATTGTTTGAACTTCATGTTTTGATGTGCTTGTTTAATTCATTGTTGACGCATTCAGGTCTTTGAGGGACTCTATATAAACAACTATGAAGAGAGCTCACTGCCTAGACTCACTGCATGGAAATGTAATTTAATAAACCTTTCAGAATTGGGTATTAGAAGAAATGAAGCAGTTGGAAAAAGATAAGTAGCAGGATACTGCTGATGTGGGCTCTGGGGCTAGACAGGTTATGGTCCAGATTGCCTTCAGAAGTGAATGTCATCCTCTTCCTCAAAGAAGATCTGAAGTGCTAAGATGCTCACTAGTAATTGTGCATTGTTTAACTGCTTACTCAAATGTGTCCTTCTCAGATACTTGAGTAATCTCATCTGTTCAGTGCATTGTCAGAAAATCTGGGTTCTAGTCTAGCTGTGCATCTAAGTCACCAACTAACTGTATGACCTTGGGAAAATTGCTTTGACTCTCTGTGCATGAAGATAGGATGACATCAGTATTTTTTTTTACCTTTTTTATTTTATTAACCCACCTATCTTTTCAAAAACATTAAAATTTCATGCCCTTCCCTAATTTTTTAAATCACAAAATGTCCATAGTAACTATAATCAAAATGGCATTCATATTGGATAATGTTCTTTTGAAAGATATTTGACACTAACTTGATTCTGATATGTGCCACTTCTTTCACTTACCAAGTTTGAACTCCTGAGGTTTTTTTTTTTTTAGGGCCCTGAAACCCTATATTCTGTCATGATACCTATTTAGACAAAAGTGCTTTCAAAAGAACCACTTTCTGGTTTTCTCTTATCTCTGCGGTTCCTCAACAAGAATGTCAGGAAAGCTTACTTTACTGTTTACTCCATTTTGACTGTGAACATCCCTGGGCTTTCACATCAGATGCCCACACACGTGCAGGTCAGAGTCAGGATTCATCAGTTGGTCTCTCTCTCTTTATCTCTCTCTTTCTCTTTCTCTCAGTACCTTTCAGTAGTTAATCTGAAACAGAAAGAAATGTTTACTGCTCTCCGTTTTGATATTCTCTGATTGCTTATTTGATTTTCATGTAGCATTTTGTTGAATTGGTTACCTAAATTGGAATGTTGGGTATAAATATTGCTTTGAGTCTGTGAATTATTCTCTTCATGAACTTCAGCAAATGCTCAGTTGTTTTCCGTGTGGTAACACATTCTTTATCACTTGTAATTTTGCCAGCCTGGTGGCATGGAATTGTCAGAGCAGGAAAGGAATTCGGAGCATCAGATTGGGTCCTCTCAGTTTTACAGAAGAGAACCCGAGGCTCCATGTTCACTGCAATTGAGTCTCAGTGGGAATCAGGTGTGATTTTGCTTAAATTTCAGCCTCTTCCTTAAGACGCCTCTACAATGCTTACAGTTTTTCATAGGATCTATTCCCATCAGCTGTTCTTTAAGTATCGGCTTCTGTACTTCATAATTTTGGAACTTGGGTTACCTAATTGAAGATGTTGATTTTTGCTTTGCTAAAAGCTTCTAAAGATATAAATAAGTAATTGTGGGAAGATTCTTGACGGCCTTTCAGCTGAAATAATAATCTCTTGGATTGATAGAGTTTCTTTCTTGTAAGAGCTAAAAGCACTTCTTACATATTAGCACATTTATCGTCAACATCCCTGTGGAACTATAGCAACAGATTTAATTGTCTGGATGATTCAACAAAACTTTGAACAAGGATTGGCCAAATGACCCATTGTGTGTCCTGCCCATGAGTTCAGTCTAAATTATTGGGATTAAAGAAATTATAAGACAAAGTCCTGGCTTTGTATTAGTTATCATAATGAGATATGCAATTATGAGATGAGAAAGAAACACAGGATGCTGTGTATAGGTTATTAAATTATAGAAGACAGTAATATTGCAACTTGAGGTTGTGGCTAAATCTAGGGACATGGTAGCTGTGGGAGCAGGTGAGATGGAATATAGATTTATGCTAAAACAAGGAGAAGGGAGAGAGGAGCATTAGGCTTATGATGAAAAGGCATCAACCATACAGCAGGAGTTTTATTGGCCAAACTGGAAGCAGGAGTCAAGGGGAGATCAAGAGAGATTAGAGAATGTGGTGGGCTAGAAAGGTGAAAATACAAATCAACTGAAGAGGAAGAAAGGTAGTTAAAAGCTGATAAACATTTGTATACCACTTCAAGCTTTTTCAAGTATTTTTGCTTCCCCAGATAATCTCCAAGGTTTGTTCTTAGTCAAGTACTCTTTTTTCTTCTTTTCAAACATGAGATTTAAAAAGGATGATTCATATTATACCCATTTTAACAGATGAGAAAACTGAGGCCTAGAGAACCTAAAGGACTTTCTCAAGGTCCCATGGTAATTGGCAAAGACTAAACAAACAAACCTAATGTCATTTAATCCTCTGGTAACTCACACTCATTCTACTTCCTCTTCTTCCCCCTTGGTTATCTCTAAGCCTATTTGAACCTTAAGCCCAAGACCCAGTCCTTTATGTAGCTTTTGCTGACTACCTCAGCCATTCCCTGTCATGCCAGAGGAGCCCACCTTAGCTTCCTTCATCTTTCTTCACCTTTCATTATCTATTTGCTATGTATATTTTAAGCAAGGAAACTGCCTGCCTTGGGAACAAAATCTTGAATTCACAGATTATGACTGTATCATCAGGGTTGGTTGTTTACTTAAGGAAGGACTTTAGCCGAGATTAATGGCATGTGATGAAGGATACATTGTTGCATCAGCTTGGCTTGCAGAGGTGAAATGAAAGGCAAAACCTTTCCTATTTACTAATGGCCATAACTGCGGCAAGAAATCTATTGTTTAAACACATAGAACTTGACAATGGAAGTGGAAAGGAGAACAGAATCACTACATATTCCGATATTTCTTCCCAATACTTATTTTATAGTTTTATCAATGTAGTAGCTTCCAAACTCCTTTTGTGTTCTTTTGTTATTATCCTTTGAACTCAAATCCATCTTTCCAGTGCTGCCAAAATTGTTGATCTAAAACACAAATCTGACTCTGTGACTTATCTAGTAAAACCCTTCAGCAGTTCCCTCACTTGTCTAGAGGAACAATGCAGCCTTCTTAACTGGATATACAATGACTCCATCACTTGCCCCACCAGCTCTCCAGCTTCCCTTTTTGTCACTCTCTACCTTGAAACGTATTTCACCTCACTTGTATTTCCACAAGCACCCTATGAACATAGTGTCGCCTTTTCATATCTTTACTGCTTCCTTTTTCTGTGCCTTCCTTTCTGTGCCTTTCTTCCCTGAACCATCCTCCTTTCCCATTTCTAGTTGGCCTAAAGGACCCTCTTTAGGGGTTATATATGCCTTTCTGTGTATTATAATTGAAATAAGTAAGTGATTGCAGAGTAATGTCTTTAAATTTCATTGTTTACCATTGTTCACATCTCATGTAGTCCCTGTAACCACTTCATACTTGGCACACAGGCAATTAGGAAAGGTCTGTTGAATAGAATCAACCTATAAGAGGGATATTATCATCTAGGTTTTTCATGTGATAAAAATCATTTTCAGAGCAACTCGCTATCTTTCCCAAGGTTCAAAACTAGGAAATGGAGGGAACTAACTGCTACACTACAATGCATCCCGTAATTCTGCTTTAATTTCTATCTGTTCCAGCAAATTGTAAGAGTGGAATTGTAAGGTTCTCAAGGGCAGAAATAACTTTTTTCTTATTTCCTGAACCCAAGCATATTAGTATAGGAAGAGCTCAAAAGTGTTTGGTGTAATTCACCCGAATTTTCTTCGTATGCCCTTCTTGATTATTTTTATTTTGGAGATAGTTTCCATCTCTATCTTTGAATACTGTCTATACTAAAGCGCCACTATTTCCACAATTATTCAACTGACAAATATTAAAGAAAGACTTGATTGGTTTTTTCCCTAAAATTAGTTTTCTAGATTCTCTTATTGGTGACCTTATCAAATGTCTCTCATAGACTCTCAGTATAATGAGAGTGATGGTATAATTTATCACACTTTTGAGAATGAACGGGAACACTATTAACAATTATTTTAAGAGGACTGATGTGACTGGAGCTGTGCTGGCCAAAACCAGGATGTGTGGTCACCCTAAGTATAGTGACTCAGAGATAGTGGTAACTTAAATTCAACACTTTTATCCAAGCCCTTAAATCAAACCTTTGTTGTCCTCTAAGTTTATCATAGCATAGCAAAATGATGACAGTCAAGCACAGCTTCTCAAAATGTAAAATTCCTTGACAAAATCTGGAATGCCCAAGGAAATAATATATATTTACCAACATTAAAATGCTTATGTGAACCTCAAAATTAAGTTTATTTTTCTTTAAAACCACCAGCAGAGGTAACTTTTATGAAAGAATGATAGGAGAGTTGTTTGCAACCAGCATGCTGTGGCCCTCTAGAATACATAAACCTTGCCCAGGGATACTACCAAATTTGGATCAGCGTATAAAGTGTATATTCTGGGTTTTCATACCTTTATTGGCATACCTGTCTGGTAGCATCCTGGCTGACTTAATTGTTCATAAAATACAGTGGAGAGTGGGGACCAACTTCCTCTTATTTAAGAGAGAAAATGCTGGGTAACATGAAGCTGTTGGTAAATATAAAGAGTTTTTTAATGGGGATGTACAAGAACTTTGTCTTATTAGTACATAAGGGATATAGTCAAGGCAGTTGTCCACAGAGACTCCAGCCTGAAGGTTATCCCAATGAAGAGTGACAACCACAGATGCTATTCTAGATATTCTGAGCTAGTATATGTTATAGTTTGATTATTAAAAGTCCTGGTAATAAAAATAATAAGAGTGTGCTGTGAAAATAAAAAGATGGAGAATCATTGTTGCAGAATAGGTATTCCAGACTGCCCTACCCCACCTTGTATTAAGACTTTTTGACTCAGAGGCAACTATGGATATTATTTTCTTTTTATTTCTTTTATTTAAAAATCAAATGATTGTCAGTAAAGGAAGGTCATGTGCAGATACCTAATACCTAATGTGGAAATAGACCACAAGCAAGTTTTTTGGAAGTAATTGTCTTCTTTGGTGCTCCTCTTGCCTTAAAAGTATATTTAGGACATATTCAGGGAGAATTTCACTAGATTGGTTTTCATGTAGACAAACACTGCTTCCTTATGGGTCTTTTGAAATTATCTGGAGGTGTTTTGATGGTCATGGTGACTGAAAGGACACCACTGGGATCAGTGGGTGGACGTCAGGGGTAGTAACAGTCCTTTGCCCTTCAGTACACAGAAGTGTCCCGTACAGTAAAGAATTGTCCTTCACCAAATGTCAATAGTGCCTCATTGTGAAATGTATGGAGAGCATGTATTCTGATTTGGTAACATGTACTCTGTTTTCTCCATATGTATAAAAGTCAAAGCAATATTTTCATGTTTTAAAACTACTGAAAATCACTCCCACATGAGCTTTCCATTTTGTTAGTATGATTATTCTGACTGAGAACTTTTTTTAATATTTGGCAAAGCTCTCTTTATTAGCTTGTGCAGTCTACCTACTTCTTATTTGCATTTTAAAAACTTCCCTTATTGCAACAGCTGTGTAAATGCCATTACAGCTTAGGAAGGAAAAAAGAAATAGGCTATGTTTATGAACCAAATTAATGAAAGGCATTATTAAAGAAAATGATTGCTCAAGCTTTATTACCTAGAAATGAATAAAATAATGTGTTGCTGAATCCAAGCAGAACTGAAATCCAAAAGATAAGAATCTTGCAAAAAGACAAATCACCACTTGTCCCTAGAAGCATAGATTTTAATATTTTAGGTAGATCTTTTTGATTACTTCAATGAACTTGGATAGCAATAGAGGATCTGTATCTCTTGGCAAATCGCTGCAAGTTTAGAGCAGTCTTTGTCAGTTAAAATTTACATTGCTAATCATATGTGAAGCAGAATAATTTTGTATGTAGAAGATGCTCAGCAGGTATTTGTTGGCAACTGTATAGATGAATAAGGTAATGGAAGAATGAATGAATGTTTGTTCCTTGTGGCTTTTTAGTAACCAGGAATCTGTGGCTCTAAGTCTTAGCCAAGGGTAATTAATGGTAGAAACTTTGGGGAAAGACTTTGGTGGAAGTTATTCAAAATTAAAAGGCAAGACAAGGTCAACATTTAAAAACTACAAGCATAGAATCAGAGTCTGCAAATAGAGTTCTTCATCACCAAAACTCAAACCATGTTCAAACTCCTCTATAATATCTGATTTGAACTTTTGTCTAAGACCCTTTATTTACTTATAAAAATGTAAAATTTTTATACCCTTAGTTTTAACAATCCACATTGGGGTCAGGGCCTTCCAAACTAAAGCCGCATTTCAATAAACTTATTCCTTTTGGTCACCAGAGTATCCCCTAAATTAATTAAAACCTGTAGGGTTTTAAATATAGACCTGAGTGATACCGCTTGTTTATACAGTAATGATCAATTCTGAAGGAGGATAAAAATGCTGTGTTTACAATGTAAGAGTGTGGTTGGATTTTTAACTACATATTTGAAAAGATCCAGTGGGATTACTTGTGCCTGGTTAACACACCCCTGGAGTACCTGTCTACTTATAACATCTATGGTAGCTGCTCTTTAGGGTGAGGATGGGAGGGGAACTCCTAGGGAATCAAGGGAGGTCAGTCACAAGACTATGCCATTGTCTACCTACAGTACTTTCTGGGAGTAAAGGTGCACTCCCTCCCCTCATTGTCCTCCACTTGATTTTCCTTTGAGAAATCAAAACCTGATTTCTCTAGTCTCACAGGCTGGTAGGTGGTGCAGCTGCCCCCTCCCCACTCTCATCGCATCACTGTAGTTTGCGTAGAGTACTCAGAGATTGCAAGCTTTCCTTTCCTCCCCCACATTTATTAAGACTTCCCCTTTTTTCTCCACTTTTTTATTGTAATAAAAGATATATAACAAAATTTACCATTTTAACTATTTTTAAGTACACAATTCACTGGCATTAATTATATTCAGATGTTGTACAACTATCCCTACTATCTCCAGAATTATTTTATCACCCCAACATAAACTCTATTACTAAGCAATAGCTGCCAATTCTCCTCTTCCCCCCAGAAATCTCTTATCTTTCTCTCTCTGTGAACTAGCCTAGTCTAGATATTTTATATAAGTATTATCATACGGCATTTTTTTTTTTTTTTTTTGGTGTGTGTTTTCACTTAACATGTGCTCAAGTTTTATCTGTGTGGCATGTATCAAAATTTTACTGTTTTTGCCGGCGGGATAGTATTCATCGTATGTAATTACCATATTTCGTTTATCCATTCATGGGCTGATGAACAGCTGGGTTGTTTCCACCTTTTGGCTATAATGCTATGAATATTTCACATATAAGTATCTGTTTGAATCCCTGTTTTTACTTCTTTTGGATATGTATCTAGCAGTGCAATTGCTGGGTAATATGGTAATTCCATGTTTAACTTTTGGAGGAACCACTTAAGGTAACGTTTTATTCCCTTTTGTAAAAGGGATCTCTCCTTCTCTTCCTGCCAAGCCAGAAGATAGCCAGATGCTATGTGTAAACACTGTTCATTTAGGGGACAACAGAATGTCAGATGTAATAACGATTCATTTTGACACAGACTAAATCAAGGCACAATACTATCCTGGAAACATTTTCTTTAATATATGCCCACTAAGGGGGACACTTACTTTCTATTCTCTGGGTGGAATCTCATTGCATTTCTCTAATAAGCTGACCAGTAACCGTCTCAGTAGCTGTATGATCTACACTCTGAAGAGGAAAGACTGTGCCAAAAAGTCTGGGGTCATTCTCTCTCTTCTGATGCTTATTTATAAAGCTCCTTCTCTCTTCAGCTAGACTCTAAGTTTCTGAGAGCAGATGCTGTCTGTGTCCTAGGCTTTTAACCTGGGTCAGTGCCCTGAACATGGTGTTTGCACAATAAAGAGCTAGTGAATAGTACAAGTGATTTGGGGACCATTTTGTTCTGTTTTTAAATAGTCTTGCATAGACATTTAATAAATTGGGTGATAAAATATGACTCTGTGTGGTAGTCAAAACGAGGCAATCAATCCATGTTAGGTGACTGCTCCAGATGGCTCACTAGGCCTTCCCTACAGTATAGGAACAGAGCTACCCTGGTGCGCAAAGCTCCGTTTCTGCCTACCTTTGGGAGCAGCCCGTACAACGTTTTGCTTAATGGTGTCGAAGTGGACTTGTTATTTGGAGATCATCCATGTCAGATGTTTGGTTTTTGTTGTTTAATGAGAGGTCATTGGCAAATTTGCTACAGTGGAGATTGAATCCTAATGGGAAAAAAAAGGTAATGACTGCTAGCAGAAATACTCTAAGATGTGTAGAGAAAAGAAAAGCAAGGCCCAGAGAGGTTGGAAGTAACAAAATCACTACCACAGATGAATACTGGAGTTATCGAGTTCGGTTTTGATGTTTTACTGAGGTCTGCATCCCTGTGAAAGTGTGGCCTCACCTGAAGGTAGGATTCATTCCAGGTGTCTGTTTTCTCTTTTAAAAAGGTAGGTCCCTGGACTAAAAATTAGAAGGCAGGCTTAAGTAGGCAGGAGAAGGGATTTGGTTTCTTCCTGAATGTAACAGGCCAAGAGGGCATCCAACATATCAATGCAGACTCTTTGCTTCTGACATTCTTGTCTTTAATGAGGTCCTGTTTTAGCAAAATGAAATGAACCTTGGAAGGAATGTAAAGCTCAGAGGCTTAAGAACCGGGGTGCATGGAGTTTTTCTGCCAACCCTAGATGTCAAGTGCTCTTTATATATGCAAATTTTCTAGCAGATGCAGGATAGGGCCAGGTCTGCTAACTTAGAGCCCGTGGTACCAGGACCCATGTCTTTGGCTTAATACAGTTATAGACTGTTAGAGTAGGAGGAGGGGCCTCTGATATCATTTAAAATTTTGCTCTTCATATAATAGGTGAGAAGAATGAATGATGTGCAATGCCCAAGATCCCATTTCAAGCCTAAGATGAAGCTGAAATGAGGTTTCCAAACTCCTGACCCAGTACTTTTTCTGTTAAATTTATCGTTTTTCAATGGATTTTTAAAAAGAGCTTGTGGGACATTTGTAAATATTTCCAAAACTTTAAACTTCATTTAAAAACAAACAGGTTTATATTCAGTAGAAGATTGGATTCACACAGCCGTTTAAGATAATCAAATTCAGAATTTCAATCTAAAACGTGTACTTTGTTTTTGAAATCAAAAACACTTTGGACAGAATTGTTTTTTTAATATGCATCATAAATATAAATACAACTCTAACGTGCCTTCAAAAGACTTAATATAGATTTAGGACCTCAGTTTTGATCAGCTTAAGAAAATAGAATTTTATGAAACTCAATGTGTTTTATACATTTGAAAAGGTCACCCTAAATAAATACAGGACTTAAATAATTTTTTAAGCTCTCTCAAAATTTCTATTTAGGGTTCCCAGGTCAGATACAGAATGCCCAGTTAAAGTTGAATTTCAGATAAACAAGAAATATTTTCTTCTGGTATAAGTGTCTCCCATGGAATATTGGAGACATATTTATACTTTTAAAAATATTCATTGTTTATCTGATAATTCAGATTTAACTGAGGGGCCTATATTTTATTTACTGAATCTGGCAACCCAATTTTCATTATATTTATTATTTTAATGTTACTATGTTCGACTTTCTTACTATATTTAGATTATCCACAGTTTAGGTGCTAGGCATTAGAAAATGAATAAAACCTACTTTTCCTCAAGAAATATAGAGGAAATATGAACAGATAACCTTAATAATGCAGTAAGTACAGATATGAAAGCAAACAGAAAGGTACTTGGGCAACCTGGTGATTAGGGAAGGCTTTTGCTGGAAATGATACTTGGGCACAGGTGTAACAGATGAGGGAATGTTAACCACCTCATGAGACATAGGAAGGGGGTTCCAGGCGGAAGCAATGGGAACAGTGAGTCATTATTGTGTGTATTTGTTGCGGCTCTGCTGGAAGTCAGAGTTGAGGAAGCTTTTGAAAACATCGCCACAATGGTGCTTCAGATGGACCATTCTGGCTGTGACCTGGACAGTGCATATCAGGAGGCCGGGATTGGAGGTAAGGCAGCTTAGAGACTGCTGCAATAGTCCATCTCAGGAATCATGAGTCAGAACTAGGGCTCTGAAAACTGAAGGAGAAGGAACAGACCAAAAAAATGTGCCACAGACAAAATCACCTGTCATCTCTTGTTAGTTAGATGTAGATCTCACAAATAGTAGGTGGTAACTAGATACGGTTTTTTCACTTCAAGAAAATAGAAATGTGTACGTGGTAAAAGCATATTTTTAAAAAAACCTTTCAATTATGATTCATATGTTTTATTTTGAGTGGTTATCTTGATAGTGTATCTACATGAATGCCTGTTTACTAAGCAGGGGATCCAAGTGTATTCAAGAAAAAGACACTGGTACCCATTTTCTTAATGTTCCTTCCCCAGAGTTCTCTTTAGGGAGTAGGATCTGATTTATTTCTGTTGGTCCTAATTGTGACATCATCCACCTGCCAGTTTGTGGCCTCCAATAGTACCAACTAGTTTTCCATGAAAACCACAGAAGTTCTGCAGGTTTTCATCCATTCTTTCTGCAGGTCGCTAACTTCATAGGTAGCACATCACCTTTCACTTATATCTTTCTCTTCATCCGTTGTTCAATTGCATTCTGCTGCAAACAATGCCTGCTCAGACATCTGTTTCTGAGGTCGGGACTATTTTATAAAACACCAACCTTATGCAGAATTCCTCCATTCCCAGGAATCCAGGCCTGTACTAATAAACTAGCTGGACAGTCAGATCAGCTTCTGTGTGTTTTCATTCCAGGTTTCAGGCAGTGACCAGGTATATAACTTTTTCTTTAACCCTGGGGTCACTCAGTTTTCTCAGCTGACCCCCGTCAAGTTGCTGTTTCTCAAACCACCTGGATCAGGGCTTAATGCTTCATTTTTACTCACAGCTTCTTCTAGAACCTTTGTGTCTAAATATCTAGGACTCACTTTTCCCCTGAGTGTGCATAGTCCCCAGAGATCTCTGCTTAATCTCGAACTTTTTCTTGTCAGTTCAACTCCGCGTTGTTAATGCAGTTCTTTCCTGCCTGCTGTTTGCTTTAAGTTATCCTCCGTTAGATCTTCCTACTTCATCTGAATATCTTTCCTAGCTTCCACTTCTCTCAGCCGTCCTTTCTTTGCCACCATCTCCTTCCCTTTAGACTCATTCTCCTAGTCTTGGAGAACAGTTTATTCTTGGTACAATTTTCTCAAACAATGTTTGTAGTCAATTCTATTATGGTGTAATTTATATATCTTAAAACACTCAGCTTTAAGTGTATGGTTTTATGGGTTGTAACAAATGAGACCCTCTGGAACCACCAGTGAAATGAAGATATAGAACATCACTGCCCAGTAAAAGTTTGGGTGACGACAAAAATATTCTATGCTGTCTACCATGGTAGCTATTGGCTGCATGTTGCTATTGAGCATTTGAAATGAGCTAGTGTGACTGAGAAAATGAATTTGTAACTCGTTTAATTTTAAAAATGTTAATACATCTAAATGGACTTAGATGGCTACTGATTACACAGCTCAGATGTAGAACTTTTCCATCATTCCAAAAGTTTCCTAATGTAACGCTTCACAGTCAATCCCCTCCCCCACAACCCACCAAGCACCACTGATACTGAATTTTGTCACTTTAGAACTTCATATAAATGAAATCATATTGGATATCCTCTTTGGTTTGGCTTTTTTTTTTCTTTCTTTTTTTTTTCTTCTATTTTTTTTTTTTTTTTTTTTTTTTTTTTTGAGACAGAGTCTCGCTCTTGCCCAGGCTAGAGTGCAGTGGCGCAATCTTGGTTCACTGCAAGCTCCACCTCCCAAGTTCACATCATTCTCTTGCCTCAGCCTCCTGAGTAGCTGGGACGACAGGCGCCCGCCACCATGCCCGACTAATTTTGTGTAATTTTAGTAGAGATGGGCTTTCACTGTGTTAGCAAGGATGGTCTTGATCTGCTAACCTGGTGATCCACCCGCCTCAGCCTCCCAAAGTGCTGGGATTACAGGCATGAGCCACCGCACCCAGCCCAGTTTGGCTTTTTAAAAACACATTTGAGATATAGTAAGCACACCACACAGTGCACCCATTTAACATGTACTTTATGATTTTTAGTATATTCACAGATATGTGTGTCTGGCTTATTTTGGTCGACATGTTTTTAAGATTCATCTGTGTGGTTGCACGTAACAATAATTGTTCATTATTATCCATTTTCTATTTTAGTAGAAACAATCCATTTGGGCTACTATAACAAAATTCCACAAGCTAGGTGGATCATAAATAACAGAAATCTAATTCTCACGGTTTCAGAGGCTGAGAAATCCAAGATCAAGGTACTGATAGGATTGGTGTCTGAGGCCCACTTTCTGGTTCTCATAGATGGTGTCTTTTCATTGTGTCCTCACATGGTAGAAAGGATGAGGGTCTTTCTTGGATCTTTTTTTTATATATATAAGCACACTAATCCCATTCATGAGGACTCCACCCTCATGACTTAATCACCTCCCAAAGGCCTCATCTCCTTATACCATCACATTGAAAGGTAGAATGTCAACACATGAATGGGGGTGGGGGGACACAAATTCAGACCATGTGATAAACCAAAATATAAATTATTACTGCTTTTACCAATGCCATATGTAAGTGTAATAGTATCTGAATGAGCAGGAACTTTATCCCATGCACCTATTGCCCACTGAAATTTTTTGTCAGGAACTATTTTCTTTGCTGCTTGGGTGAAATATTAGGGCTTAAATCCCCATGACTCTCCTACAACAAACAGCCTCTGGCCACTTTTGGTCCCCAAAATACTTTCATTTAGGAAATTAACAGGTTCATTCGAGTATAATAATAACAATGATAGTAACCCGGAATTTCACTGGACGATCAAGCCTCCTCCCTCCTCCAGCTCCAGTCTGATTGGAAAACTGTAGCAGGGGGTGGGAGCATAGCGGTTTTGTGCCCACTTTCCTGCTGCACATTTATCCTCCGTGCCCCAGGCGGCTAACTCTGGACACTCTGGGGTTGCAGCAGATGGAGGGAGCAGAGGCAGGGTCATCTGGCAGTAGTTCCCACTGGTCATTTAAGTGGAATTTAAAGGTTTCTCCTTTTTGCACTTTGCAGATGATCCAGGCTGCCCCTGATTGATTGTAGTTTTTAAGAGTTTCCTTCCAAAAACACAGGCTGGTCTGCTCGTTTTCCTCCCTCGGCCTCTGGGAATACTGGAGGCATGATGCTCCTTACAGGAATCCTCATAGGCAGGATTTCCAGTAGCTCCAGCCCAGACTGTCTCTTTGTACCCCATGCCCCACAGCTGATCACTAGAAACACCTGTGCACTCTGGCATTGCTGTAGGTGGGACAGGGAATTGTAGGCAGCTGACAATACAATCTGGTTTGTTCTTTCTCCTTCTGCCGCCTCCCTTCAATAGCCAAAGCCTCTGGCATGGATATTTACCCAGGCGTGTGTCAGGGACTGGTCCACTCAGCTCCTGGAATTCCAGAGGACCTCAAAGGAAATTCCTCGACTCTGTTCTCACAGTCACTGTGGGTGGAGATTAGTCAGAGCACTGATAATATCTCCAAATGATTCCTCTCTAATCTGCAGTGCCTCCTCTCAGCCTTTCTAATACAGTCTGAAAGTGAGAATGCTAAGGCTACTCCTTTGGCAAATGCTGCCCAGGTGTCTGATAGCTCACTCTGAAAGGTGGAGGTAGCTGCCACCAACTTTTTATGCCTTCAGCCAAAAACAGCGATGGAACCATATCATTTGAACATCCCGTAATATATAAAATAAGATTTTTGCCAGCATTGCACCATCTACCCTTCTCTGGTAATCCATGGCACATAGGAGAGAAGGCGTATTTATTTAAACCTTCCCCACCCTCCAATGCCTGTTCCTCCACCATGGCTTCCTTCCCTATCTCCAAATGAGATCTCACTCAAAAAAAATTGTACAGCTTCTTGTTTATACCACCTTTTTTTTTGTTTTTGGTAATTAATTAGACAAGCTTGTCCTTTACTGTGGTTATTTGTGGATATGCCTTGTGTTCCTTGAACTGCACTGAAGATCGATCTTCATTGTTATAAATAACATTGCATGCTCCTGAGAAATTTTGTATATTCCTGTTATGTTTCAGAATCCAATCCCCATGGATATGGGAGTGCATTGAATGGCTGAACACAACAGGCTATGGTTCAGTGCCACCCTCCTCAGCAGGAAGTGCGTTAGTGGACTTGCTGGGAATAGGATTGAATCTATTCTACAGAAGAGATCTCTTGTAGGCATGTTTTACATGATAAATATTAAATGCTGGTAACTTAAAATGCCATTGTTGCTGTGATGTGAGACTAATTGAAACCATTTTTTTCAAATCACAAGTGTCTTAAAAATCGGAGACAAAATTACAGTGCTTATATTGTAATATCAGTATTTCCTTTTATGTTCAACTTTCATTATGAATTACAGAGCATTTGAGAGGGTGTTTTAGTTTTTTCTGTTTGTTTTTGAGATAGGGTCTCACTTTCTCACTCAGGCGGCAGTGCAGTGGCACCATTATAGCTCACCGCAGCCTCAACCTCCCAGGCTCAAGTGATCCTCACACTTTAGCCTCCTGAGCTGCTGGGACTGCAAACAAGCACCACCACACGCAGCTAATTTTTCATTTTGTTTGTAGAGCTAGGGTTTCACCATGTTGCCCAGGCTGGTGTTGAAATCCTAGGCTCAAGTGATCCACCTGCCTTGGCCTCCCAAAGTGCTGGGATTACAGGCATGAGTCGCCACACCCCACCTGTTTTAGTTTATGAAACATCTGTTAAATACTCTGCATGATTCTGAATAGAACATTTCGAGTCCCTTTTTTCTGGGGTAAAATTGATTTCTCCCCATACTTCTGTAGGATTACATACTTATTTTGTTTTGCAGAATCTCCCAGATTTCCCAGAGGTTAATGTGATATTTGATGTTGAACAATATTGTTTTGGAATTCAAGTAATAGGTCTTAGAGATTTTCATATTTTCTCCAAAGAGAAGAGAAATTACTCAATAACTACCTTGGGAACTAGAGAAGATTGTCAGTATAACAAAAATTTTATCTGTCATCTTTTCGAACACTTATTCTGTAGAGCTTTAGCTGAGACACTGGCATGGAAGTTTTACAGGTACTAACATAAAGTAATGTGGTAGCCCACACTTTCATATTCATTTCCATTCATTTCATGAATTATTCACTTGTATATTATGTGCCATAGCATCAGAAGAGGAAATAGACTTCTTTTATGAACTCAATATCGCCTTTAGTAAATTGGCCAAAATAAAGTCTTCATTCAATGTCATAAAACTTTAGTGAGGAAGAAGTGGCTAGAATTGCTACAATCCTCTTTTATAAAAAGGCTCAATATTAGTGTCACAGAAAGGTGATAATTATTTTGTTCTTTACAGTTCAGTTTTGTAAAGTCAAGTTTTACTGTTTCTGAAACTAGGAGGAAGGATTATTAATAAGTAGACCTTAGTGGATGATCCAAACTTGTATCGATTCATTAACTCTTTCAATTATTTATTGAGTCCTTATTATGTACCAGATAGCATGCTGGGTGGGAATAAAAAGATAAATGAAGTGTGCACTCTGTCCTCAAGTGACTTTAGAGAGAAGTAAAACACACACATTGAAATCATCATAATTATAAATAGAGCGTTCTGATTGTCATTAAAGAGAGAAAATTAATCAGTTAAATGTTTGTTGCACATTCTCTCTGTGCTAGGTGTAATTAGCAATGGGGCTACCATAGTGAAAATTATAGACAGTCTCAGCTGTAAGGGGGCTACTATGGCTAAAGCTTCCTAATAGCTAGTGAGTAACTGACAGTGAGATTTTTTTAACAGTCACACAGCATATTAGTTAGGGTGTTCTGGAGAAACAGAACCAATAGGAAACAGACACAGAAAGAGATTTGTTGTCAGAAATTGGCTCACGTGATTATGGAGGTTGAGAAGTCCTGCAATCTTCCATCTGCCAGCTGGAGACCCAGGAAAGCCAGTGGTGTAATGCAATCCCAGTCCGAAGGCCTGAGAACCTGCGGAGCCAATGATGTAGATTCCAATGTGGGTCTGAAGGCCTGAGAACTAAGCTGGAGAAGATGGATGTAGCAGTTCAAGCAATCAGGCAGGAAGAGATCAATTTCTTTTGTTCTCTTCAGGCTCTCAGGGGATTGGATGAGGCCCATCCACATTGGGGAGGGCAATCTACACTACTGAGTCCATAGATTCAAACATTAGTCATATCCAGAAGCACCCCCACAGACTCACCTAGAATAATGCATCCTGAGCACCCTGCGGCCGGTCAAGTTGACAAAGAAAATTAACACACGTAGTTTGTCTGCGTGGTGGCTGGGAACGTCTTCCTACTTGCTTCCTAACCAGCAGCCGTTGAGGAATCCCCTCCTCACATACCCTCTACCAGTCACTTTTAGGGCTCTTTACTTTCTTATTTCTCCTATGGTGTTCATAAGCCTTTTAGAGATTCAAAAGTAGCTTTTCTTCAAGAAAGATTGTAGGATCCATTAGAACTAGGCAGTACACAGCTGGGATTAATTGCCGTGGCTCTCTTCTTATTTTTTTAAATTGGACTCCTTATTTTTATATAGTACTTACTGGATTAAGCACTTTACAAATACTCTTTCATTTCATCTCCATAAAACCTCATGAGTACTTTCTTCTATATCCTCATTTCTATGCTTTGGAAGTGTGGAAACTGAAGCACAGGCAGATGGGGTCACTTGTCTAAGGTTATTTTCCTAGTAAGTGACCATGCTGGGATTCATGTCCAGGCAGTCTGGTCCTGGAGTCTGGGCTCTTCTCTAGTCCACTGTGGTGCTGCTTAATTCATTTATATTCCTAATTCTTCAAGGTTGGTGAGAGGGGCACACAGGTACCTGCCCCTGCTGGAGTTAGGCTCTCTGCCAGTGTCCCCCACCTCCACCCCTCCAGAGACTGAGAAGCAGACTGCCTGCCACACGGTCCCTTCTCCCCAGGCCTGCTCTATTAGAAGTGGTGCTCTTTTAGTTGTTGTTATTTTCTCATACACACAAAAGAACCATCAAGAAAACATCTCGTCTACTTATCCTTAATAGCACAACAACTGCCTCTGGCTTAAAGAAGTTTAGCGTTTCTCAGATTAGGTTGCCCTGACCAAAAAGTACAGTTATTGCTCACCAGTTGTACATTTTGAAAGATATTTACCTCTGAACCCTGAACATAACTGGCCTAATTTTTGTTTCTCTTTTTCAAGTGAAAAATAAAATAAAATATTCTGTGTAAGAAAATCACAGAAGGTAATAACTACTTTGTCCCTCCTCTTCCTAATTCTGTAAGTCAGTGTAACCTAACTGCTAAAACAAACAACCTCTAAATCTAACACAGTATAAGTTTGTTTCTGGTTCACATCACAGTCCAATGTGGCTTGGTGTAGGGGCTGCAGTTATTTGGAAACCAAGTGCCTTCCAGCTTGGGGCTCCATTATCCACCAGTTCCTTGGAGTTCCCCCAGTGGACTCTTCGTAGCTGGGTCAAAAGCCAGTAGAAGAAAAAGGAAGGAGAGGGATAAAGATTGGATGGGAGAGGCCAGGTACAGTGGCTCACACCTATAATTCCAGCACTTCGGGAGGCAGAGACAGGAGGATTGCCTGAGGCCTGGAGTTCAAGACCAGCCTGGGCAACACATAGTGAGACCTTGTCACTGCAAAAAAATGAAAAAATCATTTGGCCAGGCATTCTGGTGTACACCCGTAGGCCCAGCTACTCAGGAGGCTAAGACAGGAGGATTCTTTGAACCCAGGAGCTTGAGGATGCAGTGAGCTATGATTGCACAATTGCACTATAGCTTGGTCAACAGAGTGAGACCCTGTCTCCAAGAAAAAAAAAAAATTGGGTGGGAGGCCAGTCCTGGAGGTGCCACATGTAACATCAATCGGCATCCCCTTTCATCCTAAGTCACATGGCTTCACCCAGGATCATGAAAATTGTTTGAAAAATATCTAGCCAGTCTCTGCTACACCAACCAAAGTTTGATAAAAATGAATATTCTTTTTGTTATGTCTTCCTTCTTCCCTCCCTCCATCCTTCCAACAAATATATAAGGAGAACCACCTGATAGTGTCAAACACTCTAAGCTCTATGGAACACATTAGTGAAGAAAAACAGATGTTGCCGCTTCCCCCACGGAGCTAAACACCTGGGACAGGGAAATCACGCACAAAGAATGTAAAGTTGCAACTATGAGTAATGCGTGTTTTTTGTTTGTTTGTTTGTTTTACTTTTTAATTTTTTTATATAAAGAGGTGGGGTCCCACTGTGTTGCCCAGGCTTGTCTCAAACTCTTAAGCTCAAGTGATTCTCCTGCCTCAGCCTCCCAAAGTGCTGGGATAAGGCATGAGCCACCACATGTGGGCTGCCTAGTACTTTGAAGCAAGATGTGTGATACTATGAAACCTACAAGGTTAGGAGTTTATTCAATCAGGATATCAAGAATTCAATACTTGAGCTGATTCTTGGAGGCTGCGGAGGCATCATCTAGGTGGAGAGGGGAAGTGGAGGGACTGGTAGAGGACCAGAGGGGATGCACCTGTGGAGTGAGATGAACCTAGACAGGACGAAGCTGAGAGACTAGGGCTCAGAGCATGTGATCCATGATGAAAGGGAGGTGGCAGAAGATGGCGCCATTCTGAGCTAAGAACACTGGTAGACTCGTGGGAGGCACATCATATATTTTTAAATGTTGTTGAGTTTGATACTTCTGAGGGAAGACATCAAATAGGCAGTTGAATTTTGAGATCAGAAGCTAGAGGAGGGGTCTAGGCTATGAGTCATTCCACATAGATGATCATTCAGGCTGTGGGCATGAATGAGGTGTCCTAGGCAGAGAGTACTGAGTGGGAGAGGAGAAGTCCCAAGGTGGAGACTGGAGGGCCTCTAATGTTCAGTGGGAAAGCAAGCTGCTATGCATCAGAAACAGAAGGAGCACGACTCCTTTACAAGAGAAAAGGAACTGCTTTGCAAAAGCTACTTTCTAAGCTTCATTTTCTTTTTTTAAAAAAACTAACCGGTGGAAAGTGAATCAGCCAATCTTTATGTGTACATCTTTTTACTTAATCAGAAAAATAATTCATTGTGTTTTAAACAAATGATACCCACATAGACTGATATTCTCCGCCATGAGCTATATGCAGGAATATTTGCAATAACCTCTTCATTGGAGAATGGAGACCCAATACCAATTGGTGGGAAAGGTGAAATGAATGCTATTTTTTTTCTCTTGGTTTCTCCAGAAATGAGAAATTTGCTGTTTGGGTTGGGTAGCAAGTTTCATGAACTGAACTTTCAAGCAATGCAAGATGATAATACATGGCATGAAGGGAGCCTTTTTCTTTTTAATGAAACCCATAAAATGGAGAAATCAGCTGTAACCCTCACTGCAGTGCTAGCTATTTCTGTACATTTAGGAAAAAGAAATTTGAACTCACCAGGCAACTTGTAGTAAGGATTTTCACTTTGCCTTCCCAGATATATTGACATCGCTGCCTGCTTAAGGGGGACAGCAGAGTCAGGCAGAAGCCACATAATGATAGCGTTGCTCCATGCCTGTTTGTTTTCTGAACTCCTTACTCTTGTTAATTAGTTAATGCGCCCAGTGTTATTAACTGATCTCAGAACCATATCTTTACTCAGAAGGAGCTGAGTTCATATAAAAGTCTGGCTGAGGAGTTTGGGAGGAGGGAAGAAGAGGAAAAGAAAGTCAAAACCCAACTGCAGGAGGAAAGCTTCCGTATCAGGCCGAGTGACAGAAGCATTTTCTGTGTATGCACTAAGGGAAAGGATCTCTTGAGATGGCACATTGGTCCACAAAGGAGTAAAGAGATTGGTACTTTCTTTTATGTTGAGATCTTTACTGCTCATTTCTCTAGAGTTATTCTTTCTTGTTACAGTGTGTATTAGTTCATTCTCATGTTGCTATAAAGAGATGCCTGAGACTGGGTAATTTATAAGAAAAGAGGTTTAATTGGCTCCTGGTTCTGCAGGCGATACAGGAAACATGGCTGGGGAGGCCTCCGGGAGCTTTTACTTATAGCAGAAGACAAAGCAGGAGCGAGCATCTTCACATGGCCGGATCAGGAGGAAGGTTGGGGAGGGGGTGCCATACGCTTTTAAACAACCGGATCTCATGAGAATGCCCTCACCTACAGTAGGAAGAGGGGATGGTGCTAAACCATTCATGAGAACTCTGTCCCCATGATCCAATCACCTTCCACCAAGCCACACCCCAACACTGGGGTTGACAATTAAACATGATGGGGTTGACAATTGACCATGGATGGGGACACAGGTCCAAACTATACTGCAGTGGCAGAGAAATCATAAGCAGTCAGGTTGATAGAGTATAACAGAAAGTTCAAAATGGAAAGAGTATTTCTTAGGAAAGGGAATTCCTTATTCTATTGCCTTCCATGGATTTATTCCAGAGAAGCCAGGAAGAAAATGAGAAAACATCACATAGGTGTGTTGGAAAGTAAGTTGCCTGAGCAGATGGCAACAGGGGTAGGGACAAGTCAGCAAAAGTTATTGATTATCCACTGCCTGCAGAGTATGGGAGACACAGTCAGGGCAGGCTAAGGTGTGAGCCTCCTCATTCATTCTTCACAGAAATAATCAAGTGGCAGAGATGGGACAAACACACTAGAAAAGTGTAGCATCGTTTTATATTGCTTCAAAAGGGCAGAAATTCATTAAATATGTGACATAAAATATCCAGTCATAATATTTATTGAAAGTCTTCAGATAATTTGCTATATCTGATCTGTGCCATTTCTGAGCACTATGTGAAAGTTATTTAATCACTCTTGAGCCTCAGTTTACACAATTTGTAAAACAGGAATTATGAAGTCATAGGATGGTTTATATAAATCCTGTAGCAGTTTTTCCATACACATTGATGAATGTGTAAATGAATGAATGAATGAATTACTTAGCACAGTGCTTGGCACATAATACTTATTAAATGGATCTATTATTGCTATGATGGTATTATTTTTGTAAGCCATTAAAGAAAGTGGATGATGTCTCTTCCCTTGTAACATAACACTCACATATACCCTTGCAACTTTGTCCATTGATATATTAGTTGAGAAATGGTTGGATAATTTGCATCCTCACAATTTTGTAGAGGAGAATAAATTATAATTATCACTAACATTTTCCTGCCTCTGTTTCCTTCAAGGTATTTGGAGAGAGGCCAGAAATAAGAGTTTAGAGGTGCCACGTACTTCAAGAAAAGACCAATTTTCAGTGGGATTTTGAATATACAGCTTGGCACCAAGAAATAAAGAAATAATGTGGATTACAGAAATGACCTGAGAGAAACTCAAAAGCTTGGGTTAACCAATTTGTTTGCTGTAGTTTAGAGTGAGAAAGAGTAACTGGGACTTTCATATGATACAACAGAGTAGAAAATCTGCAGGGTTCTCAATGAATTTCTATCTGAAAGTTTGCCTAGAAAATGCAGGGAAAATGATATATTTCCATTTATAGTGCAACTATTATAGATTGACTGAACAAAAGATCTATTATGGCTGATTAATTTGGTCAAATGACATTAAACGGCTTGCTTTCCTGTTGTAATTTGCCCGGGTGAAAGATTTGGTGGCAAAAATGGTGAATGAGGAAAAGGCAAGGTGATGAAAACAGAAAAAAAAACACCTAACATTTACCAAATATCTGCTATAAAACAGGCACTGTGCTAGTTACTTTATAAGAGTTATCTAATTTATCTGCCATAATAACCCCAAGTGATAGTCAAAAACCAGATTAATCTGACTCTAAGTCAATCCTTTTATTGGTAACCTTTAATGAGAAAACCTAACTTATCTAGTGCAGGAACCCCCAGCCCCCGGGCCCTGGACTGGTACCAGTCTGTGGGCTTGTTAGGAACTGGACCACACAGCAGGAGGTGAGCGAGCATTATCGCCTATGCTCCACCTCCTGTCAGATCAGCAGTGGCATTAGAGTCTCAGAGGAGCACAAACCCTATTGTGAAATGCACGTGTGAGGGATCTAGATCGCTTGCCCATTATGAGAATCTAACTAATGCCTGATGATCTAAGGTGAAACAGTTTCATTCTGAAACCATCTCCCAACCACCCCATGTCCCCATCCGTGGGAAAATTGTCATTTATGAAACCAGTCTCTTGTGCCAAAAAGGTTGGGGACCGCTGATCTAGGGGTCAGCAAACTACAACCTATGACCCAAATCTAGTGCCTGCCTGTTTTTGGAAATAAAGTTTTATTGGAATGCAGCCATGTCCATTTATGTATCATCTATGGCTGCTTTCATGCTACAAAAGCAGAGTTCAATTGATGTGATATTCTGTATGGTCTGGAAAGTCTAAAATAGCTACTATACAGCCCTTTACAGAAAGTTTGATGACAGAAAAAGTTTGACCCCTTTTACTGCCCTGACACTTTGAGCAAGGTCCTCTTTGAGAGTTTCTTCCACAAGAAAACAGAGATAATGTTGCTGGCCTTGTCTAATGTACAGTGTTATATGAAAATTGTACATAAACTGAAAAATGGTCTACCATATAATATTGGTTGCTTTTTCTTCCAACATGCTGTTAGGAGAATTTTCAAATGTAAAACAAAAAAGTGAAAGAATATACAATGAATGCACACATACCTGCCCTTAGATTCTACAATTAACATTTTGCTGTATTTGTTTCATTACCTATGTACCCACCTGTCAATCTCTCTATGCATTCATCAATTTATCTTTCTTTTTATGTATTTCAATACATAGATGTCAGTAAAATTCACCCTAAACACATTAGCTTGCATGCTGTCATTAGTTGGAGGTATTTATTTACTTTTTTCTTAGGTAAAATTTACACACAATGAAATACACAAAACTTAAAGGTACCATTTGATGAATGTTGGCAAAAGCATATACTTGGTAACACAGACTTTTTTGAGACACAAAACTTTACTATCACCCCAGAAAACTTTCTTCCTTCCCAGTCAATACCCACCTCACTCCACTCCCAGGAGCAACCTCTGTTCTGATTTTTTTCACTATAGATTAGTTTTGCCTATTTTAGAACTTCATGTAAATGGAACATACACTATATACTCATTTGAGAAAGGCTTCTTTTACTCAGCATAATATGCTCAGTAACAGTAGGGGTTTTTTTCCTTCTTCTTTAAGATTAATTGTATGAATACACCACAGTTTGTTTCTCCATTCACTTGTTAATTAACATCTGGGCTGTTTTTAATTTTTTGTTCCAAATAAAGCCTTCCATAAACATTCTTATGCACGTGTTCTTGGGCATATGTTTTCTATCTCTTGTGGAAACATCTAGGTGTGGAATTGCTAGGTTATAGGGTAGGTGTTTGTATTATTTTATAAGAAACTGCCAAATGTTTTTTCCAAGTGGTTGTGCAATTTCACACCCTCCACTCACAACATATTAGAGTTCTGGTTGTTTTACATCCTTGCCAACATTTGGTGTTGTCGGTCTTTAATTTTAGCCTTTCTGGTAGTTGATAGTAGTATCTCATGTCAGATTTCATTTGCATTAGTCCCCAACTTTTTATGTATTGACCAATTTGTAGGTGTCTGTTAAAGTCTAATGTTCATTTTTTAACTGGGTTGTTTATCTTTTTAGTTTTGATTTGTTGGAGACACTTATATTTTCTGGACACTGATCCTTGGTCGGATATATTCTTGAGAATATTTTCTTCCACTTGTGGCCTATTCATTTTCTTAACAGTGACCTTTGAAGTACAGAAGCTTTAAATTTTAACAAAGTCTAACATACTTTTTTTTTAAATATTGTGACTACTATGTCCTATATACTGTCTTAAGAAACGTCTGCCTACCCCATGTTGTGAAGGTATTTTCCTATGTTTTCTTCTAAATGCTTTAGAGTTTAGTTTTTATGTCTAGATGTATGATTTTTCTTGGATTACTTGTAGTGTGTAAAGTGGGAGTTGAGGTTTATATGTATTCATATGAGTATTCTGTTGTTTTACATGATTTGTTCAGGTCATTTTCCTTATTGAATTGCTTTGGTGCCTTTGTTGAAAATAAATCAATGATATAAGTGCAAGTCTATTTCCCTTGCATTGATCTTTGTGTCTATCTTAATGCCAGTACCATGCTGTCTTGATTATTGTTTCTTTCTATAATAGTAAATTTTAAATTCAGGTAGTGTCACTCTTTCAACTTTGTTATTATTTTCAAAGATTGTTTTGGATAGTCAAAGTTCTTTATATTCACATACAAGTTTTATAATAAGTTTGTCTATTTTTTTAAAAAAAAATCCTTGTGGTGTTATGACTGGATCATGTTGAATCTGCAGTTCTGAGGATAATTTTCATTTTAATAATATTGGATCTTGCAAACTTTGAGTGTAGTAGATTTCTACCTTAATGTAGATCTTTAATTTCTCTCAGCAATGATTATAGTTCACAATGTGGATGATTTACACATGTCTTTCATTAAATTTATCCAAAGTGCTTTATGGTTTTTGGTATTTTCAAAAGTAGAACTGTTCTTTTTTTTAAAATTTGATTTTCCAATCACTTGCAGCCATCATACAAAATACAACTGATTTCTGTATGTTGATCTTGTATCCTGAAACCAAGCTAAATACACTTTTTAGTTCTAGGAGTTGTTCCATAAATTATTTAGGCTTTTCTATGTTAACCATCATGTCATTTGTAAAAAGAGCCAGTTTTGCTCTTCCTCTCCAATCTTGTGGCTCTCTTTTCTTTGCCTTAGTATACTGTCTAAGGTCTCCTGTATAAGGTTGAATAGAAGTAGTAAGAGTGCCAATACTCAGGAGAATGGCGTGAACTCGGGAGGTGGAGCTTGCAGTGAGCCAAGATTGAGCCACTGCACTCCAGCCTGGGCGACAGAGCGAGACTCTATCTCAATATTTAAAAAAAAAAAAAAAAAGTGCCAATACTTTTGTTAGTCTTAGAGCAAAAGCATTCAACATTTCACTAATATGTGTAAACCAAGCTTGTATTCTGGGATACGCCTCACTTTATTAAATTTGATTTTGCTAATATTTTGTAAAGGATTTTTACATTTCTCTCAATGAGAGAGATCAGTCTGGGTTATGTATGTATGCATATTTTTAATTTATTTACTAGGTTTGGTGCAAAGATTATGCTGGCCTCATAAAACAATTGAAGTGTCCTCATCTGCTCTATTTTCTGAAACAGTTAGTGTGATATTGATTTCTTCCCCCAAAGTGTTCAATAGAAACCACCAGCAAAACCATGTAGGTGTGGAATTTTCTTTGTGTAATTGTTTTTGTAATGATTGTTTTTGTAGTAATTTCCATTTCTACATAGCCTCCTTAGATTTTCCTTTTCATCTTGTGTCAGTTTTGATAATTTGCATTTTTTTGAGAAATATATTCATTTTATCTAAATTTTCAATTAGCATAAAGTTCATAATATTTACTTTCCTTTTTAATATCTATATGCTTTGTAGTGATAGTCCCTCTTTTACGCCTAGTATTTGTGATTCATATTCTCAGCCTTTTTTGGTATCAGTTACTTGCACTGCATAACAAACCACCCCAAACTTAGTGGTTTAAAATAATAACCATTTGTGTAACTCTAGGCAGACCACTAGGCTGGGATTAGCCAGGCAGTTCTTGTGGTTCAGGCAGGTTCCCACAAACATGGTCTTTGGTTACCTGCCAGTCTGCTAGGTGATGGTGCTGGCTGGCTATTTTCTGGGGCATGGGGTGATGAGCCACATGTCTCTGATTATCTACCAGGTTAACCCAGGCTTTTTCACATTGTAGCTTGGCCATGTTCCTAAACAGAATGGAAGTGTGCAAATTCTCTTGAGGCGTAGACTTGGACTAGTACAAAATTGCTTTTGTTCTTTTCTATACATTGTATTGCCTAAAGTCAGTCACATGAATGACTTAAACTTATAGGGAGGAAAAACATAGTTCACCAACAATTCCAAGTGTGTGTGCATATAGGATCGTTTATTTCAATCTCCTGCATGTTAAGGCATATTACAAATGTATACACCATTTGTTATGAATTTAACAGTTCATGTAAGTAGTCTAATGTTACCATCAATGTTATGATACAGTAATCCTCAGGCATCTTCCCGGAGCCTTACTGAGCAGTAAGTTCTTTGGTGTCTCATCAAAACCATTTCCCCCATTAATATTTATGAATTTTTTTATTGTTTATATTATTAGTTTTATACATCATTTATTTTGGTTATCCACACAACCCCAAACCAGTATAGTTCTAAGCTCTTTTTTGATCAATGTTACTACTCTATGATCCATAATACTTGAATAATTCAAAATGTGGCACTGGTAAATATTATCATGAATATAGTGACTTTGGGTTTAAAAAACAGCTTGGGTTTTAAATGATTTATAGCTGTTAATAAGTTGTAAGTAAAATGAAACATAGCATAGATAATATATTTCTCCAGGTCCCTATTCTGTCTGCCAACTATCACATAAGATTCTTGGACAGAGAATATATAAGTAGAGTTGGGAATGGGATGATAGAAGTACGGTTTAATTCCACCAGTCTCTAAATAAATATTTTAGCCTAGCCATTAAGTCAGGTTGATTTCACCTTTCCTGAAATCTACCTCCAGAAATTTATCCTAAGTTACTTAATGGGTGTGTGAACTCATCTGCAATAAGTGGTCATATATAGCATTGTTTCTCTCATAAAAAAAATTGGAGCAATCTAAATGTATAATAGAAGGGGACTGGTTTAAAAAATGACATGTACATCACATGGAATATTATATAACCTTTTAAAAGTTATAGAAGAGGACTTAGTGATTTGCATGGATATTCATTATCTGCATTAACACATAATACATTTTAAAGCAGATTATAAAGCTACTTGAATGATTATATTCTTGGTAAAATAGTTACATTTAAATACATATAAACATAAAGAGGGACTTGGAATAATATACAACAAAATACTAATGGTACTCATTTCTGAGCAGTGGCAATATGATTTTTTAAAAATTCTTCCTAGTTGAAATTTTCCTTTTATTTATCCTGTGCTTTTTAAGTGGCAGTTTTTAAATTTTATTTTACTGTGGTAAGAACACTTACCATGAGCTTTACCCTCTTAACAAATTTTTAAGTGTACAGTACAGTGTAGTATCATTGACTATCAGTGCAAAGGTGTACAGCAAGTCTCCAGTGCTTATTCCTGTTGCTGGACCAAAATTTTATGCCCATTGATTAATAACCTCCATTTCCCACTCTCCGCAGCCCCCGAGAACCGCCCTTCCACTCTTTTGATTCTGTGAAGTTGACTGTTTTCGATACCTCATATGGTGGAATCATGCAGGATTTGTCTTTCTGTGACTGACTTACATTTTCTGATTTTTAAATCCATGAGTTGAAATTTTTAGAGTGAATACATGTTGAAGACAGGAAAAATGAATAAAATGACTTTTACACAAAAGCTCCACACAGCCACAGTTTTCAAAATTATTTTTATTTTTTTGTTGCCACCCTCAATACAGGAGGAGCTCTTGAGCTTTAGAAAGCCTGCAGAGCCACTTCACTCACTGGGGCCTGTTGGAGGGTGGGGTGGGGAGAGGGAGAGCATTGGGAAAAATAGTTAATGCATGCTGGGCTTAACACCTGCGTGATGAGTTGATAGGTGCAGAAACCACCATGGCACACATCTGCCTGTGTAACAAACCTGAACATCCTGCACATGTACCCCAGAACTTAAAAATTAAAAAATAAAATATAATTCAAGATATGACAGGAAATTCCCCTGAGCTGAAGCAAGACTTGTTTCTTGAGAATCTAAAGGCAAACTGCACCTGCAGACTGTTCACCTGCTTTTATAAATAAAGTTTTTATTGTAATGTAAAAAAAACACAAACAAAAACAAACAAACAAAAACCTTTGGAATGATCTGCTTATCCCCAAGACTGGTTTTATTGCCACCTTGATAGAACATGCTATCATGAAATGCAGTAGTTACCTTAGGATTGTTGTTTCTGCTGTGAATACTCACAAGTACTCATAAAGTGGGGCAATTCTTTTTTAATAAGCATGATGATTTTGTTTTAATTTGCCATTATTGCAAGAAAGCCTTGTGAAGAGTTTTGGTTGGAAGCCGAATCAGCATTCTTATTCCTTTCCCATAACTCCTATTCATAGGATCTGAAATCTTTTTAAAAACTCAAATTGGCTAGAAAATTATTGTTAAAAATAGACACAAATATTGCATCTGTGTTAAACCACTGGTTGTTATCCTGGGCTTGTCTCACCAGTCTCACTGAAGAACTCACTGACAAAGTAATATCCATTACATATAGTAAAACGGTATTTCTATTTAGTAAATCCCACTATTATCACTGGTGTAGTACAAATTTTAACCAAATCTTACTAGATTTTAGTGCCACGGCTGCACACACACACACACACACACACACACACACACACACACATTGTATTGGAGGTTTTGATTTATATTTTATTTTAATTGAATAGATTGTTCAAGCGAATTTTCATCTAGAAAAGGGTTAATGTGATGGACACTCGGTAATGTCCAGGGGTATTGAAACTTTCTGTAACCCAAATTAAATTTGATTTAAATTAGATGTATGCTGGAAAGAATTTTTAGAGTGGAGCTAAGTGTTGCAATATCACCACCTCTGCAGAAAAGACCACAGTTTAAATTTTTTCATTAAATTATTCGGTTTGTTGCGGGAAGGAGCAAAACCTAGATACTGATGGCTGAGTGTACGGAGTTTAGTGCAAGGTTTCTTGTGCCGGCAGAAGCACTGGGGCAGATTCAGTCCACCTGGGTAACTGTAGCGGCTCCTTGCCTGCAGCTCCGTTGTTCAGGCAGCTTGTTCCATGTCAACACCTGCTCATTAGGAACTGGACCAAGACTCCCAGAGAGCTCTCCGTGGCCCTGGTTTTGTATCCCTGCCAATCTGAACTAGAATTTAATAACAACCTTGAGGTGAAACTTGGGCCTTTCCTCATTGCTAATCCCCAAAACCATCTGGCCCTTCCCTTTCTCTGAATAACAATTTTGTGCATGCGTGGTGGGAGGGAGGAGGATGGGGTGAGAGAAGGGGAACAAACATCTTACATTTCTTAAAGGACAAAGTATTCACTTTCGGTGTAGTTAGTTTCTTTTAGGTCACAGACCTGAGCTCATTCTTTCCATAGCTTCCACATCTTTAATGCCAGATAATTGTTTAAAATTTGCACCACTCATTAACTGTTGACAAACCTCCAAGTTTGGTTTTTTTGATGAAATAATGCCAAAATGAAGCCTGTAAGTCTGTAATCATGATTCTGATTTTTAAAAAGATTATGCATTTTCTCTTTAATTTTCACTGGGTTTAGTACAGTATTATGTACATAGGAGATACCCCATAAATATCTGTGTATTCCTTTGTGTTGCCCTATAAGTAATTGAAGTAATTTATGTGCTCTACAAAGTAATTGAAGATATGTATAGTGTATGATAGGAAATTACATTTAAAATACAAAGCATCAGAACTTCCTATGCCCTCTTCCCACCCTAAGGGAGGAACCGGACATAGTGAACCAGATATCCTATGCATTGCATACACAGCATCATGTTTATGATACTGTTGGAGGTTCACCCAGGGAAGATGCCCATTGAGTGAATGCCATATGCAATCACCTGTACTACTTAAAATTGTTTTCTTATGCTTGCTGAGCATTTGTTGAGTTTGGGTGTCTTAAATAATGTATAGGATTATGCTGCTTCCTTAAAGGAGGTACCCAATAAATATTTGTTAAATGAGTGAATTAAAGGAATGTTATCTGTGTGGACTTGGTATAGAAAATGTGCATAGCAACATATGTTTTTCCATCACTGACATGTTGGCTATCATGTTCAAATCCAAAGGACAATTTTTCATGGGATTTATGTAAATACACACATCCACACATGTATACATACATGTATGCACATGTACCTATGTGTATAGGTATACAGGTATGCACATATACATGAATGTACACATAAAAATTCCAAGCACCAAGTTTTGACCATGCTGTCCATTCGCCCTTTCCTAAAGACCCTCAGAATGATGTTATTAACAGTGTGATACCTCAGACAAGCAGTCAGCAAATAGGCCTGCAGGCCAGATCCAGCCTTATTTTGATATAGCCTGAAAGCTAAGAATGTTATTTACACTTTAAATGGTTAGAAACAAATTAAGAAGAAATATATTTGGTAATACCTGAAAGCTATATGAAATTCAAATTTCAGTGTCCATAAATAAAGTTTTATTAGATTAGAGAGACACTTTGACACCCTTACATATTGTCTCTGGTTGCTTTTTCACAGAGTCCATTAGGTGCAACAGAGACCCAAACAGCCTTCAGAGCCTGAAATATTTACCCTCTGGCCCTTTACAAAAATGTTTGCTGACTCCTGCCTTAGAAGATACAAAAGATAAGCAGGATGAATCTGCCTGCATCAAGGAATACCTCCCAGTATTACAAACGATGCTGTCCCACTCTCAGACGCTTTTTAAAAGATCTTGGGAAAGAATGAGAAAATTGTTCTAGAGTTGTATTTTTTCAAAGGACCTCACCATCTTTATCTCCAAAACATAGGACCTTATGTTCCAAACAGGCTGTTTTGAATATTCAAACTTTTATCATTCTTGTGATTATATTGGCATGATCTAATGAAAGGGCAAGGAAAAAGTTGCAAAGTTGTGGAACATATAACATGAAGCTCAATTAGTCTGATTCCAATGTGCCTTCCAAAACAACATGAAAGAGAAAGCCTGCTAACACTTGCTGAGTTCAAGGACAAGTGGGAAGAGAGCGAATCCCAAATCTACTCAGGAACCCTGAGTGCCAATCTGCGTTATTGTCTCCCCAACAGGATGATGTCCTGTGTTTATGTGTTAATGTTTTTGTTCTCTGTGATGTCCATGTTGCTTCATAGACATTGGGTATTGAAACACACTGGTAAGATAGGGAAGAAGCAGGTGTTATTTCCACTCTACAGAAGGATGAGGCTATAAACTCTACATGTAGCCCTTTCCATGGCAGGAAGTCAGCTCAGTGCTACATCCAAGAAAATAGGATGTCTTTTTGTTAGACATAAATTTCTGCATGGTTGATATGTCCCTCGATATGCTAAAGAATAATTATCTGAGTTTTAGTCTGAAATTTGACTGATTTTCATTATAGAATCTGGAGTACTGTTTAGTTTTTTTTTTTTTTTAATCCTACTATAAGTATGACCTCCTAAGTCAATGAATTAAATGTTTCATTCTCTAGAGATAAGATCCTTTGCTTTCTTATATGTGCTGCTCCATTCCTCCTACACAGGGTCAGCAAATAATTCCTGGGCCGACAATTTCCTGAATCTTCAAATAAAATCTCCTTTGTAGCTTTGCCTTTTAGTAGCTTCTTGAAAGAAATGTTTTGAAAGTGAATTTACTTTCCTTATATCTTGATCAGAACTCACCAACATAAAATGATGCAAAAATCAGTCACTTCATCCTTACTGTAATTGTATTTCAGCATCACAGAGCGTGTATTTTGGGAGAGTTTAGAATTCCTTTCATGTTACAGATATGGAACCAGAAACTAGGTAGGATAAAGTCTCTGTAAGATCTCATAGCTACTTAGCAACAAAGTTGGGGTAAGAGCTATTTTGCCTTACTTAGTTACTTTCCTTATATTTCCTTTTGGCCAACTTAAATATAATTATTATATAGACATTAAATTACAAGAGTTTATTGAATTATCAGAAGAAATAATTTCATAGAATATTATATTTGGCTATGAAACAACAAGACTTGTTTCCACAAGTTACACAGGAAAATTTATTTCATTACTCAGTGGTTATACTTTATCAGTCTTTTTGAATTGTTATTAAGCTGTAAGTTAATAAAGGTGATGGAAGCTAGAATTATACAAATAGTTTAAGAGATAAGTGTTACCAAAGCATATCTATTATCTTCAGTAATAAGTATATTTGAATTGAACACATTACTTGAGAAGCCATTCGCTCTTTGCTATTAAATGAATTTCTTGGTTTAGAGGGCAACTTTTGGAGAATTAGTACCCTAATAGAGTGAATTACCTGATTCAGCTGGCTCCTCACTATCATGATTTATTTTTCCTAGGGAATCTAAACATGGAATGAAGCAAAGAGTTCATAAACAATTGTTCCCCATCCGGTCACTTTCAATTCACTCATACTACTTTATTTTCGTCATAGCACTTGTTACTATAGAAAATTATCTTGTTCATTTTTTATTTGTTTCCTCCCTGGCTCAATATTCAAGAATTGAAGCTTCTGAAAAGGGGACTTTATCGGCCTCATTCCCTGTTGTATCACCAGCACTAATAGCAGTAGCCAGGGCATAAAGGGAGTTTTGTATTTTCTGTTCAGGTTACAAGCAGTTCAGCATGTTGACTAGAATGTCAAGGGGTACTTGTGAAATTGTAAGTTCCATGGGTAGGGAAAAGAGATCCGACCTAGAAAGCATTGTGCTGAGTGCTGACCTCTTCATTATGTTTTACATTACCCCACCCCTGCTTCTGTAGCACCTGTCTGTGTGTTCTAATTATTGGTGTCCTTGTCTTTCTCGCCCATGGAAACTTGAGGGAAAGGATGAAGTCTCATTCCTCTATACATCCCTGGTGCTGAACACAGTGCCCAGCAGGGTAAGGGAATGTGTCCATGAGCACACAAATGCTTCTTTCAGCACAAGTGCCTGAGAACATACTGTATGTTTATGCATCACCTATACCAAAAAAAAAAAAAAAAAAAGAAAAAGAAAGAAAGAAAGAAAGAAAGAAAGAGGCATAGTAGTTGATTGCTAAGTGTTCTCTGCTTGTTTGATGAATTAGCTGCCTTCAGGAAGACAATTTCTGACTGATCGGGCTCTCTTTTTGTTAGTACTGTGTAAGTTCTTTAGACCAGTGCTGTCGAGTAGGAATAGAGTGTAAGCCATGCATCTAATTTCAAATTTTGAATAGCCACATTTAAAAAGCTTTAAGAAAGTGAAATTAATTTAGTAATATATTTTATTTAACTGATCGTATCCAAAATATTATTTCAGCATGAATCAATATGTAAAATCATTGAGCTACTTTGCATTTTTTGGTACTAAATCTTGAAACCTGGGATATATTTTACGTCTCAATTTGGATGCAAAATTTTTGTCGGAAATACTTGATCTGTATGTTATATCATAAAATTTAAAGTTAGAAAAGTAGATTTGCATATCCAAATTGTTCCAAACACACTTGCATGTGTTCTACTATCTGAATTGAATATCAATTTGAAATTTTAAATAAAACTAAATATTTAGTTCTCCAGTTACACTACTCACATTTCCCTACCCAGTAGACACATATGGCTAGTGGCTACTGTATTGGCCAGTGTAGAATACAGTAAACTCTGCTTGAATAAACTCTGTTTGAATAAACCTTTCTTATGTATATTTTTAAATTTGCAAACATTGAAGCCCTCCTTTCACATAAATCACAGCATTCTAGAAGACTGAGGACTGTCATCGAAGTCATCTAGTCCAGCTGCCTCCTTTTATAAGAGCCGGAGTGGGGAGAGGAAGTGGCATGTGGTTCATCTTCCTCGCACCCCTCTCTTGGTGCCTGCTTTGCACTCAGAACTCTGCCAGGCACTACCAGTCTACTCCTTCGGGTTGAACAGACACCACAGATATAGCTGTGGGATACTTCTATGTGCAACGGAGGATCTCCTCCTCTCTGCAGGCCAGTGTGGGTGTGATGGAGAGACCTTGGGGAAGCCTCCTCATGTGCCTGCCCCTGTCTGCCCATGTGAGGTCACAGAAGCAGCTGGTGTGCTTGGGACCAGCTGGCGGTCTCTCCAGCACTGAGGTCAAGCCGCATAGTCAGATGGATGGGGAAAGAGGGCAGACTAAGTGCTAAGACAGATGGCACCAAGGCCAGTGCTTGTTATCCAGAGGTGCCACCCCCTTCAAGGGGTGTATGAATGGCTACCAGTTCCTCAGTGCTATCCCCTCACAGTTTTTTGTTTTAAGAACTTCATATGTCTCATCTAAAAGTGAAAAATAATATGAGACTGTGAATTAAAAATTTTCCAGGTGTGTGTTTTTTATTTTGTCATTTATAACCCTTGACAATTTTAGTGCTTGTTTTCTTTCCTGTTCCTTCACCTTGTTCCAAACCTGCTCTAGGTCTTTTGGTATCATCTAGGATGCCAAAAATTCATGAAATGATCGTGGATCCAGATTTCTTTGTGAAGAAGAAATATTTTGACTATCTCTTGTGGCGAGGCTGCTCTGCTTCTGAGAAAACTGAAGTGGGTGCAGCATGAAGTCGTTCTCATTCCATCAAAACACACACTTGCCTCATTACCAGGAACATGGAGTAGGGTTGAGGAGGCACACCCTCCCTGGCAGCCCTGGAACCATTTCTCTCTTTAGTTTCTTTCTTGCCTCCATCCTCTATTATTGTATATACTCCCCAACTTCTCCTTCTTTATATCACAATGTAATATTTTTTACATGTGCACAGCTCTTGTAACTTCAGAATCTCCATGTGACAGTGTCATCTCTGTAGAAACCACATATATTGTTATTGGTTTGTGTGTCAACTCAGCTTAACAAGGTAGAGACACAACATGAAATGACAAGAGAGAGTAGTCAAGTTATTAATTGACTGAACTAATATTTGGAGCTTGTCTTGAAATCCTGAAAAGGTGTATGTGAAAAATGAGTGGGGAGAAATACTTGGCTGTGTATCTAAAGTCTATAAGGCATCCGAATGAACTGATTTGGGCTTTATTTTCAGTGGCATACTTAGTCACAATTGTTTGATTCCTGGACTAGATATTATCTGGAGTGTGCCCATTACTCCATATGCCCAATGTGGAAAGATATTTTAATTGTTTTTATAGAAGATTAATGCTCTAATAATGCCCAGGCAGGAAGCACTCTGCATGAAACTTGTTAGTTCTGGTAAGAAATAAAAACAATTATTTGGGACAATTTTTAGTAGAGAGAATCACTTTTTTTTTTTTAATACTGTAAGTTCTAGGGTACATGTACACAACGTGCAGGTTTGTTACATATGTATACATGTGCCATGTTGGTGTACTACACCCATTAACTCGTCATTTACATTATGTATATCTCCTAATGCTATCCCTTCCTCTCCCCCTTCCCACAATAGGACCTGGTGTGTGATGATCCCCTTCCTGTGTCCAAGTGATCTTATTGTTCAATTCCTACCTATGAGTGAGAACATGCAGTATTTGGTTTTCTGTTCTTGCGATAGTTTGCTGAGAATGATGGTTTCCAGCTGCATCCATGTCCCTACAAAGGACACGAACTCATCCTTTTTTATGGCTGCGTAGTATTCCATGGTGTATATGTGCCACATTTTCTTAATCCAGTCTGCCACTGATGGATATTTGGGTTAATTCCAATTCTTTGCTATTGTGAATAGTGCCACAATAAACATACGTGTGCATGGAGAATCACTTTTTTTGACATAACTTCTAGTAACAAAGCTACAAGCAGGGAAAACACAGAGACTCTTTGGGACAGTGTGCTCTTTGAGGCAGTGTGGTGGCTTTCAAATTGTGCTCACCAAAGCTGCCTTCTGGAGGAGGGCTGAGAGAGCCAAAGGGCTGGGGCTCCAGGACACCATTTTTTCCATTCAGCCATGCAGCTCCACTGTTATGTTTATTATAAGTACCTTTCCTGTAGGACGTATTCAAAGAATGATTTCTTCAGCTAATAAAAATTTGAAAGATCGCTCTGTACTATATTTTGAAAGCATGGTTTAGGAATTCTTGTACCTGGGACTTTTCTAAAACAAGAACAGATTCTTTCTTTTTTTCTTGAGAAAGGGAAGTCACTTAAGAATTTTTGTCCTCAGAATTTTTTTTCTTTTTTCTTTTTTTTTGGAGATGGCGGGGGGATGGAGTCTTGCTCTGTCACCCAGACTGGAGTGCAGTGGTGTGATCTTGGCTTACTGCAACCACCACCTCCCGGGTTCAAGTGATTCTCATGCCTCAGCCTCCCGTGTAGCTGGGATTACAGGTGCACACCAACATGCCCAGCTAATTTTTGTATTTTTAGTAAAGATGGGGTTTCACCATGTTGACCAGGTTGGTCTTGAACTCCTGACCTCAAGTGATCTGCCCATCTCAGCCTCCCAAAGTGCTGGGATTACAGACATGAGCCACCGTGCCTGGCCTACCCTCAGCTTTTAATAGCTTTGACATTCCGTGCATAGGCCACGCCCATCCTATGCAAGTCCTATGTACACATTCTCATGGCCAATGGCAAGTAGTAGGACTGGGGAAGTTGTGGTAGAGGGAGGTGACCATCAGCCTGACTGAACCTTTTACTCTTGTTTCCTCTAAGGCCATGTTTGTATCTCATTCTTGTTGCTACCAGGGATCTGCCCCACTTCTCAGACACATGAGCTTGTACCAGTTGGACAATTAGTTGAACTTTAAATATTCATACTAGTTTTTAATCTCCCAAATGACCATAAGTTCTTGAAATTTAAGTGGAAATTTTTGATAAAAATTTAGTCAAGGAATCAAGTTTTTAAAAGTTCTTTTAATGTTTTCATTTCAGCTATAATAAAGGCTTTCTAGAACTATTGATAAAACTGTCAATTCAGTTTTGAGGGGAACTGGCATTTGTGGCTCTCTTGAGTCAATGCCTTTGTGTTGAGAATAAGTACACTAGGAGCTTGAGAGTTACTGGTCAGGATGTCTGCTGTGTAGGGAGAAAGGGATTTAGCCTTTAGTAATATCAGTCAAAACCTAGGACCCACAGGGTTGCCTTTCTTAGTAGAGTCACTGTTCAAAGTTCTACTTTAGAAATGGAAGATAAAAGATCACATTTTCTGTAAAAAAGGTAATCTGAGCAAGCTATACCTTAGGATTTATTTTTGATGGGCTAACCACTTACTGAGATAAGGGAAAATCCAAGGCAACGAGAAAGTCACATTATGGAGTCCTAAAAAGCCATGACACATTCTCAACTTCTGAACATTTGGGGGAAGCAAAGAATTATTCTAGAGAGAAATACATTCAAAAATACCTGTGGCTTATTTTCCTAATTTCCAACTATGGTTTTGCCAATAGAAATCAATGAGAAAGTATAGTGCTTTGCCAGCCTCAGATGGAGAAGTTACTTGATCAAGCACACTTCTAAATATATTTTAAAGTATCATTAGTGTCTATAAAGGAAGAAGGAAAAGATGATCCAGGAGCCAGTGGGAAAGCCGCCAGCTTTTTAGCTGGCTGTTCTCTTCAACTTACTGAAAATAAAAGAAATTGTATGAATGTTTTCAAAAGTATAAGATTATTTATATTGGGAAAATGCATACAAAGGTTTAAGTTTTACTCTGCCCCACCTGTTACTAATACAGTAAAATATCCTAGTACAAAAACACTCATTTTTACTACAAAGACCCAAATATCTTTCATCTGGTTTCGGATCTGAGTTACATTTCATCCCCCACCTTCATTTTTCCCCATTTTTGTGTAGTTTCATAGGCAACGGAGAAACTTTCCAGAACTCTTTCTTCATGAAGACAGTTTGTGTGGAAGTCAAGCACGTGAGCATCGGTGCACATAGTAGGCCCATGGTAACTCTATGACCAGCGTGGTTTCCCTGTAGTTCGCCTTGAGGCCTCAGAGAAGTGCGCAGTCCATTGGTAGTAGGAATGGGACGCCATGGTCCCTGAATTTCCCTTCCCATTTTCATCACTGCTCCACAGAGACTATAAAGCATCCTACAAGAGGAAAAGAGGAAAGACCTTTGAACCCCAAATCTAGACGTATGGTGAGTAGAAGTTGTTTGCAGGAACTCACGCTTGGCACTCTTTGTGAAGCAGACGAACAACAACTCCAGAGAACCCCAACCAAATCCTCACATGATGCACTGGACCTGGTGCTCTGTCCTTTACACACCTACACACTCAGCCCTACAAAATCAAATGCACCGGCCGCCAAAGTTACGGACTTTTGTGTTGGAAGGGCACATGCTAACAAAGTCTTTTCATCATAACATCTTTTTTCTTTTTTTTTTTCCCTGGCTCATTTTCTTGGTGAAATTGGTGTGTGTGTATGTGTGTGTGTTTTCTTTTTTTTTTTTTTACTAGGTCTCATATGTTTTAGGCCCAGCCTGACATTTCAGCAGTTTCTTGCTAAAGCACTTACTGTGAATACTGTGTAGTATGTGTGCAAATGACTCCCGACTTATTAGATTTCTTCCAGTGTGTGCATCCTAGCAGAAGACACCCCAGCAGGCCTTGAGCACTGCTGCTGCTTCACTTCACATAATGAATATTCAGAGGCTGCGGTCATTGAGAACTCAGGTGGCAAAAATAGTAAGGTGATTGAAGCAAACCCTAACATGAAAGCAAATCTGCATTTCACTGACTCAGAAACACTGATTACGGCACAGATTCCTGACCCTCAGACCCCATGAGAGGAGAGTCCTGGGGAACCTCCTATGAATCAGGCATCTGTTCCATACACCAACATGCTCACATCTTTCTGTATGATGTGTTGTAATCAGCATGTTGTTTTTAAAAGACAACAAGCCCTTGTGTAGTCTTCTCCGCAAAATGCATTTAGGCTGATAGTTTAGCATAAAGGATGCACTGTTGAGACGGGCAATACATGCATTGTTTTCCCCGTAATGCAGTCAGGATCTCCATAGCAAAATGTAGTGTGTTTTTTGAAATCTTATTTTATATATTTTGTCACCATCAGCAGTTGAACTAAAGTAGGAACAGCTCCATTCTATCAGGGGTTAAATTATTCTCCGTGTAGATCTAGTGGTGATGTATAAATTGCAGCCTTTTCTTTTTTTCAAAGGATTCTAAAATAGGTTTTCAGAATTAGTGCTGGATTTTTGCTTCTGCATGTGTGGTGACTCTTGATTCTTCCTCTTTGGAGAAGCATCCTTTGCAGCATTCCCCCTTCGGAGGAATCACTTAGACACTTCCAGCTGGTGGCAGGGGATACAGCCATAATACAGCTTCCTCTGTCCCAGCTGTCTTCTTCACTACGGTAAATGCATTACGATGGCTGCACTCTCCTGTAAAGGTTCAGGTAGAGGAAGGTGTAGGATGAAGTCCGGACATCATCATTTGGGTTTTTAAAAGCTTCAGCTTCTCCAGCATCTTTGCATTGTGAATATCTTCCTGCTTCTAGTCAAAGCTTTCTCTCTAGTGATTGGAATGCTGCTGTAAGCCTGATTAAAGGTGCCTGAGGATATCACCTTTTACAAGGAAGCCGTGCCTGCTTGAGAGGATCTTTTTAAATGCATTATGGCTCATGCAGCCTCACAATTAAAGAAAAACAGGGATTTAGAAATCAATGCTGAAGAAGAGCCTGAGAAAAAAAGGAAACACCGCAAACGGTCCCGGGATCGGAAGAAAAAGGTATCTATGTATGCCAGAGCATGTATCTTGCCTGGATTCTTTTTGTTGTAATCTCCGCCTGGCATCTGTTAGGAGCATTAAAGCTTATTTTTACATGCTGGCTAGAGTGTAAATTGGGTGTGTAAATTGCGAACAGATGATAAACCCTATGGCAGACCATGGCCATAGGATGGGCAAGGCAAGAGGGATGGTTTTCTCCTGTGGGGTGATTGCAGGGCTATGCGGAAAGTGTGCTTCACTTTATATAGGCATGGGCATGTTTCCATGACACGGAAAGGTGTTGTGAGGGAGTTACAAAAGTAGTTTCTTCACAGCCCAGTCAAGGTGAAATGCACTGCGGTGCCTTGGGTTAGAGGGAGAGGCCAGAGAGCCAGGCTTTGTACTTCTTAGAGGTTTGTCTCGTGGAAAAAGAGCTTTTGTGCTGGAACTGTGTCACATGCGTGCGTTTCCCAGGCAGATCTGTGACCTTAGAGACGTAGCACAAAAGTCATTTCCTGCTTTGCTTTTATTTCCTCTTTCTTTCCTTTTGCCTCTTATTCTTATAAGGTGCTTTTTGTCAAGTTGTGCAATGGAAATAAACTGCTAGAAATAACTTTCTTTTGTTAAATAAAGCTGAAATCACAGAGGTTTGGTAATTTGCTGGGTGAGAGTGATTATCCTGAACGCAGGAATTCCAGTGACCTGAAACCTTCAACACTGATCGCTTTAGATCAAAGCATAGGCATTGATGATTCCTTACTGATATTCCAAGGCAGGGGGAAAATAGGAGGAAAATTCTGGGTCAGAGGTGTTTTATTGTAGCCCATGAGTAATTAGAGTGTTTGCCCTTAAATATGACTCCTAGGTGCTGAACCAGGAGTAAGACCCCAAAGCACTTTTCCTCCACGATAATTAATAAAAATTGACTAAAACTGTGATCTGAATAGGAAAGGCAGGTCATAAAGCATTTTTATGTGTCTTTGTGAAAATTCCCAAGGGAAAGATATCCTTAATTTGCTGTGAGCAGTGAGGCATGTGCTTTCTAAATGACACGCAGATTTCATCCCCCACATGGACCCCTCTTCAGGAGTAACCGTGAATATTCCTGGTACTCTTGCCATTTTCTCCAGAATTAGGATCTATAGAAGACTCTCTGCCTTTTGTTGCATAGCTGACTTTGAGATTGAAGCTGGAGAGCTGCAGTTGTTTTGCTGCAAGAGGTTAAATATAGTTAGTTCCTACTTTGATATTCTTGTAAATAAACTTCTTGAATATATTTTCATAAAAATACAAACTTGGGTTAAGAAATTGTGTGCAGGCGTATTTCAAAGCCTTGCACGGCAGAGTTGTTATGAAATTGCCATACTTTGCTAGATTATGGTCTAATTTTATTGTATGAGGTTTCTCTGTGGGTAGGTCACTACCACTTGCCCCCTCTCCATACATCTCTGCCTACCCCCACCGTGATAAACTAGCTTCTAAGAAACATGGAAAAGGTACATATATTTGTATGAAGATATGGTGTCATATTAATATTGACACTATATGTTAGGGTTGTTAGACTAGCTAGGTTTATGTACAGCAGTTTTCTGTAGCAGTGATGACAGATCTGTCACCTTTGTCCTGGGCCCCTGTTTGACTTGGAAGCAAGATAGGGAAGGGGTGAAGCAAAGGGAGTTTCTGGACTCACTGAGCTGTAGCAAATGCTTTGTGGACCAAAGTGCTTTGTTACCAGTACAACAGAGTCTGTCCAATGTAAATCACTTAGCAACCAGAAGGGAACATGGAGAAATATCAATATCTCTATTGTAAATGTGCAAGTGGATTTAAATGTTTTGTTCTCAGGACTCTCAGAGTAGATCCTAAAACTAGCGCATGGATAGCACTTTCATTGCTGTTGTTCATTCTTAACATAGTAAAATAGGTATATTCTCTAAGATACAGTATATTATGGAAGATACAATATTCATAGTCAAATTATTTCATGGACTACTTGTGATATACAAAGTTAAGACTGAATTATTTTGAAGACACTCTAGATTTCCTTCAGTGGCATAGCCATATATGACCCTCATGCCCTGTAAAGTGAATTGTTATGACTTTAGGTTTCTTTTTCCCCACCTTTTTCTAAGATTCTAATGAAGGCCTGTGGGCTAGTTTGTTCCATGTTGTACACCTCATGTCAATCAAAAATGCTTCTTCTAAGTATTTTGTGGGATATTATGGGGAAGTTACTCTTGTTCATATGCAGAAATACTGTATAGGATTTTTTTTTTTTTTGAAATGAAGTCTTGTTCTTGTTGCCCAGACTGGAGTGCAGTGACGTGATCTCAGCTCACTGCAACCCCCGCCTCCTGGGTTCAAACGATTCTCCTGCCTCAGCCTCCTGAGTAGCTGGGATTACAGGCACCCACCAACATGCCTGGATAATTTTTGTACTTTTAATAGAGATGGAGTTTCGCCATGTTGGCCAGGCTGGTCTCAAACACCTGACCTCAGGTGATCCACCTGCCTCGGCCTCCCAAAGTGCTGGGATTACAGGTGTGAGCCACCGAGCCTGGCAAGGATCTTTTAATTACGTAAAAGTAATAGTGGATACTCTCGTAAAATCACAAACTAGAAAAGTTTGGGAAAATCCTAGAGTATCTAGTTTATAAAATAAGGAATTTGGTCCATGACACTCCTGCAGTTCAGGTTTGAGTAAGGCCAAAGACGAAGCTTTCTTGATTAGGTCTGATGACACAGAATCGTATAGTATGGGATATCACTATATGTTATCATGAAATCATAATGCATATGTAGACTTAACATTGGATTCACATTTCATCAAGTTTTTAAAAACCCAGTGAATTGTGCATATGGTCTATTTTGAATATGTTAATCATGAATATGTGATTACCAGTCCAAAAAAAAAGCAGTACAGAACTTCTAGGAATTTATAATTAGTTGAATTTTAATAAAGATGTGTTTTATTCTTGACATAACTTAAGTAGTGTTAAGAAAAAGAAAATCTTCCTATTTGTTGAAAGGAAATGCATCTAGGTGGACGAACCTTTACTTTTTTATTACTAATTTGTCTGGCTTTAAAAAAAAGTTTGAATGAGTATCTTGTTTAAAAGGTGCTTACCAATGCACTTACAAATGCCCCTTCCCCATACTTTCCAATTGCCCTTCCCTGCCGTATCTTTTTCCCTCCACACTTCTCTGCTCATGGGCTGCCTAGGTTGGCAACCAGTGGGAGGCATGCCACTGTAGATAGAGTGCCTTTGGGTGGGTTTTTACTGGATCCTTGCCCTGACTGAGTTACAGAGAAGAGCTGTTTATATCCCCTGCTGCCAGCAGGGCCCAGGCCCATGGGCGGTGGTCGGTAGGTGGCTCATCCTACCATAAAGCCATGATGGGCTGAAGTCACACGTGCTCTCCTCGTGGTCAGGCTGCAGTCCTTGCACATTCCCTGTCGTTGTTGGCTTCTGGTACCATGTTACCTGCCTGTCATGCCCTCTCCCCACATAAACTATAAAATACATTTCAACAGTGAGGGATATTACTGGAATTAACCCTAATTTGTTCCATAAGTGGGTTTTGTTAGTATATGAATATATGCTTGTATATATTTACCAGGTCCTGTAAAAAATTTGAGGTGACCTAATGAAATTTATATTAAAAAAGAAAACATTGTGGAGTTTGCTCTCAACAGATAGGTAGGTAGATCTCTCTCTATATATGCACCTGACACAGTGCTAGATACTAGGATAAAATGACAATTCCATGATTAACATATTTTCTGATTATTGATGTCAAACATACAGTCAGTCAGTGACAGAGCGGGAACAAATATTCATTGCTTCATTCTTGAATTCATGTATTCATTCAGTAAACATTTAATGAGTGACTTCTGTGGATCAGGCATTGCATCAAATGTTGGAGACAAAGCCAATCAAAGCATAGTGGCAACACTACAGTAACGCCCAGAAGAGGCAGGGAGGGAGAAAGATAAGAGCCATTAATCACTTTCCATAAAGAATGAAGAGAGAGCCTCAGGAGTCCACAGAAAGACCCTCACTTGGCTCAGATGCGCTCAGAGGAGAATCTCAGTGAAGCTGAGTGGAGTTGAAAGAGGAGTCAGCAAGATAATCAAGCCGAAGAACAGGAATCTCATTCCCAAAGTAATAGAAGTAGGAGAGACTATTAGGCTGTGTGGGAAACAAACAGTATTTTGGAATTCCTGGAGCAAATGGGACCTGAGTGCGTGGCACGAAAAGTAGGCAGGTGCCAGAGCATAAAGATCTTCCTATGCCATCTTGCATAGTTTGGAAATCATCCTGCTAAAAGCGGGGAGAGACCTTAATGGTGGTGGTGGAAGAGAGGACTGTGAATAGCTTTATGGGGTAGAGCCGTCACTCAAGCATCCGTGTTGTAGCAGCAGCAGGGAGAGCAGTCAGGAAGCTCTGATGGGGATCCAGGCACGAAATGCTGAGTGTGAACCAAGGCGGAGACTATGCCAGTGGAGAGGGGGTGTTGCGTACCAAAGATATTTAGGGGAAGACTCAGTAGAACTTGGCAATGGATTGTAGGCAGGATGTGAGAGAGAGATCGGATTCTAGGATAACTGCCAAGTTCCTGGCTTGAAGGGGGAAGAGGAAGAATTAAATGTCCTGGATTCATGTCTTTTCTCCCAGGCCATTTATTGACCACTTATTCTGCAGTAGGTAGGGTGTTACATTGCTTTATAGGTAGAGATTCATTTCATCTTCCTAATAACCCTGTGAGAAGAGAAAGTATTTTTTTTTATTATCCCCATCTTACAGACAAGGAGACTGAGGCTGAGCCTTGAAGCTAGTTGCCGAAAGTTTTCACCCTAGTCAGACAGTGGTAGAGCTAGGATTCCAACTGGGGCAGTCTAACTCTCCAGCTTGCGCTCTTAACTACTATGCCATACAAGGTGTATAGTATGTGACATTAATATTTTCACAGCTGCACATCAAAGTGGGCTTGTTTCAGAAAATCTTCTAAGTGATAAGCTATTTTCTAGACATGTGAAACTTTAAACGACAGGCTTTATGTCTCTAACTAATTCAGTATTGTAGTGACTGTTTTTCTTACCCTCTGCAGTAAATTTTAATGTTTTTTCTTAAGGTTCTTTTTTTAAAATTTTTTGGAAGTTAGAAATGAAAATTACCAACACAAGGATTTCAAATCCTCAGACACATTGTGTAATGACAACTTAACAGTGTGTTGGATGCCTACTGTATGTCAGCAATGTGCAGAGGGATTCCCATGGGTTATTCTTTTTTCTTCCCTATGACTTTCCTATGAGGCAGGCATTATTTTCATCTCCATTTTTATAGGTAAAACTAAGGCTTAAAAATACCTTGTCTGAGGTCATATAGCTAGTGAGTGGTGGACCTAGACTTGAACTTGGGTCAAAGGACTTTGGGATCTCTATTTAACCACTGGGTTTATTGTAATGAGGTGCTAGCTGTCTCCTTTAAGGTTAACCACAATTTAAGGGTTTGAGAACAGATTTTTTATAGACATGGACTATAGTGTTATTTCTTGCCATTGAAGCTCAGTGCATCCTGATATTTTATAGGCTTTCCCCATTCCTAGTTACCTGGGTATCTCTGACACCCTGATCTAAGATGCCAGGCAAGAGTAAGGTTTTGTACTGCAGCAGCTGGACTATGGTAGAAGATTGTGTCGATCTTTATGAGATCAAGGAAACTTGTTCTGTTCCCTGCTGCATCGAGTATATGGACTCCAGGTCTCCAGGGAGCATGGTCAATTAGCATACTTGATATTCTGTACCATAATTACGTGTTTACCTGTCTGTCTTACCAAGAGACTGTGAGCTCCTTGAGGCCAGAGATGGTGTAATTATCTACTACAGCCAAACTGCGGCTTGCTGGATGGTGAATGAGTGGATGAGAGGCAGTATCATGTAATGATTAAAGAGTGTGAACAATAGAGTAAGATTGTCTGAGTTCAGATTCTGGCACTATCAGTTAGATGTTGACCTTGGAGAAGTTATTTAGTCTCTCTGTGCCTCAGGCTCTCCACTTGCAAAATGGATGTAATAGTAGGATGTGCTTAGTATAAGATTGTAATGGGGTTTCAGTGAGTTCGTATTAAAGCTGCGCTTGGCACAAAGTAAGAGCCATGGTGTTGCAGTTGTTGTTGTTGTTCAGAATGTACAGACAAATGAACAGAAGAATAAATGGACTTTAGTGTGAGTATTTAGTGTTAGCCAATGTACTGAGGCATTAACCAAAGCCAAGGTTTGTTTATGAAACTTGCCTCAGGTCACAGCAATACCAGGTCTTGGAACCAAGGCCTGTGTGGTTCTAAGTTTCTTGCTTGGGCCATCAAAACCTCTACAGGAAAGATTTTCTTAAGGGTGATTCTTATCAATGGACATCCAGGGTGAATTCTTATATCAAGAAAAAAATGATCACTTTTGAGCTGTTGAAAGTTACATTATTTACTAATTCAAATTTTAATAAATCATTTAAATTCAACTGCAAAATCTAGATTTGTATATTCTTTCATACTTAAGTTAGTGTACTTCTGCATTTAAAATTTTTAAATAGAATCCACTTACTGAAAAAACAGTGAAAGCATTGGTATAGATAGATAGATAGATAGATAGATAGATAGATAGATAGATAGATTTAGGTGTAGCTTAAATATTGAAGGAGAATATCTAAATACAACATTATATTGTCAGTTACATAATTCACATTTTATTTTCAAGAAATAAAAAGCAATTTGCTATAGTTTTGCCCAAATTGTTATTCTAGTGTATATTATGTAAACTAAAAATTGTTATTCTAGTTTATATTATGTAAACTAAAAGTAGGAGAGTTAAAAGCAAACCAAAGGACATCAAGCTTGAATCATTTACATATAGGTCAGATTTTTTTTCTGGTACTTATTCCATTCACTCAAGATCCTGCTTTCATGGAACCAAAGTGGAGTCATGAAATGGGATCATCTATTATTGACAAATGTGGGAGGTGCTTATAAAATATATAGATTTCAATTTAGATTTAATTGGTTCTAGTAAATGATTTCTCAGTCATGGGTGACTTTCTGATTAATTAGGATCATATCCTCAGTTTTGTTTGAACTTAGACATATCTCATTAGAATGGGAAGAAGAGAGACTACCATTCATATCTGCTGGATATAGCTCAACTTTTGGCAGAAAAAAAAAGTCTACTAATACCATCATCATAGGAGAAGAAGGATGTATGGACTGCCTGGTAAAAAATGGGGAAATAGAACTAGGCCATAAGAGGGTTGGAAGAAAGTTAGTTCAAGATTTTCTAGGTACTGAAAGTCAGAGACTGAGACATTTGTAAGGTACTGTGAAGGTACCCCTGAAATCAAAAATACCTGGTCTTGGAACCAATCAGATGAATAGCATTCTTTTATCCTAATAAAGTACAATTTTGTAAAATATCTATACAGTGAAAGAAAGTATGAAAACATGGTAAATTTTGTTTAATAGAAGATTAGAAACATTAATAAAACAGGCAAACAATAAGGAGCGATGTGAGGAAGTATCTGGAGCTAAGTATTACAATTCATGGTATTGAAGAGAATGGGCCTTGAGGCTCAATGTGAGTTCGCAGAGAAGCTGCTACTAATTAGCTGTGTGGCCATGAACTTAATCTCTTTGGGCCTCAGTTTCCACATTGATCAAATAGGGATATTATTTTTTCTTTATATACATGCTGTGAAGAGTAGAGATACTGCAAATAAATGCATTTTGCCAGGTTCCTTGTATAAAAAGTGTATTTAGCAAGTTTCCAACTTCCCTTCCTAAAGTATAGGTTCTCAAATGTCATTGAGGGATTGTAGTCAAGAATGAGGTGGAAGAACTGAGAAAAAGAGGGAATATTTTTAACAACTTTTGCACCTTATAAGCACTCAAAATTATTTGCTGAATTGATATAGTGAATGAAGTTTTACTAAGAGACTGCCATTCCCAGACAACCATTAAAGTCCCACAGTTAGCTCTTTGCAAACTTTCCACAGCCCTTGGGGAGTTAAATCTGTCATTTTGAGAAATACTCCTGAAGATTCGTATGTTAAATACATTTTTCCATTCATTAACATTAGTACTAATTAGCTTCTCTCAGTAGTTAAATGATTGCTGAGGTAGATGTTAAAGAAAACTTAAGAACCCTATGCACAGACACAGGAAGTACCAAATGTACCAAATGATTCCTTTAATAAATGAACTTTATTTTGCAGATTCGAACATAAATGTTGAAAAAGGAAAAAAAAAGACTACTTGGGTTGAATGAAGAAATCTTCATTATATAGTTTATGTATTGTGATTATGGAGAAGAAACAAAATACAATATAAGATTCATTACCCACCAGTTTATCCCCCAATCTAGGCAGTGTCCACAATAGCGGTGTTGTTACAGTTTTGGCATAGTTGGGGACTGGGAGAGGAATGAATAATCTGACCAATGTAGACTTATGTGTCGTACCTGGTTTCTGAACCTAAGGTGGCCCGATGGCTGTCTTCCTTTGTCAGCGATTCCCTTCTCCCTGTGATCTGATTGCTACTTGCAAGAGTCTCTAAAATTTTCAATTCCATATAGCTAGTTAACCTTCACCTGACCAAACTGGCCCACTTCCATAACTGCCACTTAGAGTTATCAGTGTATTCATATGCTACCACTCATCTTAAACCAAACAGAAGAACTGAGTCTGAAACCTGGACATCTTTCCTTAGACATTTTCATCATAGACCCTCTGTGATTTTTTTATTGTTCCAGGAGGATCTACCCAGTGAGACATCCAACAGCAAAAGTATCTGAAGCAGAATTTACCTGTCCTGTTATTTGTTGAGCTGTAATTCATTGAGGGACTACAGTGGGCCAGGCGTTCTACCACGTGCATGATGTAGATCATTTTGTTGAATCTTTGTGGCATGGATATTATTTTCCAATTTTCTGGATTAGGGAAGTTATACTTTGAAAGTTTCAAAAACTTGCCCAAAATTGCACAATTAGTAAGTGTAAAGCTGTAATTCAAACCCCAATTGGTCTGATTTCTAGCCCTGTGCTTTTTCCACCACTCTTCACATCTGGAGTTGCCTCTGTGTTACACTGAAAGCATCATTTTTACAGAATACTGAGCTCCCTGAGATGAATCTTTTCTGGACCATGAAATGCCATGCAAGGGTTTCTTCCCCTAGGAAATCTCATATAGAATCATTTTTGTGATTTATCTCTTTCTCCCAAAAGAACATTAAGAGCGGGACATAGATAGTAGGAGGGTGATATTACTGGATGTAATAAATAAATTGACTCAACTTCAAATGACTTGTACTTCATTTACTGGAAATGCATTCTACCTTAACAGTACTATAATTCTATTAATGCTAAAATAAAGAAAAATTAATATGATTAATTCCCAATACGTTTGTATTTTTGAAGATAAGTGACAAAATCACTTTGTGTCAGCTGATTTGGGTGGGGGGGGTTCTTCGATTTTTTTAAATTGACAAATGTACATATTCATGAGTTACACAGTGATGTTTCAATATAATGTGAAGTGATCAGATCAAGATAATTAGCATATTTGTCATCTCAAACTTGTATCTTTTTTTGTGTTGGACACATTTGATATCATCCATGTACCTATTTGAAACTGTATATTATTGTTAACTGTAGTCATCCCACTGTGATACAGAATACTAGAACTTACTCTCCTTATCTAGTGTAATTTTGTATCCTTTAACAAATCTTTCCTCTATACCTGCCTTTCCCCTACCTTTCCAGCCTCTAGTATTCTGTCATTTTTACTTCTATGAGATCAACTTTTTTTTAGTTTCCACGTATGAATGAGAACATGCAGTGTGTAACTTTCTGTTCCTGGCTTATTTTACTTAACATGAGGTCCCCCGGTTCTACCCATGTTGCTACAAATGACAGGATTTCATTCCTTTTTATGGTTGAATAGTATTTCATTGTGTGTATGTACACATTTTCTTTATCCATTCATCTGTTTTTGGACACCTAGGCTGATTCCATATCTTGGCTATTGTGAATCGTGCTGCAGAAAAAACATAGGAGTGCAAATATCTCTTCAACATACTGATTTTATTTCCTTTGCATAAATGCCCAGTAGTGGCATTACTGAATCATATGGTAGTTCTATTTGTAATTTCTTGAGGAACCTCCATATTGTTCTCTATATTGGCTGTACTAGTTTACAGTCCCACCAACAGTGTATAAAATTTCCCTTTTCTCTGCATTCTTGCCAGCATTTGTTATTTTTATTTCTATTTTTTGTCTTTTTTATAATAGCAATCCTAACTGGGGTGAGATGATACCTCATTGTGGTTTCGATTTGCATTTTCATGGTGATTAGTGATGTTTCGCATTTTTCATATATTTGTTGACCCTTTGTATGTTTTCTTTTGAGAAATGTCGGTTCAGATAATTTGGCCATTTTTTAATCAGATTGTGTGGGATTTTTGCTGTTGAGATGTTTGAGCTACGTGTATATGCTGGATAGTAATCCCTTGTCAGCTGAGTAGTTTGCAAATATTTTCTCCCATTCTGTAGGTTGTTTTTTCACTCTGTTGATTGTTTTTTTTTTTTTTTCTGTGCAGAGGTTTTTTAGTTTTGATATAATCAAATTTGTTTCTTTTTGCTGCTTTTGCCTGTGCTTTTGAGAACTTATTCATAAAATATTTTCTCAAGCCAATGTCCTAAAGCATTTCCTGTATGTTTTCTTCTAGTAGTTTTATCATTTGGGGTCTTATATATGGGTCTCTGATTCCTTTTGAGTTGATTTTTATGTAGGGTAAGAAGGGAAAGTCTAGTTTCATTCTTTATTCTTTTGCATATGGATATACAATTTTCCCAGCATCAATTATTGAAAGAACTCTCCTTTCCCCAATGAGTGTTCTTGGCACCTTCATCAAAAATCAGTTGGCTGTAGATATGTGGATTAATGTTTGCATTGTCTATTCTGCTTAATTGGTCTGTATGTCTGTTTTTATGCCAGTACCATGCTGTTTTGGCTACTATAGTTTTGTGGTATATTTTAAGTCTGGTAGTGTCAATTTTTTGCATTTTGAAATGAATCTATTCCCACGTTTTGCCAGTGCCTGTTATTTTATGCTTATCATTTTTATGAGAAAACTGTGGAAAAATCTGGCTTTAAATATCTTGCTCAGGGCTTTAAAACAGACTAATTTTTAGAGTTTAGATGAGAAATTAAATGCAATTTGTAGAATGGTAAGAAATTAACACCAGCATCAAAAAAACTACTTCAGCTGATAATATAGACAAAATGTTAGAAATGAGTCACCTTCGACTTTACCATATTCTTTTCTTATTATCAGGATAGAAAAATCTCATAGGCTTTATGAAGTGATGGGGATTGTTTTGCTCCTTGACAATATAAACAATAAATAAAAAGTTGAATTTGAGGGAGGGGACTTGGCAAAAACTACTAAAGTTCTAAAAAAAGTTGATTAGACAAAAATAGATGCTTTTAGACTTTGCTAGCAAACCTCAGTTTGGATTGATAGGAAACCTGCTAGCAAAAGTTAGGTTCAATTTACAATAAAAATAATTGGTAGGTGTCAAAGGTTGTTGTCTCACATAACAGTTAAATGAACCCTCTGAGTAAGGTGACATTATTCACATTTTGCTGATGAGGAAATCAAGGCTTAGAAATTGCTTTATCACTATTACTGATAAATTCAGAGGCTGAACTTGAAGCCATGGCTATCAGACTCTAAGGCACCCTGCCCCTGGCCTTTATTCTGTTTGCAGATTATTCACCAGTCATATAAGATTCATGCATTTGGAGAAGGCTTTTATTTTTATTTTTATTACATTATTTTCTATATATAAATGATTTTTATGTCATGTAATTTTTATCCCTCCCTCATCATCACCAGTATTGTTCATTTGTTTTATGTAGTAAAACTAGCTAAAAAGTGCTTTGTAATAATGGTGCATGACTGAAGCTTTATGTTTTTAACTTCAAATATTACATGGGGATGTTAAATATTATTGCAAAAGCACAAAGCTATTTTGAATCAGGTGCGTAAAGCGCATAATTGATATTGGCACTGTGTATTTACAATAGTCTAGGGAAGTAACATTTGTCAAAATCATAACCTTGAACAATGCATTTTGTTTTCTTCTAGTAACCCCCTGAAATGTCCAGTTTTAAAAATCCCGGCCACATATCTGCTACCTGACTGGTTAGAGGTGAAGGAGACAGGATATGCTGAAAGGAACACAGCTTCTGAGGTCACTGAATCCCCACACTGTTCCCTGCTCCCTCCCCTCTTCTGCAAGGACCTGCTGTCCCTCTGTTCAGTGGCTTGGCCACTGCACCCCGATTCAATAACGTGATGAGTATATTTACTTAGCTCTGTCAACCCCAGAATACATTTGCCTGTCCTTAAGTAACAGGAAGATAACCATATTGATGTTTAAAAGTGCTGCCTGTAATTAATTTCTTTCCTTTGAAGCATGGCCATTGTTAACGATCCCTGTTTTACTATGCCTCTTCAGCTGGAGCCATTCTTTGCCATCTAAAAATAAATGGCTTTGTTATGCACATTTATTCCATCTGCATTTATTCCAAATACAGTTAATATATTAATACTAGGAATCCAGGCAGATGAAGTTCACACATTCGTTTGCCTTCATTATTATAGAATTAGTGATCCTGATCTCCTCAATTCCAGTCTGATTCGTTTCAAAAGATTTTGAGTGTGCCTCATCTTTGCTGAAATTGCATCTTTGAGGGTGACCATGAATGCATTTAAAATATGTGTTTACCCTGCTGACTGGGTCATGGCCTGGCCAATGCAAGTGCTGGTCTTGATTTTCCAGTCATGCCCAGTGACTAAGGTAGCATGAGTTTTCTCTTGCTCCAAAGTATGTGAGTCCAGGTTCTGGTTTTTTCCTGAGCTCTACATGGAAGAGCTTGTCTTCAGCGGCAGGTTGTAATTTGATTTTACATAACGTGTTTCAGTGGATTTTCTGTAGGATAAGATTCAAATAATTATATAGCCATCCATTTGGCATCTGATAGACATTATGTTTTTATCTGCTTTCTGGTGGATTAGTTAGGATTCTGTTGTGGCACAGGAAAGGAGAATACACTTATGTTCATTTGGCATTCTCAGCTTTGACCTGTTTTCCTAGACCTCCATTTCAGCTTTAGTGGAAACTAAATTATTAATACGATCTGTATTGTGCCTGTGCGGAGAGCTTTATCCAGCCTGTTTTTTAAAGTGCTGCCAGGAATCTCTGAAGTAATAGGAAAACAGATTTTTGGAGGCCCTGTGGAATGAGGGAAAGGGCCTGGACGTGGGCTGTGGGGGCAGACCGGCTTGCATTTGAATCTTAACACAGTTACTACTTCTTCTCTATGGAGTCTGAAGTCGGTTACTTAAGCTCTCTGAGCCCCTGTGCCCTCATCCATAATAACGCCTACCATGAAGAGACAATACGAAGGCTAAATTAAATCGAACATGAAGTGGCCATCCCAATGCAGTGATTCAACAAATGTTAATTCCTCCCACTTCCCCACTCCTTTCTTTGTTCCCTTGTCCACCTGGAAGAAATGAGGGTTTATTTTATGCTAAGCATATTTAGTGAGAGTCATCCGTGGAAACGGGCAAAGTGAATTTGCTAAAGTGAATTACAAGCTGAGGGTAAATAAATAAGGAAATGATAAGTACCTGTATGTGTTTATGTTGGGGCAAGTAGGGAATATGTATTCCAGCAAGGACAGTTAAAACCAGAGCCAAATTTGTATTAGGAAGAAATGTGGATCATGGAGGCATTAAACGTGGGGCAGGAGGCTTGGGTTCTAGCGAAGTGTGGTGGTATTCCCCAGACCACCCAGTGCAGCTCTAGCTGCTTGCGCACCAGCACCCCAACAGTCAATGCACGCGCCTCTGTCTGCTTGGGAGATTTTCTAAGTTGTGATAAGCCAGTCCTCTTTTTTTTTTTTTTCCCCTAGGCAGGCCTTAATGGGTTCACCTTGAGTTCCCACTAAAGACCTCCCAATGGTAGTGCTGCTTGACTCCCAGAGCAAAAACCACTTGGAAGAAACTCGTCAGCAGAAGTTCAGTTCTAGTGATTCTGATAAGAGTGCTGATATGCAATTTCTCAGGGACAATTAGAAGTAGGCAAACCATGAATTGATGGGTTTTCTTGCTAAATATTAACTGTCAATGCAAAGAAGACTGCTTTCAGAGCTTGTGACAGTATTTAATACCTGTTGTTCCCCTTGTATGCCTGCTTGATTACTTGTAATGTACTAGAGCATTGTGTGTATTCTTCGGATTTATTTTTCTCACTATCTAAATAGATGTCCATTGTAGAAACCGCATTAAACCTAGAGAGGCAAAGATCACCCAGAGAAACATGGCTGTTCCATTTTGAAATAGATTTTTTCAATGTTTTTCTGTGTGTGTATATACATCACTTCTTCTTTCCTCCCTTCTCTTTCGTTTCTCTTCCCTTTTTTCCTCTTCCCAAATGAAGATGAGATAATAATAGTACCTCCTTTTTTTGTAACCTCATTTTTCCACTAAAATTATAATATGAACATAAAAAATGAACATATGTCCACTTCAATAAATATATTTCTTTAAATTTTTAAAGGACCTATAGCATTCTACTTTATGAATATACCAAAAAGTGCCAACTAATCTCTTATTTTTCTATATTCAGTTTGTTTTCTTTCTTTTTTTTTTTTTTTTAATGAAAAATGCCACAAAGGACAACAGCACTTCATCTTTTTCCTAAACCCACAGTGTTCTTGTGTTCTTGTTTTCTGCTCTCCTGGTTTTCTGGTGATTTTTGTTTTGTTTTGTTTTGTTTTGTTTTTAACATTGTATTCCAGGTCCTCCATTCTTAAGCCAGAGCTGGTATTTAGAACTCACTTCCCAAAAATCCTCTAGCTGACCTTAGTTCTGGTCAGAATAACTCTACTTTTCACCATCCCCATAGCATACCCTACTTTGTCCCTGTGGGTCTTTGTGTTGGTCTGCCTGCAGTCCCTCCTTCTCTCTCATATATACAAATCCTTTCAACTCCTGGGGCTCATCTCCAGCCTCACCCTCTTCCTGAAATGCCGGTTTATCCAGCTGGAAGGAATTTCTTTCATCTTAACTATTATTTTACAACTGTTTGTCTCTCTCACGAAACTAAAGATAGTCTACATGGAATTATCGTTTTTGTGAAGACATCTGATGAAAAGTCACCAGGTATTGATTTGGAATGTTGGTAAGGCCCCTAAGGTTGCCCCTTGGAGCCCCTTTCCTTGTATGTTTTATCTCGAGGACCCTGACACACTGGTCCCGAGAGTCCCTCCCAGCTACAATAGTATCCCTTGTGCTCCCACTGCAGGACACATTCCTTGGGCAGGACTACAAATCACAGTGTGTCCTCTTCTAGCCCCTTGACTCTGTCCTGTTGAATGAAGAAATAATAGCAGGTACACAGCTCTCTGCCCAGGGCTCTGTACTTTTCCTCCAGTCTTCATTAACTCATCTGCAATTCTTTTAGGCCAGTGACTCTCAACTGGCAGAGAAGAGGCTTCATTCGGTTCACCTGGGGCTAGCGTAAGCACCTGGCCTGGTTTGCCCAGGACTGAAAGGTTTCCCAGGATTCCACTTTCAGTGCCAGAACAAGGATGGCCATGCCCCTCACTCCAAGAGCATATTAGAATTCATGGAGTGTGGTGGGGCAAATTGTAAAGCAAGGGAGAGATCCTGCATGCTACCTATCTCTAAAACCATCTCAGCCTTACTTGCCTTTTGGGGTCTTGCCTTCCATCTGTGATTATGAGATCACTTTTTTTCCTCTAGGAGACCATTTCCCATTTTGTAATTTCCAGTGTCATCAATAGGCTTTATTCCTTCCTAAATTTCCTATCATCTCCTGACTATTTAAGTACAGTGACATCTTCCCGATGCCATGTCATGGTGAATCGATTATATGAAAGTACATAAAATTCAGCTTTGGGCATGCCAACTCCTGCTTTCATTATTTAGGGTCTCACCCAGGACCCAATTTTTGCCTTGTTTTTTATCTCTCTTCAACTCCCAGGACCTTGTTTCTTATTCATTTGCATTCTTGTTTTGATTATTTCCAACTTTGACATTCCCCTGCCTATACTGCCTTAGTCAAGTGATGGACATTTAAATTTTGTCCCCACACAAGAAGCCCCTGGCCTGGCTGCCACCTTCTACCTGATGATATATCGGACAAACAGACATAAAGATCATTACTACTTTCTAATTTAATTCTAGTTTCATATTTTTTCCTGTCCCAGTCAGAGAGAGCCCACCATTGTTTTATTAGAAAATATTTTGATGGGGGATGCTACAAAGTTATGTAACTAAAATATTGTGTGTGCAAGAGAATCACTTTTTACTCAAACTTATATGATGGAGATGACAAACATGATTTCAAGTTACTTTACAATAAACACTGGTTTAAAAAAATCTGTTCCATGCCTCAATTTTTATACCAATCACTCAAATCACATTTAATGCATTTTTAATGACTTTATAGGCTGCAGATGAAAACACATGATTCAGTCACTTCATTACAGTGAGTAAATGGATGATTTCATTTGTTTTAAGTGAAAAGAAAAGCTACTGTAGACATCTGAATTTAAATCTATAGGATTTATATAAATACATCAGTTTTGAAGGACAGAATTGTATGGAAAATTCCCAAAGAGGCTCTAGAGTCAAGGAATCTTAGAGATGGAAGGGATTGTTGAGGTCAGTGAGCCGGGGCCTCTGCAGAGCCAGCCTCTCCTTGACAATAGCTCTATGCATCGTCAGTCTCTGCTTGTGAATTGCCTGTGACTGGAAATGCCCTATCTCTGAACATAGCCCCCATTGCTGAACAGTTCTGATTGTTAGAACATGCTCTCTTATTTTGAGACTAAACCTAGCACCCTGTCATGGCCACCCATATGCCAGCTATTTATATAGATGAAGATAGTGATATGTTGGTGCTGCTGCTTCTCTTCAAGTTAAATGCTCCCTGTTTCTTTAGCCAGTCTTCATAAGACAGAGAGTCGTGATACCCCTTAAATCCTCTCTTAGCCATCGTGAGACAACTAGAATTGACACTGTATTTCATGTGTGGGTTGTCTAGATCATAATATATTGTTGTAGCATGCCCACAGTTATTGCCACAATTGGTAAAAGGGGCCAAGGTCACAGTTGTTTTGGGGAGAAGGCAATTGAGAGCCCATTCAGACTATTTTCATGGGAACTTTGTTTCTGTTTCACATAAATTTTATTCTTCCTCTTTAACTTTTAGTTTTATCTCTTGGTTGGCTTTGAAATATATGCATTTAACTCATTTGTGAATATACTGCAACATTTATAAACAGCAGTAAAGCATAGAATTATAAAGATGTGAAAGCTTTTTCCCTCTAATATTCTATCTTCTATGTTTTCCTTTGTAGTATTTCCCATTACCTTATGCCTCACACTTAGAAATTATATTCTAAATATTAAGGAGCAGCCCTGTGGTCTACATTGCTTTCTCTTTTTTCTACTTCCACTTGGCTTCTGTCCTCTATGTATGTTTTTGCTTTCTTTTCTCACCTTCTTCATCATAGAAGTGTTCACTAAAATTCACTAGAACAGATGGAAATATTTTAATATCAGTTGGATACCAGAAAGGAACAAGTTATGTAACATGTTAAAATTTATGAAAGGCTGATTTTCATATAGTTCAGAATAACAAATTTAATAAACAGTTGGCTTCTTAGGGACTGAATTCTTAGATACTAGCAAGTATGTAGAATTATCTTGACTGGAAAATTACCCCATAAGAAGGACATAAGAAGAACAAAATTCTGAAACATCTGAGTATTTGTTGTAGTGCAGTGAATATGAAACATACATGTTTTGATTCAACAATATTTCAACATTTCAGTTCAACAAATGTTTATATGCTCCAGGGGTACAAAGAGAAATAAAACATGCTTCCAATCCCTTGGGAACTGGCAGCCTATTAAGAGAGGCAACTTTAAAGTAATTAAAATAGTCTTACAGTTGATATAGAAAATGTATAAAGTGCAGCCTCACTAACATCTGATATTTTTTGACTTGTTAACAATAGCCATTCTAACTGGTATAAGGTGGTATCTCATTGTGGTTTTGATTTGCATTTTTCTGGTGATTAGTGATGTGGAGTGTTTTTTCATATGTTTGTTGGCCACTTACATGTCTTCTTTTGGAGATCTTATGAAGGGGCACATCTACCAGGGCAGAGGGTAGAGATGAGACAGATGTGTAGATTGGAGTCTTGAAAACTGAAAAGTGTGGCAGATATTGTAGGGAGCACAGGTAGAAACGCTTTGAGAATTAAAGGGGGATGATGAGTTACAGAATGTGATTGGAAGAGAAGGGAAGGATCCCGAAAGAACCTGTCAGAGATGTCATGTGTTAGCGTCTGTAACCAATATATGGTGATACCTTATATTGAGAATGGAATGCACAGGGATTGGTTTCCACTTATTTAGGGTATGCCCCCTCCTTTCCTCCCGATTTCCCCTATTACTTTCAACTATTAACAGTATGTTTGCAAATTAAGAAATCTTATCTCAGGTTGATGTTTAGCTTGAGTTTTCAGAGCTAGCTCACGAATGCTGAAGTTCTGGATTTGGAACATCCGAGAACACAGAAATCTACCAAGCTGATGAATTAGAAACCTGGGGAATAATTAGTGAATAATTTTGAGGAGTGCTGAAGCCACTGATTTTTGTCTAAGCTGTCATTCATTGGGCATGATGAATGTTAGAAATGCTAATTAAAAGACTTCTCAGACCTAGACTATGACAATCTTTATAAGAACTGTGATGTTATAGTCGTGTTCTCCCATTTACTGTGCTGTATTTGTTGGATTCATGATAGGGCCTTTAAAACAGTGTCATGTTTTAATGCATTCTTCTTTGAGAGCAGTATTTTAATAGTGATTTATATATATTTGTCTTTTTAAATTAATTTTTCAATGCTATTCATAGTGATTTTTAAAAAATAGAAAAGTAGAAGAAAATCATCCACAGTAAATTCTGCATGATTAATACAATTCATTTCTTTTTCACATGCTGTAATAGCGTTAAAAGTTTAATTTTCAGAAGTTTAGAGAAATGAAAAAGGAAGCATCTTGAAAAACAATTTTATATGAGAATAGTTTTTCCTTTCAAACCTTTTTGTTAACAGAAATAGGCGTAATTACACTTGAGATGTAAGAATGCTCGGAAAAGTTACCAAGCTAAGTCTAAACAATATGGACTAGGTTTCACTTTTCTGAAATGTGCTGCCTTTATTGAAAGATTGTTTAAAGTTTGAAGCCGCATTTTAAAGATTTTTGCAAGAATATTAACGTGCACTTGGCTGATCTTTTTATAAAATACTTCTGAAGAAGTGTACATAATATTTTAATGGAAAAATGTCACCTTAATATTAAATCTCAAATTGCCAGTAAAGAATGCCATTACCCCAAAATCCATGAGATTAATTTTCTAACTCTTCTTGTAGGGTGTGTTAATGTGTGTTTGTAAATCTCTCTGTATGTTTAATTTCATTAACTTGACAGTTGTATATCAGTATTGGCAGTTATTAGTTCTAGCAGAAATAAATAAACAGATAATCTAACGTGATAAGGGTTTATCTTAGATAAGAGTCAAAGGAGACAAACATGAGAGAGAACAGTTCACAGTTCATTTTTTTTAAAGATGAAACAGGTATCTACTGCGCAAATAGTTATGTTAAACAGGAAGTTCCCTGGATGGAATGATTGTAAAATATTCAATGACAGTTAACAATGTAAAGGAATCTTTTTATAATAAGAATAATTGTGTCTTCTTGTACCTGTGTTTGAGGTCAGATATTCAATTATCATAAAATGAGGCATACATATATTTTAAGCAAGAAGCCTTCTTAGCGTCAGTCTTTTGTGCTGTAGAACACAGCTGGTTCATTTACTTCAGATAGGACTAGGAAGTCCCATAGTCCCTCTTGTCAGCATGGGGAATATGACAGGAATGAATAGCCCAGAACGTTAGCTTGAACTTGCAATTTAATAATGTTGAGCTTTTAATTGCATTCTCGGCAATGTTTACTTTCATCTCATAACAATAAACTGTTTATGGTAATGTCCTAGTAAAGTGTGGCACTGAAGCCGAGACATGTGGCACAAGGAATCCCTCAGCTTTCCTGTAAATGTGCAGCCAAAGGTGTTCAATTTATTTACTTATTTGCCTTACAATTATATGTGCAGAAAATTCTGAAAGGAACTCTGTGCTTAGATCTTACTAGTTTTTACTGTTTCTAGGGAGGTTTTTTTTAAACCGAAGTATAATTTACATACAGTCAAACGCACTGATCCTAAGGGTATAGTTAATCAGCTTTGACAAATGCACAGTCATTTAACCTATTCCTTCCACAAGATATAGAACCTTTCATCAGCCCTGAAAGTTCCTTTGTTCCCTTCTATAGTCAGTATCCCCCTGCTACTTGAAGCAGTCAATGTTAGGATTTCCAGCACCAGGTTGGATCTTAGTGTTAATTCATAGAGGTTATATGCCAGACTGACATGTCAAAAAGGATTTTCAAAACTATGTTTTCTTTGAGGAGCTTTTTTCTCCTAGAGAATTATTCAGAAGTACATGAATGGGGATTTAAAACTCAGTGATGCAGATTTCCATTCTATTGCTTCTAAAACACACGACAGCATTCTGTGTCTAATTGTTATTAAAGGAGGGGCAGGTCAGTTTCCAGCCTGTCAAAAATATTTCAAGTAATTTTCTTTCTTCTTGTATTTTCATTTGGCTCTATTTTAATTTCCACTTATCCTAAAAAATTGCTGCCAATCCATCATGATTATACCTTAACTTTGTGTGGTGTGTATTCCCTTTGTGTAGGGTGTAGATGATCAATACATGTAAAGTTAGTAAGAACAATCAATAAACATCATGAATAAAGCCAAACAGCTCAGTACACCCTCCGCACTGAGTTTGGAGAAGCAGTGTTTGCCTTGGTATCTATCAGCCTCTGTGGGGTGATAGGAGATCGAGTCAAACACTCCCCACATACATACCTTCTCCATGACTATGTGCCATTGCATGAAATGTGAAGCTCTGTCATTTGGAGCTCATGGTAGCCAGACAATACTTTTGTTCTTTTTCTTGGGAAGTGTGTGTGTGTGTGTGTGTGTGTGTGTGTGTACATGCACTGGTGTATGGCATCATGTATTGCCCCTAGAGATTTTCTCTTCCCTTCTTTTAGCTAATGTGCTCTTCTTGATAAATAAATTTCAGAGGCAAGATTGTAATAAACTAAACAATGCAGTGACATACACGATTCTAGGATACAGGGCTACTTGTATTTTGTTATTGCAGCACATGGAGTATACAATCAAATTGCACTGCTGTTGTAATTTATTCTCTTTATTAAAATAGACAAGCATTAGACAAGCCATAAAATTTCCATCTGCATTCACAGCAGGCTCCCACCATCTGAAATACAGATTTTCCCCCTTCTCTTGAAAACACCCAGGACTGAAACATTTTAATATCGGGGATCAAGAGAATTATAATATTTAATTTCTGAAAGTGATGGTTATCCTCATCTGTGCTTTTGACTGCTGCATCCATTTTAAAGAGAAAGCTTGCCTTTTATACTTAAATGTCACCGAGGACACAGGAGTTGGGTCAGAAAGATCTGCAGTGCAGCAGAGGGAAATGAATGGGTTCCCAGCTTGGTAATTCTGCTGTAGTTCTGCTTCTATCACCCTACCAGCCTAATCACCTTCGGAAGGAAAACAAAAGGCATTTTTGCAGTGTGCCGATGATCACTCCAGAGTCAAGGCAACCATTGTCGTTTTAGCACATTTTTCCCCACTGCCTGAAGGACAAAGGCTTTTAATAATGGGAAATTGCCAACCAAGGCATGTAAAAGTGAAAGCCTCCTTCTCTGGCTAGAGCAAGAATTCGTTTCTTTCTTTCTCTAATTTCCAAGCCAAACATTGGCTTGACATTTTAGGCATAGAAAGCATAGAGTCCTATAAAGATAGTTAAGAAGGTAATTGTAAATTCTAATCCTCTTTTTAGCAAACCAATCCCCCACTTGGAGAATATTCTGTTTCAATTTTTCATAAAGGCAGTCTGATGAAAAATTTAAACAAACTCTTTTAGGAGCAAGTCTTCCGTCAGATGTCACGCCAAGCTCCCATTTGGTAGGAACGGTTATGTAAGGCAGTCTGTGCCATCTATCTCAGTAATAGATAGATGAGTCCAGGAAGCTCTAATGCTGTCTCTCCCTGAAGGCTTCATGTTTGTGGGATTTCTGCCTCTGTTAAGTGTAACAGAAAATTTTAACAAGGTTAATCTGTTTAGAACAGTGTTGGGAAAGGAGGATATATATTCTCTCCCTGGAGAGTAAAATAAAATGTTCATGCAGTACTATAATTAGGTAAATATAGTAAGAATAAAAATGATAATAGAGCACATTTGTTCATCGGATAAAGGGATGGGATACAGTGCTTTGAGAAGGACCTCCAAGGACACTGAAGGGGAAACAGAAAAAATAAAAGTTCTGAAGTCTTAAGCGGTACATATTGATTTATTATTTACAAAGGACTTTCATATACATTATCACATTTGATCCTTGTAACTCTGTGAAAAGGGATAGTGTCATTCTCACAGAAATTATACTACTTGCTCAAGGTCAGTTGGCTACCAAGTTACTCTGAATCCTGAGTGATTTCCTCCCTGCCTCCCCTCTTCCCTCCTTGCCTTCCTCCCCAACCCCCCTCACTTCCTGCCTCTCTTCTTCCCCCCTTTCTTTCTTCCTTCAATGTATTAAATGTGAAAAGCCTAGTATCTCCTCTTATTCTGCTAGAGAAAGCATTTCAGGCACATACCCATGGTGAAAGCAGCAAAGAAAAGTCTAAGCCTAACCAGATTGTATGGCAGAGACCTGGAAGAGGTGCTGAAAGTGCCTCCTTTCCTGGCAGGGTCATTATCACTAAGAGAAAAACAGAGAAAGAGCAGTTGGGTTTTAACTTTTTTTTTTTTTTTTTTTTTTTGAGACAGAGTCTGTCTCTGTCACCCAGGCTGGAGTACAGTGGCATGATCTCAGCTCACTGCAACCTCTGCCTCCTGGGTTCAAGCTGTCCTCCTGCCTCAGCCTCCCAAGTAGCTTGGGAGTACGCGCCACCAAGCCTAACTAATTTTTGTATTTTTAGTAGAGATGGGATTTCACCATGTTGACCAGGCTAGTCTTGAACTCTTGACCTCAAGTGATGATCCATTTGCCTTGGCCTCCCAAACCGCTGGGATTACAGGTGTGAGCCACCATGCCTGGCCTAATATTTTGGTCCTAAAACACAAGTATTTTGCCCTTAACAGGTGAGAGACAACTAAGGTTTGGTACAACTTAACAGAGATTAAATGTGTGCGAAGTTGTTTCAGTAACTGTGTATATATGGTAATTTATCATCATATTATTATTACTGTTATCACTCTCACTGCTGCTGACACAATCACAGTTTATCTTGGTGGTTAGGAGTCAATCAGCTCTGGAGTAGGATTTTTGCGTCTCACCTCTGTTACTTACTAACTGTGTGGCCTTGGGCTTGTTAATTAACCTCAGTCAATTTCCTCATGTATAAGATAGAGACAACAATAATCCGTCTCTCAAGGGGATCCTTGGAAAAATTTCCTGAAATGGTCAACATAAATTGTTTTAGAACTGCTAAATAAGTCTCTGATGTTTTTCTCTCGTTCCATTTAAAGAATATACTTCTGATTACATATCGGTTGAGACTTTTATAGATTTCTCAATACTTGTCAACAGCAGGTATTTCTTAAACACTAGACAACCAAGAGAGAAATGCTTCTGATAAGTGGTAAATGCTTATAATGTCATGCTATATCATGTAATTCAATTTTCCCTTTTAAGAGCAGATTGATTGCTCTTTATTGTTTTAGAGATTTATTTTACAACAAACATGAAAACTGCTCAAAGAAAATGGTGATAGATGTTATCAGATTTGGATTAATAGAATTTAAAGTGGAATTTGGGAGTAATCTTCAAAGCATGGGAATCTATAACTTCATAAGAAAGTATTTTGTTGTTTTTGATTTCTTGAATATCATTTAGCAACTTATGTGTCTTTTACATTGAATGATATCTCTGTAACAGAAAAGGCTAAGATCTTTATAAAGAACTTCTTGCTAATATAAGAATTTTTTCATTTCCCTCATCTCATTTTCTATTCTTTCCTTTTTTCAACAAATATTTTAGCATCTATTTTTTAGGCATCATACAAGATGAGGGAAAATGATGTCAAATAATAGCCAAAGCCTTGACTTGGAATTTAAAGTCTGTGGTTTTCACTCCTTGAAATATATTACACATGTATTTCACATTTAAATGTGTGGTAATTTGGGGGTATTTGCTCTCAAAAAAATATCCACAAAAGGTGGATGTTATCTTTACCCTTTGGAAATATAGAAACTGTCTCTGAATTTATGTTTCTTTTTGTTGTTGTTGTTGTTATTTGTTTAAAACATGCAGTTCTTCCCCATTTACTTACAGTTTTGTAAATTGTCCACATTAAAAAGTATTACCTTATTGTCTCATTACATTAGGAAACAGTTTACTAGTAGGCTCTATGGCTATATTGTCTTATTTTTCTAACAAATTACATCCATTTTTTAAATTATACTTTACGTTCTGGGGTACATGTGCAGAACGTGCAGGTTTGTTACTTAGGTATACACGTACCATGGTGGTTTGATGCACCCATCAATCCGTCATCTACATTAGGTATTTCTCCTAATGCTATCACTTCCGTAGCTCTCCACCCCTCAACAGGTCCCAGGGATGTGTGATGTTCACCTCCCTGTGTCCATGTGTTTTCATGCGGTGTTTGGTTTTCTGTTTCTGTGTTAGTTTGCTGAGAATGATAAACCATCATTCTCAGCAAACTAACATATCCATTTTTATTATTAACTGTTCTCTTGAGATACCTCTATACATCATATCTAGCTCACTTGAGCAGCCTTAATCATTTTCTCTTTTTTTTTTTTTTTTTTGAGACTGAGTCTTGCTTTGTCACCCAGGATGGAGTGCAGTGGTACTATCTCGGCTCACTGCAACCTCTACCTCCCAGGTTCAAGCAATTCTTCTGCCTCAGCTTCCCCAGTAGCTGGGATTATAGGTGGCTGCCACCATGCCTGTCTAATTTTTGTATTTTTAGTAGAGATGGGGTTTCACTATGTTGGCCAGGCTGGTCTCGAACTCCTGACCTTCAGTGATCTGCCTGCCTCAGCCTCCCAAAGTGCTGGGATTACAGCCTTGAGCCACTGACCCTGGCCTGTTTTCTGTTTAAAAAAAAAAAAAAAAAAAAAACCAACTCTCCTTCCTTCCTTTTAACTACAGTGGGCTGATAACACCTTGGTTGTTAGCTTAAAAACAAATGAATCCTCTCTTTTTATTAAAACTTATGTTTTTCTATAAGAAAAAGGATTTGGAAAGAACATTATATGCATATATTCCATTTTCCTGGTTGTACTGCCTTTTTCATTCTCATTTTTGATATGTACATCATATTTACTCTTCTGCGATTCATGTTAAGGTTGTTTTGTTTTGGGACTGTTGACATTGGTGTGACTTAAGGAAATTATAATGTTTTGAATTTCTTATTGGGCTGTGTCATTATAGTTTCTAATGAAAACATACTCATATGCCCTTTGGAGCCATCACAGTCAGAGAAGTGTTGCCCTGTACACTTAGCCACGCCTCCCAACCTTGAAAGGGTCGTATGTCAAGAGCCTCAGATAGTCATTTAAGTTGCACATTCTCAATTCTATGGAATCTTCCCTATTTTGCCCTATGTGGGCCCTTTATTCTCCTCTAATTTTCTTGCCTCTATCCAGATACAAGTGGTTGGAGGAGTGATATATTTGTTAGGAATGTCTTTAGCTACAAATAGTAGTACGTCTGACTAACAGTGAGGTAAACAAAGAGGGGTTTCTTTTTCCCCCACAAAACAAGCAGTCTGAAGGTAGACAGCTGCTGGTGCTATTTCAGTTTAGTGATGTTGGCCTTCACTCCCTTCATTCCATGCCGCAAATCTGCATTCAAGATGGAAAGAAGTGAAGGACAGGGTCAGCTATTCAGTGCCTTTATCAAAAAAAAAAAAAGCAAATGCCTTCCCAGAAGTCCCAACCAACCTGGGTTCATATCCCACTGGCCAGAACCACATACTATATTGCCCCCCACAACCCCAGCTGCAAGGGAGACTGAAAAAGTAAATAGCTGGCATTTCTGCTGGAAAGGGTAGCAGAAGAAAAGGGCTTGGGAATATCCAGTGGAAGAACAGAGAATGAGTCATCTATGTCCAGGATAGCCCATCCTATCTACTCTCCAGGACCAGCTCTAACGTCCCCAGCTGAAGCCATTCACAAATTCCTCAGAGTTTTTCTCTGTGAACCCACCTGGTACTGCAGTCATCATCAACTAGACTGAGTGTGCTCTCTGGGCGAGGGCTCCATCACCACACACGGTACCTGAGAGATGGTGCTCAGTGAAGGTTTGCTAAGAAATGAATGAATGTGTGGGGATCCTCTTGATGTTGCCTGAAGCCAGCTGCTGAAGGTATGCAGAGTGCTGAATGAGGAACTCTCCTTTCCACCTGACATTCCATCCTTGTCCCTGGACATTCCCTTGATGAAATGTGAAACCACAGCCCTGACCACTCACTCGTATTCTTTAAGATCCTATGGGGAGCTTTTGGCCAAACCCTTGCAGGCTCACGTGTGATAGAAATATTCTCATTTGGGACAGTAAACTTTCTGCCTTCCTAAAATTCTTACACAGTTTTAAATAGTGATAGCCATTTAGTCTCTTGATGGTATAAATCTCAACTCAGCATAACAATCAGTGCAGTTTTCTGAAATGAGAAAATGTACAAAATATCTATTCATAGGAATTATTCTTGGTTATGTCTGAATAGGCATATAAATCAAAATATAGTTTATACTTCCTGGAATTTATCCAAATAAGATAGTTAAACAAGTGTACAAAGATACATGTACAAAGTTGCTTTGTTTTTTCTAGCAGTGTTTTTTAATGAAATTTGGAAACATTCCAGCTCTTCACTAGGAAGTTAGGTTAAATGGATAATGGAACACTATTGAATCATTAAAAGTGATCACACAGGACAGCCTGAGAGTATAGATAGGTTGTGAGGCATTTGAAGTATGCTGTGTGTATATGAGAAGTGACCTTCTCTGTTTACAAAGCTGAAATTATGCACATATAGGGGTGGCTGTTCACCAAAGTGTTAAATAATGATTATCTCTTCATGGTAACATTTTTCAACTTTAAGATTTTTTGTATTGTTTTATTTTTGAAACCATGTGTGTGTGTTTTCCAGTAAGAAAAAGTAGTTTTCACAAAACATTATTTTTCCAAAAAATGCTTTAGGTTAATGAAAAAAAATAAAATAGTCTAAAGAACTATGTACGAAACTTCAACTGACTAGACCCAAATTAACAATAAAACTGGATTAACGACCTTTGTCTTCTAATTCACAAGAGTGGAAAATCAGGACAGAAAGTGAACTATGACCAGGAATATATTGTAAATAATAATCTTCAGAGTATTTCTCGGACTACATCTCTTCCACTTCCCCCGTACCTTGTACCACTACAATGAACAACAATCTCCCTGACTACAAACTCCTGCCAGTTCCTTTCTTACTGAATAAAGGGACTGAACTCTATGAAACACAAGTGGAATAATACATTGATGAAATATTTTCAACATCAAGATGTAAACAAAAGATATTTTCTGAAAAGTCTTGAGTTAAACCAAAAATGAAATTCACAATTGTATTCCCTGAACATTCCAATAAATACAGCATTTACTGTAGCAACTTTGAAGAAATGGTTTTAAGATTCTCGCTTTGAAATTCCAATGTATCAAAGGACTATTACTATTAACCACAAATACAGGTGAAAACTCCCGAGAGCAGTCCACTCATAGTATTGTATTGCCCCGCTTTTTTGTAAGTAGAGTCATGGTTAGTAGCAAAATTCTGATTGACTCGAGTGGAGAGTGTATTCAAAAGATAAAGGTACACATTAATTCTGTGGATTACTAAACAGCTTCCTTAGTCACGAAAGAGAAGAAAACCCCAGAAGAAAGATTTCAAAAAATAGAATTGATCCAATGTCTTGATTCTAGAATATGTCCAGTATCTCTCATCTTCTTGTTGATATAAACCTGCATGAGTTTTCAGACCAATTAGTAAAGATTTTTACATTGTATTAATTCAGAAAATCTATCCGGTCTATTGTTTTTAATAATAGTTTAAGCAAGTATGGCATTTTTCATTTTCACCAATATCTCTTAGGAAAAAATTGATAATCTTTCTCTGTAAATATTCCTTTTTCTTTCATGGATAGATCATAGGTAGAAATTAAGAAAAATAATAGTTTCTCTTTTTGAATAAGGGTTTTGCACCATTAGATTTAAAGGTTAAATGTGATTTTTTTATCCAAAAAAATTCTTTAAGCTTCAATAAATCCAGCTCCTGTCTCCTGGGATATCCTGTCACTAGAAGGAAAAGAGAGTATTTCAGATAGTACTTTTTTTTTTTTTTTTTTTTTTTTTTCCGGACAGGTCTCACTGTCACCCAGGCTGGAGTACAGTGGCATGAACTGTAGCCACAACCTCCTGGGTTTAAGCAATCCTCCAATTTCAGCCTTCCCAGTAGCTAGGACTACAGGTGCATACCACCAAGCCCAGCTAACTTTTTAATCTTTTGTAAAGACAGGATCTCACTATGTTATCCAGGCCGGTCTCAAACTCCTGGGCTTAGGCAATCCTCTTGCCTCAGCCTCTCAAAGGGCTGGGACTACAGGCATGAGTCAATGCTCCAGGCCCCAGATAGTACTCTTTATTTTCTCTTTACATAGTAAGAAATATTTCATACCAACTTTATTAAAAACAAAATGAAATAGATGTCCCACTGTAAGTTTCTTGACCTTTTAATGAGCACTCTTATTCTTTTAGCTCCCTGGAATAAAAGAATTGTTTCTGATAAAATTAGATCCTCATTTAATTCCTTAAGATTTTGGTCAAAACAGGCAAATAAAGTAAGCCTAAAAATTGCAATTGTCTCTCGCTCTGTCAGACACACATATAGGCACGCATACACACACAGAGTACCAGATGCAACAAGATTTGAAACTGTGGTTAAGAAGCCCTATAACTATTAAAACTATTTTATGGATCCTAAAAATGATATCTTTTAGGAATCAGTTAATGTACTATTTTATTATACTAGTTCAGAAGTTTGGAGAGTACTGATACCAAACAGATATTTCAGAAAGGAATGGTAGAGTGGTGCTTAGTCCTCTAAGTTTGGTCTAATTTGATTACTTAGTATAATGGTTAGGAATTTTTACATTTTAGATAGTACGGCTGAACTCTTGATTCAAATTGGCATGTGACTTAAAAGAGCTTTGACTGATTGATAATCCTTTGATTAGTTTTAGAGACAGGGGCTTGCTCTGTCACCCAGTCTAGAATGCAGTAGCATGGTCATAGCTCATAAACTTGAACTCCTGGGCTCAAGCGATCCTCCTGCCTCAGCTTCCCAAAGTTCTAGGATTTCAGGCATGAGCCACCACAACTAGTCCAAATAGCTTTGTTTTTAAAGGGATTTTTAAAAAACCAATTAACAAGGATTTAGATCAAATTACTCTAAGGAAATCATAAATCACACCAGTAAAATATAATCTGAACTTAAGAATACATGTGACAAATGCTTAAAAGAACCTCAAACTGACTGGTATATGATAGGGTGCTTTAATAAATAATAATAGTTAATTTATGTGTGACTTGAAAAGATGTTATTAGCTCTTCACCAAAGTTGGGCTTGGTATATATTTGTAGAGAGAAATTGATCCAAGGGAGCCACTCAGGCCAACACTTCCAATCAAGGTGTGAGGCATATGCTTTAGCTGGAGAGAAGTGCTATTGAGGCCACTGACATCACTGGGTCTCAATCAAATTGGGAGAGTGAGGGTAGCAGGTGCTTATAAAAGAGGAGAGCCAGACGTCTTTATGAACCACTGCTATTTCTCATTACCATGTATGTAGACATGGCATGCAAGCAGACATCAGGCATTCCTTGAGCACCTCCCTAGTGTCAGACACTGTTTTACACACCAGGGTTACAGTAGTGAATAAGACAGCATGAGACCCTGCAAGAATAGGGCTTATAGCTAGTGGAGATAGTCAAACAATAAACATGTGAACAGTAAGCCAATAAGATAACTTCAGGTCCAAATAAATGTGTGAAGAAGGTACACTCGGCTAAGGTGAGTAGGTAGTAACGAGAAGAGTTGCTTTATTTATTTAGAGTGGTTAGGACAGACCTCTCAGAAGAGAAGACATTTGAGTTATAATCTGAATTACTAAAAGAAAAAATCTTTTCCAAACAAAGAAAAAGGTTTATCAAACAGAAGGAACAACAAGTGCAAAGACCCTGTGGATTGATCTAAGCTGGTGTGTGTTAAGCTCAGAAAGGTGGCCAATGTTCTAGGAGTAAAGTGAACAAAAAGGCAGCAGGTGAAGTTAAATTTAACCTTGATGGGTCTGTTCCACAGCCAGCTGTAGCTACATCAGCAAATCAGTCAGATATGGAAGTAGGGATGTCAATCAGGCGTCTAAATCTGAGACATGAGACAGCCATCTGGGAGTGTATTGAATTTTAAACCAATGGAACCCAATGAGAAGGAAACTAAAGAATAGAGGATGACTGAGCACAGAGCACCCCAACATTTAGAGATCTAGAAAAGGAAGGGAAACCAAATGAGAGGCTGAGAAGTAACACACAGTGAGGCAGGAGAAAGACCAGGTAAACCTGCTTGATTGTCTAGGGAGGAAAGTGATTTGTGAAGGAGGGTGTGGCCAACCAACAGTGTCTGATACAAGGGAGGTGCTCAAGGAATACTTGCCGTGTGATTGCATGCCCTGTCTACATAAATGACTTTGTAAGATGTAGGTTACTGGCAATCTTGCTAGGTGGGTTAAAGAGAGGAGCGAGATAAAGAAGTAAAACAATATATTGGAGCATTTTATGGTGAAATGAAGCAGATAAATGACATAGTAGCTGGAAAAGTGGGATAAGAGAGAGGTTTGGGGGGGGGGGGTGTGTGTATGCATGTTTTAAGTATGAGAAGGATAGGAAAAGCATTTCCTTGATGGGAAGATGACTGTGGAGATGGAGAAATTGACAACATAAAAGGGACAGGAGATAATGGCAAGAGCTGAGTTTTTGAGAAGACAAGAGAAGGCCTGAATGATGTGAGGAAGTCAGCATCCACATTCAAGGGTTGGCCTTAGAGAAAAGCAGGGATGCTTCTGCCATTGAAGAAGGAGAGAGAGTAGATCTCTCTCCTGGAACAGGAACGGAAAGAGAGAGAGTAGATCTCTCTCCTGGAACAGATTCAGAAGGTTGGCAAAGTGGCTGTCAGAGATGAAGTAGTACTTATCACATCACATTCATGTTCTCTGTGAAGTATAGGGGATGGCTGGAAGTGAAAAATGAAGAGAGTTTAAAGAATGGAGAAAGATTAGGTATGAAATAATTGTCTTATTTGGATGAAAAAGCAAATTTGCTAGGGAAGTTTATAAGACCTTCTAGCACTGTTGAGGGTCCACTCAAGATTCATGGTAACAAATCTGAAGTATGTCCAGTCAGCAAAGTCAGGTGGTTTTCTCTGGGATTGTTCAACTGGCCAGATCCAGGTACAACTAGATTTCCTTATACATATTGAATGTATGGTTGAAATGTTGAGAGCAAAGCATATAAAGGGAGTGATTGCAGAGGAGGTCATAGAATATAAGCTGATAAGGAGGAAACTGAAGATAAGAGGGAGATGATGGATAGTGGAAAGGTGGCGGAGTCTGTGGATTTGAAGGTCTCTATGGAATGGAGTACAAGAACGAGGGAGCCAAGAGACACAAGGGGATGGTTAACTGGAAATACCCACAATAGTTACTTTACAGGTGGCGCAGCTATTGGTGATTAAATTTAGCATATGACCACACCAGTATATGGCTGAAGTGGATTGGAGAAAGAGCCTTGGAGTGAAGGAGGTCAAGGATGTAAGAGGCCAGAGGCTCAGAAATGTCACTACATGAATGTTGAAGCTACAAAGAAAGCCAGGATCAATAGTGGAGTAAAAATGATGGGCCAAGGAATGTAATCATCAATGACCAAGGGTATTGTATGTATATAGAAATAGTAGGGTGATCAGAAAACATAGTAAGTGTCTGGTGGGCCATGCATGGTGGCTCACGCCTGTAATCCCAGAACTTTAGGAGGCCAAGGCGGGTGGATCACTTGAGGACAGGAGTTCAAGACCAGCCTGACCAACATGGTGAAACCCCATCTCTCCTAAAAATACAAAAATTAGCCGGGCATGGTGGCGCACTCATGTAATCCCAGCTACTTGGGAGGCTGAGGCACAAGAATCACCTAAACCCAGGAGGAAGAGGTTACAGTGAGCTGAGATTGCACCACTGCCCTCCAGCCTGGGTCATACAGCGAGACTCCAAAAAAAAAAAAAAAAAGAAAGAAGAAAACATAGTAAGTGTCTGGGAAACATGGACTTTTGATAGTGATCAGGGGGATCTTGGATATTAGGTGAGTTGAGACTGCTCCTGGAAATCTCTCCAGGAGGATGGTTGGTAATCCAATAGAGTCCAAAGCATTTAGCTGGAGCTAATGTGCAAGTGTTCTATCCTCTAGCTACTGCACAGTTAGGTAGACAGGGATTTTTTCTCTAAGGGAGCTTCCTGAGCTAGGAGTCCCCAGGGGAGGAACTGGAATGGTCATTCTCCTCAAGCCAGTAGATGCCGTAGCTTCTGGGGACATTCAGCAAGTGGAAATCTCTGGGCATACGATCTTTCCAGAGTCAGTAGGGTTATTACTGACTGTATGTGTAGACTGAATCCAGTATATAGATACATTCCCAGAAGCAGTTCTCAGCTCCCAAGTGATTTCAGAAATCTATGTATATGAAGTCAGAATGTATTCTCCTGTGAAAATTGCGTTTAATAACAGAGGGTGTCATTCTCAGGGAAGTGCATGAAGACATTTCATATGCCGGATGGCTAAACCAGAGGTCTAAGGAGACTACAGTGCTCACCATGTCTCAGATTATTTCCATTGGAAAAGTGCATTCTATTCACCGCTACTTCCCTGGGCTCTCACATAAGCAGCCCAGCACATATTTTGTTTGTTCTTGTGAACTTCTTATGTATGTGTTTCTGTTACTGGACTCTTGAGATCTTTGAATCCTACCACAATGCCCACGTTAAATTGCCCTGAAAAACACTCTGAAATATCTGGCTTCTGTTTCTGCCTTGTCCTTTGTGGGAGGGCAAGAAAGGAATCTTGAGAAGACAGGAAGGAGAAATGAAGGAAGGAAGAGAATCCTTACTGACCTCATTTTTCCACTTATGTCTGAAATGTAGAACTTTGTTTAAAGTTGTGAGATGGCAAAATACAACTGACTAATTGTAGGCACATTAAGAAAAGGAGCCTGGAGGGAGATGTTGGGGAAGGTCTTGAAGTACACCTTATAACAGGCAAGCAAAGGAATATTGCACTATGACTGTGGAGGTGAGCGAGCACTTCATTGTCTTTTGTGAGTAGGTTAGAAGGGAGAACCTTCAGTTGTTCAGCCAGCTTGTCTTTTTCCTCAATGAGAGCAATGTTTTCTGAACTATTTTTGGCTTCAGATACCTCATAGTGACCAAAAGTGATAAAGCCATATGGAAGAACTTTGCCCAATCTCCTAGCTCTGTCCAACAAGGTCATGGGCAATGACAATCCAATAAAAACTAGTGGTGCCACTAAAGGCTCCCAAGGGAACAGGGTATTCAAGACAGTGGCACAAAAGCTAAACTTAGGTTTCAAAAAAAATGATCACTGATTTCCTCCCTTTTAGGTCTTTGAGAAGAAAGTAAAGATGTTGATTTTTTGATAAGGTTTTGTTTTTGTTTCAATTACACTTTTTGGAGAATACAGTTGTTTTTCATTTGAAGTTATGAGAAATGTAGATTATGAAAAGAAAAAATTAGCAATACAGATTATAAAAAGAAGAAAATAGCAATCATGAATGGCCTCAACACCCAGGATTAAACATGGTTAACAATGTAGCATATTTCCTTCTAGTCTTTTTTCTTATGTACTATTTCTTAAGTGGCTAAATTATATACTATAAATAGTCTTGATAAAATAAATGTGTAATCTGTCCTTACATTAAGCAAGGAAACAAAATCTTTTAGTTGTAAAGTTAACTATGAAGATTATCAGACTCAGGGTTATTTCTTTAGCAGAAATATCAAATGTAGAATTCTCTGGAAAATTCAAAACCATCAATATCTAAAAATACAAAAGAAAATTTTTCTTACATTTAAAAATTCGCAAGCATGAGATAAACATGTATTATAATAACTTTCCACTTTTTATACAACCGCATTGTAGGGGGGTAGCTCTTCTAAAATAGGACAAAAACAAAGAATTAATATTAAACACAACTTGCATTTTATCTTCCCTCTCCTTATCAGTAAGCAAGAGCCAGGAAGAACTGGGGCAAGAGCTATTTTTATGTTATATGTTCTTTATTTCTGGGATTTGCAAGAGAAATGGCAGCAAACGGTTTCCTAACTGCTGTTCTTAACTCTGGTTTATTTGGAAAGTGTTATTAAAAAACAACAGTGGTTCAGTTATTTTTCATTAAGGACTTACTAGACAATGTCAAATTCAGTATTCTGTTGAGTTTGAACATAGTATCTGTCTTTTTTTGTGGTAATGAAAGCAGTTTACTACTGAGGACAATGTTTCAAGCAGGTGAAGATGTAACCCATCTTGTGTCTTTAAAGACAGCTATAATTCCTAGAGAACCACTGAGTTATCTGAAAGGCATAAAGCACTCAGACTTAAAGGTTTCTCAGATCTCTCACATTTCTTATGGCAGATGTGCCATTCATCTTGGGGAAAGGGAAGAATCACTTAAACCCTAAGGCTTGATTTTCACAATTCTGCAACAATTCACAATTCACAAAGTACTCAGTGGTCAAGTCTAGCTGACTGTATTGGAGAAGGTGGAATGGAACTGAAAACTGGGCTACTTATTCAACTTTGATAGATAGTATACAGTGCTGTGCAGCAGGCAACACGGCCTCCATGACATCATGGACTGCACGTGGGTATGGAGATGCGCAAGCCTAGCACAGCCATTTCGTGCCTGGTCACAGGCTGAACTGATAACAATGCACGTGGCTTTGCTGGCCCTGCCTGCTGACAACTACTGGGGAAAATTAACAGGCTGGGATCTCCCTGGGGAATCCTAGGAGCATTAAGTCAAAGGTTAGTGGGGTGAAACAGTAGGTTTCTGAGGCAATGTTTCTTTTAGAATTGGTCTTCATTCTAAAAACTGCCCCTGTGATCATTGTATTCCTTTAGTGGTTACTGAATGTTCCTGGTTTCTCCTTTCCCCAGAACAAGCAACAGCACATGCAGGGAATAGAATGAGAGATGGCGCCTCTTATCTTCTGCCTTGGCTACTCAGCGGGGGGGGCAGTGGGCCAAAGGTCTTAATCACATCTAGCATCTTCATAACAGACAGTTCCCTCACAGGAGAGTAGGCTCAGTTTCTGTTAAGGAGCAAAATTAATGACAAAAGGAAGATTGTGTGGCAGGAAATCCTATAGGCAGTAAATAGTATGAGAATCCAAAGACCTGTGTTAGGCAGGGGTAATCAAGGAAAGTTTTACAAAGGGGCTTATAATTAAAATAACTAATGAAAAAATATTCTATTCCTGGCTTATTACAGTGCATATTATAAGAGTTATGGTGAACTCATGGACCAAAGAAATAGTAGATTTAAGATTCACAGTTCCTCCGGGTGCCGTGGCTCATGCCTGTAATCCCAGCACTTTGGCAGGCTGAGGCAGGTAGATCGCTTGAGTTCAGGAGTTTGAGACCAGCCTGGGCAACATGGTGAAACCCAGTCTCAAAAAACAACAACAAAAAAATTACCTGGGTGTGATGGTGTGCCTTTAGCCCCAGCTATTTGGGGTCTGAGGTGGGAGGATGACTTGAGCCGGGGAGGTGGAGGATGCAGTAAGCCGAGACCATGCCTCTGTACTCCAGCCGACGTGACAGAGTGAGACCCTGTCTCAAAAAAAAAAAAAAAAAAAAAAAAAGAAAGAAAAAGAAAAAATTCACACCTCCCATTTTTCATTTGTTTCTTCATGTTCTCTTTCTCTCTCTCTCTCTCTCTACATCCCTTTTTGCCTCTTTTTTCCCTCCCTCTGCTTAGAGAGTCTAGTTCCATTTACTTACGCTAAACACAAGTATAATTTAACTGTGCTGTGCACATATACATAGCACAACATAGTGTTTACCATCCCTGAGTCTTAACATTTTTAGTTTCTTAGTAGAAATAGAAAAGTAAATGGCTCAACACTTACATCTTCTACTTGCTAAGAATCCTACCCGCTGTTCTTTTGGGAATGATAGTAAGGAGAGGAGAAGCATGTGTTGGAAGAGTTGAAGGAGCAGTCCAAAGATGGTAGAGTCATTCTGAAGAACATCATAGGAAGTTCTTACCTGTGTTCTCAGGGGCCATAATAATACCCATATATGCCAGACACCATAGTTGCCTTGGATCTGGTATCATACTTCCACAGCTACCAACTAACTTGAACTACCGAGTGCTGCAGTGACTGAAATTAGATTATGCATTTGTCTAAATGAGAACTCTTACTTTAGCCGGTCCCATCGTGTGTTCAGGATTAGCATCTGTGTTTATGTGCATGAGTGAATGAAGTCCAAAGACAAACCTTCAGCAAAGACTTGATTATCACAGGTGAGAAAGGGTTTTTGTTTTGTTTTCCAATTTGCTATTTATTTGAGATGGAGTCTTGCTCTGTCACCCAGGCTGGATGGAGTACAGTGGCACGATCACAGCTTACTGCACCCTCCGCCTCCTGGGCTCAAGCAATTTTCGTGCCTCAGACTCCTGAGTAGCTGGACTTAGAAGCACCTGCCACCATGCCTAGCTAATTTTTGGTACTTTTAGAAGAGACAAGGTTTCACCATGTTGGCCAGGCTAGTCTCAAACTCCCGACCTCAGGTGTCTGCCTGCGTTGGCCTCCCAAAGAGCTGAGATTACAGGTGTGAGCCACCACGTGCCGGCCTTGCTATTTATTTTAATACAGAATTCAAATGATCATGAGCATAAATTTCCATTGTGCGCTTATACTTTTATAGTGGTATTTTTTCCATTCTAAATGCATTTCTTGGTCTTTTTAATGCATTGTTATCTGAGCTACTTGTTTTATAATCCTTATTAGAAAGAAGTGTTAAAAATAACAGGGAGGTGTACCTTTACATTCTGGGTTCTTGCTGAACTGTTCTCTGAGACCCCGATGGACTAAGCAGTGATCCTCTGCCCATCTGTGGCTGCCCAGTCCCCATTACATTCCCTGTGACTTGTCTTGATTGTTTCAGTGTCTGAATTGTAGGTAACTGCACTTTTACCTGATCCTGTCATACAGTTTCCCAATAAGGTTCAAAACAGAACTTAACACCTTTCCGTGGTCTGTGGTTTGTGTGTTTTAATAAAAGAAGCTGGACTAAAAAATGCAAATGAGTGGTCTTTTATTTTTCTTCTTCAAATAAGGAACTTCCCCAATGCTCCTGCCCTGGGATGGAGCAGTCTGTGATAGCACTGAAGTGAATAATTCTAGACTTGGCAGTTCTATGTCAAAGCAAGTCTCATAAACACAGCAGATGTACGTTCTGGGTGACTGCCATTAGCCTGCATCTGAGGGGTTATTGACTGGTTATGGGCAGATTTTGGGGTAGAGGATAGTGAAGGAAGGGGAACCAGGATTTTCTCTCTCATTGTTTTATTTTCTGAGTGATTGCCCCAAAAGAAAAACTGTCCCAGTCTGAATCTCTAAATGGATCTTTTGTATTTAAATGTTTGTGGTCCTATTAACTATTGGGAGCAAAACTTTCTCAGTCTGAATCTCTAAATGGATCTTTTCTATTTAAATGTTTGTGGTCATAGTAACTACTGGAAGCACTGAATTGGAAGATTTTCACTGAACAGAAAGAAGTAAGCCTGGCCTTTGTCATTGTTTAAATTCCAATTGTTTCTTTAAAAAAAAAAATGAGGAACTATATGCCCTCTGAATGGTATTGCCTGGTTTTATAAAAGTCGACTTAGGAGATTTTTTATTTCTCTATGAAGCCAATAAAGCAGTTTGAAGTAATTGGAGCTAAATTATTCTTCCTAGAACACAGCCAGGTCAGTGGCCCTGAGAAGTATCGAAGGGCACAGGGAACTCCATAGTGGGCAGCAGCAGCATCATTACCTTTGTACACCTGGTGAGCCAGGGGCTTCAGAGACACTGTGGAACCCAGCTCACCTTTCCTGGGATCTTTTTCCTTTGTGATGGCTGACCTGAAAAACTGCTCACGCTGTGGTATTTCCCCTCTGCCTGTACCAGCAACCTTCAGTTGCTTTTGTCTTGGCAACAGTTACATTTGTAGATCTCCACAGCTGCTGCTTTTCCTTTAGAGATTAGAGCTGAGGTTTAAGAGACTCTCTTGGTTAGATTTTTGAGTCTCTTTCCTGGGGAAATAGGATTGAGAGGATCGGCCTGAACAGGCTAAGGGACGCTTTATTACTATGAGACAAACTTGGAATAGCTTCTCTGAATTACTTCTTATCTGTCCTGTCTGCCGTCATTTGTAACATCCCAAGAGTTAGAAGACCCCATATTGTTTGAGCTCTTCGTGACCTGAAGTTTTTCAGCCACATTTATTTAAAGCCGTAGCTCTTTCCTCTGTTTGTTTAAGCTGTCTCATCCCTAATTCATTCCCTCCCGCACACCCCATCCACTGCTATATACAGTCGGTCTCCTTAAAGCCAAAACCTTTAGCTACCATTTTGCCCGATAATTAGCTAGCCTACATTTATTGGCTGTTGACTATGTATTCTACTATGCATATTATAAATATCTGCATACATTGTCTTATCTCCCCTCCTACATTGTAAATTTCTTAAAATCAAGGACAAAGCATTACCTGTCTTTGCCTCTCCTTTGTGTAGTGCCTTGCACTTAGGAAGTGCTGAATAAATGAGGCCATCACTGTGATTATGACTCGACTTGAAATATATAAGAAATGGATATGTTAGCTATTAGGTGTATACTCTCACCGTTGTATCCTATTCCATTCATTTCCAGGAAAATGCTTAGTAACTAGACAGGCCCTTACTTTATTGTCTTTCTCTGCTATTTTCTTGTCTTACTGTTCCCTCTAAGTCTCCACTTCTAAACAATATGACTTGTCCAGAGACCCATGTTGCTCTGAAGTTTCTTATTCTTCCATGAATATTTGTGCCTATTAGAAGGGAGAACAGAGGGTGGGAGTCTCTATTTCTACCCTCATTTCAACTTTTGTTCCAATGATTGCTACTATTTTTACATCCTCTCCTCTGTTTCTTTGTGCTTAGAAAGAATTAGGGTTCATGTGGGCTTTTCGCAGATAAATAGAGTTATTTGTAGCCAAAGAATTTGAGTTATTTTGAGTCTCTCTTTATGAGGAGCAATGATTACAAGTCAAGAGTAAGGATTAAGATTTTCATACATTTTAGAGTTTTTTGTGTTTTTTAAAAAATGTGATTCTAGATGCACTGAATAATTCATGGATTTGGTTACTAAGCAGTTATCTTCCTTAGCATCAAACGATTATCCTTAACTAATCTTTGCTTACTATTTTCAAGAGAACTAAAATTCCTATTTCCTGCAGTTTTGAATTTCCTGCCAGAGCTGTAACACATGAGGTTTTTGTACTCTTTCTCTAGTAGTTGATGAAATCCAGAATTCAAGCTGTCTGCATAGACGTCTTGCAGAAAAAGTTCTTTTCTGATTTCTCTGGTTGAACTCATGAGATCACAAGTTGAATGAAAGGTTAAGTTCAAGTAGCAAATGAAAAGCAAAATGCAACACTAAACAGTTTGCACCAAAAATGTTCTACATTTTTCTCCTTCAAGCCGCTGTTGCTCAACTAAGTTGTGGCGGTACTGACGCTCTTCCCTCTCTGTGTTTCTCATGAGCCCATCTTGTTACAGCTTAGCCTTAGAGCAAGGTTTCTTCAAGTACAGTTCATGCTGGGGAGGCTGAAATGGCAGTAGAGAGCCTATAAATATGTATGAGAGATGTACACATTGCTTTAGCATCCCTTCTGTCTTTTTATATTATAGTCTAAGATATTTTAACGGATAATGGATATACCCCTTTCATTCAACGTACAATTATGGAGACCTTATCATGTGCATGTCACTTACTGTACCATACAATGTGGGCCTGTATGGTCTGGATGAGACCACTATCAATTGATTTCTTGTGTGGCTTATGAAATCACATTTTCTTTTAAAGGTACCCCTTCTATAAAATAGAGATACAGTGTCTCATGAGTGTAAAAACCACTACTACCACACCACCACTGCTATTGTTAGCACCTCCCAAATACAGGGGCTTTACTCTATGCCAGACACTATAATGAACCTTTCAGCCCTCTGAAGTGGGTAATGTATTTGTATTTAGCAGTTGGGAAGCCTGAGGCTAATAGAAGTTAAATTACTTGTTTTGAGTCAAATATCTAATTTGTTTCAGCGCTGAAGTTCAAACCCAAGTCGATCTTACCCCAAGTCTGTGTCCTTAGTCACTATCTGCTACTGTCTCCGGAAGGTTTTCAAATGCCAGTGCTTCCTGAGACAGCCAGTTCATCATTTTTTTGGCTAGTGATAGGGTTTTCTTTCATATGACAGATAAGACATAGACATGAATAATTAAAACCCTACACTCCAGGTTTCTGTGTCACCTAGACTCAGAATGGGCTAGCTGGGGTGTCAAAGATGTAAGACTCAAATATGAGTGTGTTTGGTATGAAATAACAGAAGCAAGATGGAGGAGCCTCCTTTGGCCCTTTAAAGAATTTGTGATCCATCCTCATCCTGTTGCTAATGAGGCTGGAGAGAATATAAGGCCCTAAATTAGTGTAGGAAACAAAGCCCACTTTCTGGCTGACACTTCCAGTACAAGGCAAGCAAACAAAGCAAAGCATGGTGGTGATGAGGGGTTGGAGGCCGGAGCTAAAAGTCCAAAGTCACACCTGAGACTCAGAGCCCATCTGATGTTCTCATGCTGAAAAGCTGCAGTCCAAATATAGCCACAAATTATTGAGAGCTTAAGGCAGTGGTTCTCAAAACTTGGTCTGTGGACCAACAGGATCAGCATCAGCTGAGAACTTGTTGGAAAGATAAATTCTCAGGGGGTGAGTTCCAGCCATCAGTGTCTTAACAAAGAAATTCTGATGCATAGTGAAGTGTTGCAACCATTGATTTAAGGTACACCTTTTTATATCATTACAAATAGGTCTAGTGATATAAGAAAAAAGTAACAGATTTATGATTGTATCAATTCACCTATTTGGAACTTAACTATTCATTCATTACCATTTATTGAGTGTCAGGTACTTTGTTAGATTTCAATTGATTTCATCCTTAAAACAACCCTGTAGGATATTTTTATCCTCATTTTCCAGATGAGGAAACAGAGGTTCAGAGGTGTTAGTTGACTTGTCCAACATCACACAGCAAATACTTGTCTTGGGATTTGACTCACATTTCTGGAAACATGCTCTGAAAATATCCAATCCCAAGGAAATACTTCATAGTCAAGCAGAAAGACAGATACACAAACAAAAATTGGAAAGCCCTACTATCTACATACTTTCATGGTGATGAAATTAACCTTTTCAGCATGCAGAGTTAATCAAGCTGATATTCCCTTGAAAATCTACATAAACTCTTCTAGACTAGGGGGTTATGGTAAAGAGATTAAACGTGCAGTCTTTCTGTGTAGAGTTTATAATCATGGAATACTGTGTAAATTGTTATATTTGAAGTCCATGACATTTTTGAATACCTGCTAGTGTGCAAATCATTCAATAAACATGTATCTAGTATGTATGTACAGTACTGCATTAGGGAGTACTAATGCAGTGTATACATATTGCAGTACTGTACATACATACTAGATAGAAACTAAAAAATATAATGATAGATGGTCTCAAGTTGTTTAAAAGACTCTTACGTATGAAATCATTAGGAAACAATAAAAGATAGAATATCAGGGCTTAAACAACATGATGTAATAGTGGTTGAGTAAAGGGTGAGATCAGTGAGGCTCAGAACACCCATTCTCTGTAAATAATTCAAGCCACCAATGTTTTCCAGAAGAATAAGTCTGTGTGATTGATAAAATGAAGTTAGTTACTCTGGGCCTAGGGCAAAAGACATGAGGCATAGCTTACTCTGTGTATGTACTTTTGTGTATATATGTTTGCATATATATTTCCAAAGTATGAGAGTTGGTTATGTATGTACATGTAAAACATCAAGAGTAATTGCTGAATTGCCCCCCATCCCCTGCAAGTAGATAGTTCTCTAACAGTGTGTGATAACCTCTCTTTGTATTCCTTAACATGGGGTGTTTATTATTCCTTAACATGGGGCATTTATTATATTTTAATCTCTACTAATTTAGTTAAATATTTAGATAAATATTGTTTTTATCTGAATTTATTTAAAGATTTATACGTTTGAGTACTTTTTTGTATGCCTATTTCATTTTATGTCCTTTGCGTATAATTTGCATTAAAGGGTTTCCTTAATTGTTAAGCGTTCTTTGTACTGTATGGATAGCAGCCTTTGTTGTATAAGTTGCATATATTTCTTTTGTTTGTTCTTTTTTTAACCTTACTTTTTTGTGTGCCATAGAGAGCTGTTACATATTCATGTACACAAAAGTATAAATTCTATGTTCCCTATGACTTTTGCATTTTTCTCCTACTTAGAATTTCCTGCTTCAAAGCAAAATTATCATCCATGTTTTCATCCAGTTGTTTTCTGGTTTTATTTTGTATACATGTATTTTTAAGAAATCTAAGTTTTCTTTGTTACAAGAGTGAGGAAGGAATTTAGCTTCATTGTTTTTTCTTCTAGTGGCCAACCACATGTTCTCGACCCAATCATATGAGTAATCTATCTTTCCCTACTGATTTCAAATTCTACCTCTATTATATATTAAACTCCAAAATTTACTTAAGTGATTTAATTAGTTTTGAACTAGTTTTTAGACTTCCTGGCATCTTCCCCATACCAGTCTATGCTCCTAGAATCAATTGCTAGTTAATAAGGGACCACATTTGTCAAAACAGCTTCCTCTCAGCACTGCCTCCAGTGTAATTTGCAGAAAAGAAGTGAGATGCAAACAGTTTTAAGGAGTATTTTTATTAAGAATATAAGACTCATGATTTTTAATGAATATAATCTCCAAGAATGTAAGATCTGTGAGGACCTAGAGCAGTGCACAGAGAAGAGCAGGTTCCTAATAAATATGTGTTGGATGAATGAACTGGAACTTTAGTATTGTCATATCTGTTCTTTACTCTCTAAAAGGCTAACATAGTTCATCCAGATAAGAAAGTAATACACCTAAATGGATATAATTCAGCCATTTTGTGTTGGGTACTATATATTCAAAACCATAAAACTTTCTAAGAATCTATCTGAAGAAAATGAATCAAAAAGGAAAGGGAAAATTACACTTATAAAAATTAGCCTTCCAGTACTCTTTATATTTGCAAAATGTTGGTAGCAGGTAATCTAAGTGACCAATAAGATGATTGACTGACAAAATAATTTAGAAACAAATATAAAGAGTAGGGATATGGCAGGCCAACTATTAAAACACACATACACACATGCACAAAATGGGAAAAACCTAGAATGAGCTACATGAAAAATGATAAGCTGTACTGGGAGGTAATACTTCAGACCCCACTTGCTTATTTTCAAAATGTTAATGCTAGTTTTTTGTTTTTACAGTAATAAAACAAATAGCACCATGAATCTAGTTTAATGCTCGGTTGAGGCACAGGTACATGTACAGCATCCTCAGTTGGGCTTTGTTTCACAGTATTGGCTGCTGATTCAATATTTTGAGCTCTTTGCAGCAAGAAAGGAGCAAAACAAAAGGATATTTACTAGCAAATCCATGGACCTGGGTCTGTATTTGAAGACCCACCTATACAAATGTCAGAAGTTCTATTAACCTTTTCAGAATGAACATGTCCCAAAATGATGCCTACTTTCCATTCTCTGTGTTCACACACAACACATTTCTTTAAATCTCTTTTGTCTTTCCAAGTTAACCCAATATTTCATTTGAATTTGCAGATCACATAGTGAATTCGATTGATGCACATATCTGTGGATTCTATTGTGGCTACAAAATAAGTGAAGTACCTTCCACTGATAGCCACTTTTTAAGCTCTGTTTTCAATGTTGTATATTTTAATGAAATCTTGTTCTTGGTAAAATATCATAGCCATATATTTTGTTCTAACGTTTTTTAAAAGAGTTTTGAAGTTGTGTACCTAGTGCCAATAACAAATATGAAAGACATATTTTCAAGAGGGTGGTGGCAACATTTTTAAGAGGAGTGTTCTTTATAATGGCCTGTGTGCATGGGAATACCTTGGGGATGCAGAATGCTTTTTTTTTTTTTTTTTTTTTTTTTTTTTTTTTTTGAGACGGAGTCTCGCTCTGTCGCCCAGGCTGGAGTGCAGTGGCCGGATCTCAGCTCACTGCAAGCTCCGCCTCCCGGGTTCGGGCCATTCTCCTGTCTCAGCCTCCTGAGTAGCTGGGACTACAGGCGCCCGCCACCTCGCCCGGCTAGTTTTTTGTATTTTTTAGTAGAGACGGGGTTTCACCGTGTTAGCCAGGATGGTCTCGATGTCCTGACCTAGTGATCCGCCCGTCTCGGCCTCCCAAAGTGCTGGGATTACAGGCTTGAGCCACCGCGCCCGGCCCAGAATGCTTTTTTGTACCTCTTCGCTGTGTGTCTTTGTAGCGTTCCTCAAACAGAACTGTTGTCTGTGTTGCTCACATCTCCTGTGAAATCTAGGCACTCCCATCACATCTTTGGCATTGGGATAATCTGGTTTAGTAACTATATTATTGTTTTATTCTTCAGTTTTCTACAGCTATGAAAGTACCTTTTCAGACATTTGCCTTAGCGTCCAAGAAATGTGTAATGTGGAATTAAGAATTAATATGGAATATGAAATTAGGAATATTAACTAATGTGGAATATGTTTAAGCTATAGACATGATATTAGATGGCCTGAAATTAGTTCATAGGTGATTTTCCGTGCTCTCTTTTCATTTGTTACCTGCTGGATTTTGGATGTTGGAAGCAGTTGATTTAGGTGAAAATGGCAATGGCAGGCAGGCAGGGCCTGCTTTTATGAGCTAGTTTAGTACTAGGCTGTTATTAGATCTGTCTCTCCCTTTGCCCCTTCGCATGTTCGCAAAGGAGCAAGCACGCTAGAAAAATACAGGCCCAGGTCCATGGATGTGCAGAACTGGCACTTGCCGTAGCAAGGGTTCTCAAAATGTGGTCTCTGGATCAACTGCATCAGCATCACCTGGGGACCTGTTAGAACTACAGATTCTCCAGCCCCACATCAGCCAGACTGAACCAGGAATGCTGGGGTGGGCCCAGCAGTGTTTCCACCAGCCCTCCAGGTGACTGTCATGTATGTTCAAGCTCAACACAACTGTTACGAGAACAGAAACTTCACCCACAACTATGTCCTCGCTGTCATCACCTCTCTTTATGATGGCTTAATACATAAAATCCAATTTCAAACTTTAGAGAAAGGTGCCTCTAGATCTGTCTCCACTCTCACTCCTCAGAGGAGCCATTTCTGAACATTTCTGGTTTTAGATATATTGGTACTCCTTCCCAACTCTTAAATATTTTCTTTATTATCATCTCTGATAACCATTTATTGCAACCTGCTTTGAGAGATGAGGATTTAGCTTACTTATACTCCCCTTTCTTTCTCCTGGCTCCTCCCAATTGTTTATCACTTAGTTTTTTGAAATTTCAGTTCTTCCAGAGATTACGTTTATAACTTTAAATTCCTAAGTCTTTACTCTTTGAACTTAGAGAGTACTATGTAAAATAAATGGATATCCACTTCCCTATTCCCGCTTTTCTCCCTCCCTTCCTCTTTCAGATAAACCATTAATTTTTATTTTATTTGTTATGCTGAATGCAAAACCACTAACTTTAGATTGTTGACACTTTTATTTTACTGTGATAAATTATCTAATAATTTGTATATACATTGCTTCTGAAAATTGGAAATAGTGTTTGCAATAGGATGATTGCATAAATATTATTCATTGCAGAATAAAGGGATAGGACTGATCTTTGACTTAATACCTCACCCACGACTGCGTGTCCTCCTGTCCTTGATTGCTTGCCTGGGTTTGGTCTGCAGCCTTACATTGTATCATAAGAACATTTCCCAAAGTATTTTCTATAGGATTTAAGGAAAAATATGGTAAAGTAAGTTTGGCAAACACTTGAGTAAACAAACACACGACTGTAGAACTCATCAAAGCCTTTAGTTTCTGATGAGAATTGTTAATCTTCAAGACAGGGATTGGTATATAGCATTTCTCAAATGTACTGGGTCATGGAACCCCTTTTTCACAAGTTATCTCAATGAATTCATCTTATGTAGAAAATATTTGGGAAAATACTACCATATAGGATCTGTCGATTCCAGATCCAGATGACCTCATTTCTGCCTATATTCTACATCCAGCCTATTACCTAACTTATCTGGTTCAATGCTCAGGCTTAGTGAGCCACTGCTCACTGAGATCCAAGCCCTGACTTCGACCCAAGAAAATACATTTTCTCTCAGCTACCATATTAGTTTCAAAGAGCTAATGTGTATGATCCATGATGCAATCAAGTACTGCCAATACCATTGCCTCAGTCAGAGTGTTCCTTCACTGATTGTCTTTTATCAGATCATATCGTGGTGATTTGCATGTGTCCTAAATGCTTGGTTTCTCTTAAGTTTTCCTCCAAATTGCCCTAGAAGTAGTAACCTTAAGCAACCTACCCCTCTGAAGATATTTTCTTTCTGAAAAGCAGAGCCATCTAATAATAAAACAAATAGACTCATTTAATAAGAAAACCCCTGAAGTACATTTCCAGCTCTTAAAATTTTATGATTCAATATCTGAATTCTTATCTACTGAAATAAAAACTTTTTTTATTTTGGAAAGGACTTTTTTGGAATACTGCAGTGTAGGAGACATTTAATTTCAGTCTGATTCACACTTCTCAAGAATAAAACATACCATCCTGAGGACAAAGGTTTTGTCATATTGCAGCATATTGCAAAGTGGAGGCAAGCACATGAAGTGGGACACAGAGTAGATGCTTAATAAAAATATTTATTAACTTTTACCAAATGAAACTTTCCTACCTTTTCTCCTACAAATTTGGTTCCCTTCCAAACCTACTCCCTCTCATGAATGTGTAGGAAGCTGGTTTATATTTATCTTTCTGGAAGATATCTCTAGCTAAACCACCATTGAGATACTTCTTTTTTGTGTGAAGATGACAACCATCTACCCTAAAAATATGATATTAAAACAACCTATGCCTCATATGAATTAACCCTATCGTGGGCTACTTAAAAACCAATCTAAACACTTTTAACCTAAAATTAGGTTTCTTTTGGCTAAACTGTGTATTTTGCATAATCATTCATTCAGAAACCAATCACTGAGTGCCTACTCTGTTTAAAGCACTATGCCAAGCACAGAACAGAACACAAAAAGGAACCAGGCACGATCTCTTAAATGCCCACTCTTTAATTGGGAAAATTGGACATGCGCATAAGTGGATAAAGCACAAAGCAGAAGCCTATTCTCTGAATAAAAATAATATTCATATTTAAGTTAGTTTAGTGGGACCTTTGATATTATCCACTCATATCAATTATGAACCCTAATTGGTAGCTCCTGGGAAGAATCTAGGGAAACATAAGGCCTGTTTTATGCCCTTGAAAAACTTAAATCAGAAGACAAGGCATGAATGCAAAAAAAGAAGGTAATAATTGAAGAGGTAACCAACATAAGCCAAAAGACATATCAGCTCTTATAAAGTAGAGCATGACTAATCACCAGATGAACAGATTTGAGTTTCCAATACTCTCCCCACTGGCTTTGATTCATTTTTTATACTTTCTCAAGAAATCAGAATGTCCCAGATGCTTAGTAATAACAATGTAGAGTTGAGTAGCCCATGTCAAAACTGGAGAGAAAAGAAAGATCAGAATTCTTAGGAGCAGCATCACTGACTGAGGAAGTGGTCAGATGGCAGTGGCTTTGAGCAGACTCTAGAAGGGATAAGAGACAGACGACATAGAATGATAACTGTTCTGCACTGGAGTCAAATAATCCTGGGTTTGAGTCCCAGATCTAATACTTCGCTTGAAAACTTGAGCAAGATTTTTAATCTCCTTAAGCCTCTGTTTTCTTATCAGTAAAATGGTAATGATAATAGAATTCATAGAGTCATTGTCAGGATAAAGCAACATTTTGCACATGAAGTCTTTAGATCAGAGTTTGCACAGATTAAGTGCTTAGTTGATGCTGGCTGCTCAGTGTTGCTACTGTTTGTACTATTGCCTCTACAGTATCTTCTCTGATCTGTAGGAAAAGGTAATAATGGTACCTCTGGTCAGGCACAGTGGCTCATGCCTGTAATTCCAACACTTTGCGAGGCTGAGGCAGGAGGATTACTTGAAGCCAGGAGTTCGAGACCAGCATGACCAATATGGTGAAGCCCCATCTCTACTAAAAAATACAAAAATTACCCAGGTGTTTTGGCACATGTTTGCAATCCCAGCTACTCAGGAGACTGAGACATGAGAATCACTTAAACCCAGGAGGAAGAGATTGCAGTGAGCTGAGATTGCACCACTTGCTCTCCAGCCTGGGCAGCAGAGTGAGACTCTGCCTCAAAAAAAAAAAAAAAAAAGAAGAAGAAAAGAAGGAAGGAAGGGAAGGAAGGAAGGAAGGAAGGGAGGGAGGGAGGGAGGGAGGGAAGGAAGAAAGAAAGAGAGAGAGAGAAAAAGAAAAAATAGCTGGCCCTGGATGTGTACAACTTGTAGCCCCAGCTACTTAGGAAGCTGAAGCAAGAGGATTGCCTGAGCCCAGTAGTTCAAAGATGCAATGAGCTATAATCATGCCATTATAGTTCAGTACTCTGGATAATTCAATACTTTAACCAATACATACACCAGTGGTTCCCAAACATCTGCATGCATCAGAATCACCTGGAAGGCTTGTTTTAAACACAGGTTACTGGGCCCTACCCTCAGAAGTTCTGCCTGGACAACATAGCACCCTAGCCTGGGCAACAGAACAAGATTCTGTCTCTAAAATAAAATTTTTAAAAGTACCTCTTCATACATGAATTTTTTTGTGAGAATTACATGAGAAAGTAGGCAGAAAGCTTAGCCAGGGCTGCAGCTTCCTATTGCATGACTTCTACACTGCGTATTTCAAGGGCAGCATCAATCTGCTCACTGTCATCATAGATACATGTAATCATCAGTACCTTTTCTTGAGGAAGTGACAATTATTTTCGAATTTGCAAAAAGTCATATTTGTTGGCAGAAAGCTGGGAAACAGCAAGCGCGTTGTAAATTCAAGCTAGTACTGTTACTACTGCTGTTCTTGCTGCTCCTGTAATTCCTAGTATTTTTACCTGCGCTTCTACTCATGTTTTCTGTTCACCAAAAGCCTCAATCCTGCCCTGGGGGGAGAAAGTTGTCTGGACAAATCAGAGGAGCTACTCTGGCTTTATTATTTCATTTAGTATTTTCACAAACAGTGTAGGATACATTTGTTTTGCATCTTATAGAGAAAGAAAATATTCTGCTCCTTATTGAAAAGCCTTAAGTGGCCTCAAGTGATAGACTGATAAACTTGGAATATAAGCTTAGCTTTGTGTATATTTTTCTGTTAACACATAGAGCCTGCTCAGATGAAGTGTCTGTCCTTGTTTTACATGACAGGGAGAACTGACTTAAAGGCCATGTGAGAGGATTATGGAGAAATAGGCATGTGCATGGGACACGAGGATATGTTTATAATTAAGTGAGACATGTACAGGTAGTATCATAAGGTATCCATCCTTTCCTAAGAGAAGAGTTACAGGATTCTAAGGTTTGCTGTTGTTTTATCTCTCTATTAATATTTTTATTTTATTCCACAATCCAGAAATATTTTTGGCCTCTGAGTAGATTGCATTTTCATTGCAATGTGGAGGATTAAACTCCCACAGATGTTAGTGGAAGCCATATAGCTATGCAGCAATTTCAAAATGTACCACTTAATGTCTGAACCTTTTAATCATGCTAGAATTTTTTTCTAGCAAATAAAAATCTATTTTGGTACTAACAAAGAAAAGACACAAGCACACATTCTATTTCACTCCACTCTTGGAGTATATACTAATTGTCTTTGGAAACCCACCAAACATCTGTGAAGCTCTCCCCAAGACTTCATGGCTTCCAGAACCAAATACGGCTCCCATTTATTTGGAGACAACCAAACAAACAAAACCTTCAGATAACTAAAATTTTTGTACATTAAACTTCTATGTGGGAAAAGATTCTAGGAAGTGTTTAAAAGGCACCCTGAAGTAGGGATTTATTGAGAAAAGCAGTATAACAATTTTATTAAAGGGGAGAACTTTCAGCCCAGTCTTCTCTACCTTATAAATAACCACAGGAGGTGATGAAAATTGAGGTGGCAATAGCTCCCACAAGGGCTGGGGTCACACAATGTCATACACATCCTTGAATTTCCATTGCTCAATACATGCTGACATACCACGGGCGTGTCCTGATGCTGTTGACCTTCTGCATTCTACTGAATTTGAGAGATGTCTGCTTATAGCCCATTTCTCTTAAACTATCAATTTTCTAAGTGTGGTTCCTAGGCCAGCAGCATCAGCATCATCTGAGAACTTGTTATAAATGCACATTCTTGAGCCCCAGTCCAGGTCTACTGAATCAGAACCTCTGAGGTGTGGGGCCCACTAACCTGTGTTTTAAATAAGTCCTTCAGGTGATTCTGATGCAACCGGGCATCAGATTCTCCAGGTGATTCTGATGCAACTGGTCTAAGTATTGAGTTAGCCTGAGTACTGCTTTCTATGCCTGCTGGATGGGGGAAGGTTTATTCTAGCCTATTGCCCAATCTTTCCACTAGTTAACTGTTTGTACTTCAAGTCAGTCAGTGCTCTGTTTCACACTATACTGAACCTCAGAGTGCAGAGAAGTGGGAGCCAAGACTCGGGAAGAAATCAGAGATGGAAAGAGAAGCAGGAACACAGGTACATCATTCTCAGTAGAGGTAAGAGAGGTCAGGCATCCAGCTTTTTCCTCATAGTTCACAACAGTAATTCAAGCATATGTAAACAGTGGGACTGAGGTTAAAAAGTGGAGCTAGATGAAATGTCATATGGAAAAATCAAATATAAAATCAGATAATGGGGTAAATCAAATGCTTCTTCATTGGTCAGTCATATACAAAATGCTTTTTCCTAATATGGTACTTCAATAATATATTTTTCTACTACAGCACTTGCCAGGATATGTGAGTCATAAGAATTACTTGTTAACCTATGTTTATAAATCTGTGAAGTCAGGGAATATCTTGCTTTCTTCATCTGTGGTATGTCTTAGCACCTACCTAACCTATATTAGGGGTCTTAATGGATAACTGTGGAATTGAATCAGGCACTTCTGGTTTGGGGCAAGCTGCACGCTTGCCAATTATGAGATAAAAGAGACATCACTGAGAGTGAAGGGGAAACATACTAAGAAGACAAACTGGGGAAAAGCTCAAGAGATTGTGGGGTCAAAGAGGAGACATGGAATTTAATAGGGTATTCAGTAGGAGCCTGATCAGAGAAAATGCTGTGATTGAAAGTAGGAGTCTGGGATTGAAAAGAGAAAGGAAATGGTGGGAAAATGGGATATTTGGAGGAAAGCAGAGAGGGTCATGTATAAGGAGAAGAACTTAGATTATAGGGCTTGGCAAGAATGGAGGATTCAGAAAACGGAATGGAGCAAGACGGGGGCAGCAAAGAAAAGACTCCACAGAAGACATGGAACTACCTTGAGCAGTGGAAGAGGAGAGGATAAAAAGCATGGGGCCGGGGAATTAGTATTTTCTATTTTACTTGGTCATCTGGACTTAAAGACTTCAGAGTTCATTGTTACCTTATTGTTTCATAACCAAAGCAAAGTCTAACTCATAATTAAACCATCTGTCAGTGTCCCCACAACTGTCCAACTGTCTCCCCAGAGAGCCCCCACTACATAATTTGGTCTTGGCAACAGAAATTCTTTCTCTTCCACTGTTTTTTTTCAGAGGCTTTCTCTTGATGACAAGCCACTGAGCAGCAATTCCTTTCTTCAGTCTGAAAACCAAGAGGCCAGGCCAGCAGGTTCAGGGGTCAGTGCATCATTCAGGTGCCATCCCTTGTCTGCTGGACCGCATAGAGAATGTAGATGCACACAAAATGATCTGAGGGAGGAGTCCTTCTCTTTGTCTAAACATTGGGTACTTTTCTTACTGAATACACATTTTGTTCTGTGAAGGTGCTCTCAATCTTCAAAGGGGTCTGAGCTGGTCAAAAGCATCATCTGTCATCAGTAGATATGCTGGCTATTCATTTACAGTTGCCTTGCACAAAATGCACATTTAACTTCTTTTTTTTAGTAAACCACTGATAGTTTTTTCTTAAAACATACATTCATTTTAGAAAATATAGATAAGCCAGCTAGCTAGCTAGCTCTCCAGATTCCACCATACCAGAAATATGCAACTACTGTGACCATTTTGGCATTGTGCTTTTCTTTGTGTATATATGTGTTTGTGTCCTAGCAAAAGGAAATACATTCCTGCAGGAAAAACACATTGGAACAAGAGCATCCAGGGCTTACAGTTTACATTCTGTATTGTGAGCTATCAGTTACTATGATTTACTGAACTGAGGGGTACATCAGCAGAAAGTGAAATCTGGGTTTTCATCTCTTCCCTCTCACTTACATTTTAAACTTTTCTCCTTCTCAAGAACTTTCACATTCTCCTGCGAATATGCTCAATTCTCTCCCAGCCTAATTAAGCCTTGGTTGCCCCCAGGACCTCCAATGCCTGCTTCTCCCCTTTTAACCTCACTTTTTGCAAGAGTACTCTAGTTGTGGCCTCCACTCCCCAACCTGCCCCAATGTGACTTTTGCCTGCTCCTTGACACCAGGTTCCCCTCCCCCAAACTGTGTTAAAAATACTCTCAATAATGCACCAGCGATCATCAAACTTCTGCATCCAAAGAATATTTTCTGGTCTTTTTCTTACTGGTCTTCTGAATTATAGTGGGCACTTATGGTTATTGCTCCTTAAAATTATAGTCTATTGGCTTCTGTATCTAAGCCTGGCTGGCTTTCCATCTCTGCCATCTAGAGGTAGCTGTGTAATTTTGGACAAGTGTCTCCACATCTCTATGTTTTGTTTGCCTCATTGGTAAATCGGTCATAATAATAGAGCCTGCTGGGTAGGGTTGTTATAGGATTAGATGAGTTAAAAATTTACAAATCAATTATACTATTACCTCAAGAAACAATCATAAATGATGATATGGATGAGGTCCTCCCATACCTGCCCATTTTATAAGGTTAGTTTTTAAGTCAAGACTGATGAGCTCACAAAAATTCTGATCACTCCATCTGTAGTTGCTCAAAATCCTAAGTTCCAAAACTGCCTTCCTTGCCTGTATTTATATAGCTTGATATTTTGCCCTGGTTTGCTATTCTGCAGCTGTTTGTAAAGGCTGGAATTTAGGTGGGCCAGCCTGCCGCATTCACTCTGCCGAACAACAGGAATGGTCCAGGCCTGACTTCTCATTTGCAGAAGAGAAAATTTTATAGATGGTCTAGAAAAGAACAACCTCCAGGTTAAAGCCTACCAAAAGAAAATTCCCTCTACTATGCAGAGATCATTTGTTTACAGGTTTTTTTTTTTTTCAAATGTCCCACAGTAGCTTTATTCCTTTGAGAAAACAAAAACTTTTTTTCTAGCTGCTTGGCAGTTGAATGTGAAATAGAGCTTGTCTTTAAGATTCTTATTTGTAACCCTCACTTCCCTCAATAGCCACAACCTCATTCTTGTTCTTCAGCATCCAGGAGTCCCTACTGCCAACTTTGTAAGCATTCCATACCCTAGATTGTAATCATTTTTCTATTTCCTTAACCCCCAAACATACACATGCATGCACATTTTTCCAAAAATCCCGTTTTCTCAACATGGCGTAAGTTGAAATAGAGGACCTAGCCCCAATGTCAAGTGTCTCCTTGAAGCTAGACTAATAGTAGGAATATAAATATAAGGACGTATAAAGCCAGTGCAGTGTTTCAAACCTCTTAAAACCTGATAGAAGTTATAGACTCCACTTTCCACTCCAGATGCACATTAACACCCAGTAGGCACATAATTGTTTGAGGTTCATGAATCTCCCGAACTTGTCCCATGGAGTCCAGTTTAATAAATAGAAAACTCAAGTTTAGATTATTATTTTTATGCCCATAAGATGCTAAGTTGTAATAACTTTATCACTAGAAGGGGACTGTGCTGGGCTCTTGTTCTCAGTTTTAAGATAAAACATTTCCCACTTTTCTTAGGTAAGAAACATTTTACTGCATCATAAAAGATTTCAGAAATCCATCATCTTACATTAAAAAACTTGCTGCGAAGTTATGCAAGGCCACTGCTTTCCCTTAAACCTCCTGGAGTCCCGGGGAGAGACCCTGGCCCAGCAACTTAGGATCAATCAGTAAATTTGCCCCGGAAACTCATCTGGGTCTTCCAACTCTGCTCCTCTGCACCTGGAGAGAATTGAACCTCTCTAGCTGGCAGATATGTAATAAAGCCCAGTGATGCTGGCTTGCTAAGAATGCAAATTTTTACCATGGTAGTAAATATTTTATGAGGTGTGGGGGGAGGGGAGGATTGTGGTGTGGCGGCTTTTGGGTGCTATTAATATAGATCACTTTTATCAGGGGAAACATTTGTCATTGAAATGCAGTTTCAAATTAAATAAATTACAAAGATTATTTTATGTGGTCAAAGTAAACATGTGAAGCCCATATTCATTGCATTAAGTGTTGGTAAAAGTCTTCATTAGGAGAAAAAGTGTAAGATAATTAGTAACCAACGTATTCAAGACTGCAGACATTGTGTAAGAGTCTATGTAACAGACTAATAGAGATTACCCAATTGCCATCACCTGGGATTTTTAACCTTTTTTAGTTTAGTGTTAATTTCTGCTCTCTGTTGAAATTCCTGTGAGCACATAGGTAGGAAATGAAACACAACTAACCAATACATATATACATCATTACTGGACAATTGATGGAAATAAAGAAAAATATATATAATTAGAAACTAAATAGTATCCCAGGTTCAGAATAACAGGATAATATGTGTTTTCTTTGGGCTTGTCTGTAGAAAAGAAAATTTTCTTTAAAAACTCTGTGAGAATGGCGATCATTAAAAAGTCAGGAAACAACAGATGCTGGAGAGAATGTGGAGAAATAGGAACGCTTTTACACTGTTGGTGGGAGTTTAAATTAGTTCAACCATTGTGGAAGACAGTGTGGCGATTCCTCAAGGATCTAGAACTAGAAGTACCATTTGACCTAGCAGTCCCATTACTGGGCATATACCCAAAGGATTATAAATCATTCTTTAAAGACACATGCACACATATGTTTATTGCAGCACATTCACAATAACAAAGACTTGGAACCAACCGAAATGCCCATCAATGTTAGACTGGATAAAGAAAATATGCTGCATATACACCATGGAATACTATGCAGCCATAAAAAAGGAATGAATTCATGTCCTTTGCAGGGACATGGAGGAAGCTGGAAACCATCATCCTCAGCAAAGTAACACAGGAACAGAAAACCAAACACCGCATGTTCTCACTCATAAGTGGGAGTTGAATTATGAGAACACATGGGCACAGGGAGGGGAACATCACACACTGGGGCCTGTCAGTGGGTGGAGGGTAAGGGGAGTGATAGCATTAGGAGAAATACCTAATGTAGATGATGAGTTCATGGGTGCAGCAAACCACCATGGCACGTGTATACCTGTATAGCAAACCTGCACATTCTGCACATGTATCCCAGAACTTAAAGTATAATAATAATAATAAGATGCTCAAAAAAACACACTATGGAAATTTAGAGACTTTAGACGTATATCCATATGTCCCATTTTATAGTTCTTTATCAAAATAAAGAGATTAAAGAGCCTTTAAATAACCTATAAAATTGTATGTTTTTATACTTCAGTGCCCGAAAAAGGTATATATATGTATACACACTGTAAATAGACCCTGTGAATTTGCTTAATGTTAGAACACTGGAATGGTGCGGTTTATTCTCATTTCTGTTAATCCTCCCAACAGATCCATTCTCTTTGTCTTGTAATCACTTTTCACAGTTTAGTGATTTATCTGATACTATCTTAAAGCACCGATTCTTGGAATGGTCAAAATTAAACCACATGGCAGCAATTCCAGAGGCAGCACAGTGCCATCAAAATATACTGATGCCTTCATCTAATATGGTTTGGAAATTAGAATAGGGTACTCTTATTTATATATTTGTTTTTGGCCTTTCCCAAATATCTGTTGTATTCCTTTTCTTCCTCCTCAGTGGCTGCTGCCAAACAAATGTGGCAATACTGACAGTTGTCACTTTACAGCAGGCTTGCCATTCCCTTCTGTCCCCCTCCATGTGTCCCTCTTACTGGGCCAACTGGGAGGTGACTACAAAGGGGTGCAACTGGCAGAAACTAGTAACTATCTTTCTAAAAGTTAGAAAAATAAATGCTGGTTGCTAACATCAGAACAGTGGCGCCACCACCTACATACTCAGCCCTTTGCAAAATTCATACTTTGCCATAGAATATGTACTTGATATGAGGTGAGCTTCTAAAGGGAAATTGTGTCCTATTTTCTCAACACATTGTATTAAATATTATGCATATAATTAAGCTACATATGTCTTCACCAGGAAATTGCTAGTCGTTCTGAATAAAGCCCAGAATTGCTTCTTTATACTTTTCTCAATTTAGAATCAGAACATTAAAGAAACATGCCCATTTGCATGTGCTTCTAATGGCAGAGATGGAGGGATGTCTTAATTAGTTTTAATCATGAGAAGAATGATAACTAGCTGATGTCCTTTTTTGCTGAGGTTAGCACAATAGAAAATGGGCTTAAACTGCAACAAAAAGAAGTTGAGTTAGCCATATGGCTAACTTTCCTGATGTTATGAGTTGTTCAAATGAATTACTCAGAGACTAGGTCTGTAGTTTAAAAAAAGAAAAAAGATGTTACCTAATGAAAGGGTAAAAAGAATCAATTTCTGATTTTATCTTTAAAATGGTTTCTCTGCAAAGGTAATTTAATATTTAATATTCGTTTCTGAATGAAGTCAGGTCTTCAGTTCTAATTGGTTGCTCCTTGCAATATATTAGTAGGTTTTAGTTTAAAATATAAACTATTTTTTAAATCTCCTGGAGAAAATCGATTTGGTTTATTGATTAGCAAATTTTAACTCAAGGACAGGTTAATGTATTTGTCAAAAAGACTGACCTGTTTGGATTTGCCTTGAAAGAAGGAGGGCAGGACAGGGATTCTAAAGCTACAAGCAAGGTTGAAGAATGACCTGCAAGTTCGCTGAAATGAGAGTCTTTTGGTTTTTTTAAAATTAGGCTGTTTCAACTTTCTAGGAGGGTTTCCTCCAAATTATTGAGATCTTAACTTTTAAAAAACGTAATCATTCCCATAGTCGAAATTTTTTTAAGTAAGTCATCTGTTAACTCGCCAACCAGGGAGAAACACTGTTTCATTTTGGTTTATTTTATTTCCAGTCTTCTGTTTGATTTTGGCATATAGCACATATAGATACATATTTATAAAAATACTCCAGATCTTGTTTATTTTACTAGCATTACAGCCTAGGCATTTTTATCAGATCATTTAATATTTCATAAACATTGATATTTTCTTAGTATACTTGAACGTGCTGGTTTGTTACATAGGTATACACATGCCATGGTGGTTTGCTGCACCCATCAACCCGTCATCTACATTAGATATTTCTCTTAATGCTATCCCTCCCCTTGCCCCCGATCCCCTGATAGGCCCTGGAGTGTGATATTCCCCTCCCTGTCCCCATGTGTTCTCATAGTTCACTTCCCACTTATGAGTGAGAACATGCAGTGTTTGGTTTTCTGTTCCTGTGTTAGTTTGCTGAGAATGATGATTTCCAGCTTCCTCCATGTCCCTGCAAAGGACATGAATTCATTCATTCTTTTTTATGGCTGCATAGTATTCCATGGGGTATATGTGCCACATTTTCTTCATCCAGTCTAACATTGATGGACATTTGGGTTGGTTCCAAGTCTTTGATATTGTGAACAGTGACACAATACACATACATGTGAATGTGTCTTTATAGTAGAATGATTTATAATCCTTTGATTATATACCCAGTAATGGGATTGCTGAGTCAAATGGTGTTTCTAGTTCTAGATCCTTGAGGAATCGCCACACTGTCTTTCACAATGGTTGAACTAATTTACACTCCCACCAACAGTGTGAAAGTGTTCCTATTTCTCCACACCCTCTCCAGCATCTGTTGTTTCCTGACTTTTTAATGATCGCCATTCTAACTGGCATGAGATGGTAGCTCATTGTGGTTTTGATTTGTGTTTTTCTAATGACCAGTGATGATGAGCCTTTTTTTCATATGTTTGTTGGCCACATAAATGTCTTCTTTTGAGAAGTGTCTTCATATCCTTTGCCTGCTTTTTCATTTTTTTTTCTTGTAAATTTGTTTAAGTTCTTTGTAGATTCTGGATATTAGCCCTTTGTCAGACGGATACACTGCAAACATTTTCTCCCATTCTGTAGGCTGCCTGTTCACTCTGATGATAGTTGCTTTTGCTGTGCAGAAGCTCTTTAGTTTAATTAGATCCCATTTGTCTATTTTGGCTTTTGTTGCCTTTGCTTTTGGTGTTTTAGTCATGAAGTCTTTGCCTATGCCTATGTCCTGAATAGTATTGCCTAGGTTTTTTTTCTAGGGTTTTTATGGTTTTAGGTCTTATGTTTCAGTCTTTAATTCATTGTGAGTTAATTTTTGTATAAGGTGTAAGGAAGGGGTTCAGTTTCAGTTTTCTGCATATGGCTAGCCAGTTTTCCCAACACCATTGATTAAATAAGGAATCCTTTCCCCATTGTTGTTTTTGTCAGGTTTGTCAAAGATCAGATGGTTGTAGATGTGTGGCTTTATTTCTGAGGCCTCTGTTCTGTTCCATTGGTCTATATATCTGTTTTGGTACCAGTACTGTGCCGTTTTGGTTGCTGTAGACTTGTAGTATAGTTTGAAGTCAGGTAGCATGATGCCTCCAGCTTTGTTCTTTTTGCTTAGGATTGTCTTGGCTGTACAGGCTCTTTTTTTATTCCATATGAAATTTAAAGTAGTTTTTTCCAATTCTGTGAGGAAAGTCAGTGGTAGCTTGATGAGGATAGCATTGAATCTATGAATTACTTTGGGCAATACGGCCATTTTCACAATTTTGATTCTTCCTATCCATGAGCATGGAATGTTTTTCCATTTGTTTGTATCCTGTCTTATTTCCTTGAGCAGTGGTTTGTAGTTCTCCTTGAAGAGGTCCTTCGCATCCCTTGTAAGTTGCATTTCTAGGTATTTTATTATCTTTTTACCAATTGTGAATGGGAGTTCACTCATGATTTGGCTCTATGTTTGTCTATTATTGGTGTATAGAAAAGCTTGTGACTTCTGTACATTGATTTTGTATCCTGAGACTTTGCTGAAGTTTCTTGTCAGTTTAAGGAGATTTGGGGCTGACACAACGGGGTTTTCTGAATATACAATCATGTCATCTGCAAACAGGGACAATTTGATTTGCTCTCTTCCTATTTGAATACCCTTTATTTCTTTCTCTTGCCTGATGGCCCTGGCCAGGACTTCCAACACTCTGTTGAATAGGAGTGGTGAGAGAGGGCATCCTTGTCTTGTGCTGGTTTTCAAGGGGAATACTTCCAGTTTTTGTCCATTCAGTATGATATTGGCTGTGGGCTTGTCATAAATAGCTCTTATTAGTTTGAGATATGTTCCATCAATACCTCGTTCATTGAGAGTTTTTAGCATGAAGGGGTGTTGAATTTTATTGAAGACCTTTTCTGCATCTATTGAAATAATCATGTGGTTTTTGCCATTGGTTCTGTTTATGTGATGGATTACGTTTATTGATTTGCATATGTTGAACCAGCCTTGCATCCCAGGAATGAAGCCAACTTGATCATGGTGGATAAGCTTTTTGATATGCTGCTGGATTTGGTTTGCCAGTATTTTATTGAAGATTTTTGCATTGATGTTCATCAGAAATATTGGCCTGAAATTTTCTTTGTTGTTGTTGTGTCTCTGCCAGGTTTTGGTATCAGGATGATGCTGGCCTCATAAAATGAGTTAGGGAGGAGTCCCTCTTTTTCTGTTGTTTGGAATAGTTTCAGAAGGAATGGTACCAACTCCTGTTTGTACCTCTGGTAGAATTCGGCTATGAATCCATCTGGTCCTAGGCTTTTTTTGGTTGGTCGGCTATTAATTACTGTCTCAATTTCAGAACTTGTTATTGGTCTATTCAGGGATTGGACTTCTTCCTGGTTTAGTCTTGGGAGGGTGTATGTGTCCAGGAATTTATCCATTTCTTCTAGATTTTCTAGTTTATTTGTGTAGAGGTGCATAAACATTAATTTAATGCCTGCAGTATATTCCACCATAGAGAGATAATCCTTTTATTTAATCACTTCTCTATTATTAAACATTGCTTACAATTGCTCCTAAGTATAAATAAGGATGCAATGAATATTCACTGGTAAATCTTTGTCCAAATTTAGTGTTATTTCTTTAGCAATAACACTTTTAACTCTAACTTTGATCATCTGAAGGTGCCACCATCTTATAACTGATTTCATAAGCCTGCATAATTCAATAAAACAGATTGTAGGTATTAAAAATGTCACTGAGACTTCTATTTCTTGTTGTATTTGCTTCCATTGTTTCAATTGTTGTCTCTCAGAAAAGTCACCACTGCATCGACTTCATTTCCCTATCTTGGAAATAGCTACTTTAAGTGAATCAAGCCTACATTTGAATAGACAAAACAGACAAATTTGAAAACCATTGGATACCTTTTAGAAAGGATTCTTTTTTTAAAGAAAATGTTCACTAAAGAGTTTATTTAATTGATGTCAGCCCAAGGGTGTGTAAAATACAGAAAAACTTACCAAACTTCCATTGACACACACACACCTTTCTAAAAATAAATCATTTTGACGCTAAAGCAGTAGCTTGCAAACCTGGATGAGACTCTAGTTGCCTGAAGAGTGCTTTAACAATACAGTTTACTAGGTCTGCTAAAACAGAACGTCCAAAGAGTGGCCCTAGAGAACTGGTATTTTTAAAATCTGACCTGTCAATTCTGATGATCAGCCAGGCTGGGGAGCTGCAGAGTCAAGGGCATCTCTTAGGCTTTATCTTACGATGCTAAAAAGACATCAAACAGAAGAAAGAAGGCATGGAAGAGTGAGGAAAGTCTATTAGTTACAGTGACATAGCCTTTGAGCCTCTCTTTTACTTCCAAGAAATCACACAGCACTCTCCCATATCCTCACCCTTATTCTTTTCTCGACCATTTAAGAGGACAGTGAGGGACTACAGATCTAGAAGACAGTTTTACTACAGTATAAGAAGAGGAAAAGATTAGTAGAATGTGGGAGTCAGTGCAAAAATAAGTTTTTGTATAGGCAGTATTTACCAACCATCCCACTGTTCTAAATTTACATGCTAATATGTATTGTATCTGTCCACTTAGAAAGAAAAAACAAAAAAATAGCTTGCTATCTTAACCTAAGAGAAAATGTGTCTTGATGCTCTCCCTCCCCACTCCCTGCACCCCACGACAGGCCCCGGTGTGTGATGCTCCCCTTATAGCATTAGGAGATATACTTAATGTAAATGACGAGTTAATGGGTGCAGCACAGCAACATGGCACATGTATACATATGTAACAAACCTGCACGTTGTGCATATGTACCCTAGAACTTAAAGTATAATAAAAAATAAATAAGAGAAAAATGTTTCTTGTCCCCTTCCTATCTCAAAAGAGAGAGGACAATCTCCCTAAGTATTTATTTGCTTAAATCCATGTGTACCCTGAATATCAGTAGCCCAAGAACCTATGAAAGAATAGGCATAGAAGTGAAGGGTGATCATAACTGTTACCTCACTCTCCATTGATGCCACACTTGAATCAATCAATCTGGCACTTCCTTTTATGCCTTCATCCCACCGAATGTTTATATGAAAGCTGCATGCTCAGATAAAGATCTGACTTGCTTTATGAAGGCCAGTCCCTGCCTTGAGGGAACTTACTTTTTTTTTTTTTTTTGAGACAGAATGTCGCTCTGTCACCCAGATTGGAGTACAGTGATGCCATCTTGGCTCACTGCAACCTCCACCTCCCAAGTTCATGCCATTCTCCTGCCTTAGCCTCCCGAGTAGCTGGGACTACAGGCACCCGCCACCATGCCTGACTAATTTTTTGTATTTTTAGTAGAGACGGGGTTTCACCATGTTAGCCAGGATGGTCTTGATCTCCTGACCTCATGATCTGCCCGCCTCAGCCTCCTAAAGTGCTGGGATTACAGGCATGAGTCACCGTGCCTGGCCGGGAGCTTACTTTTTAATAAGGAGAGAAGACAGGGAATCCACATCCACCTATTCATTTAAATCACTGAATGTCAGTAGGAGGGTACCTGAGAGGGGTTGTGAGATTTGGCTGATCATTTAGAGAACAGGTGGCCATGATGCTCAGAGAGTTTTCCAGTGAGCCTATAACTGAAAGGAGGGGAGAGGAAGCATTAGAACCCAGAGATGAAAAATACTTTCTCAAGTTCAAATATTTAGACATGGTATATATTAAAAAAAAATGCAAAGATAGAGACTCACATCAGGATAGGGAAGGATTTGGAGGTAAAAGTAAGGTACAGGCTACCACTGGAAATTGTTAGAGGCAATCATCAGAACTTCCCCCTTGATCTTGAGTGAAATGACGCATGGAGGCTTTTGTGATGCAACAAACTAATACCAGCTTTGGCTTTCTTAAGCAAAAGGTAATTTATTTTTATTATTATTTTTTTAACTTTTAAGTTCAGAAGTACACGTGCAGGTTTGTTCTATAGGTAAACTTGTGTCATGGGGGGTTGTTATACAGATTATTCCATCACCCAGGTATTAAACCTAGTACCCATTGGTTGTTTTTCCAGATCCTCTCTCTCCTCCCACCCACCACCCTCCAAAAGACCCCAGTGTCTGTTGTCCCCCTGTATGTGCCTGTGCGTTCTCATCATTTAGCTCCCACTTGTAAGCGAGAATATGCAATATTTGGTTTTCTGTTCCTGTGTTAGTTTGCTAAGGATAATGACCTCCAGCTCCACCCATGAGCTACAAAGGGCATGATCTTGTTCTTTTTATGACTGCATAGTATTCCATGGTGTATATGTACCACATTTTCTTTATTCAGTCTATCATTGATGGGCATTTAGGTTGGTTCCGTGTCTTTGTTATTGTGAATGGTGCTGCAGTGAACATATGTGTGCATGTGTCTTTATAATAGAATGATTTCTATTCCTTTGGTAATATACCCAGTAATGGGATTGCTGGGTCAAATGATGTTTCTGTCTTTACATCTTTGAGGAATTGCCACACCGTCTGCCACAACAGTTGAACTAATTTTCACTCCCACCAACAGTGTATAAGCATTCGCAAAGGGTAATTTTCTGAAAGATACCTGGAGCTTGCATCTAAGATGGGGGCAGGAGACCCAGGGTTGGAAAACAGAATCAGTGAAAGTGTGTTGCTCGCTTTAGGTGTCAGGAATGGGGAGCATAAAAATCCACTCCTCATAGTTTGATGCAAACCATCTTACAATTTTATGGTCATTGCAGCTAGGAAAGAAAGCCCTGGGTTGGTGGTGGCAGGGGCAGGGGGGTGGTTTCAGGCTGGCAGTTAAGTGTTCCAGCCGGGAAGGGACATGTATAATTTCCAGCTATCACCCATTGGCCAAAAGTGGATATTCGTCTCCTGCTAACTGTAGAGAGATGTAATCTTCTCACGGGCACAGAAAGAGGTGAAAACCATGTATAGGGAAGTATTCAGTGCCTCTATGATGAGGACAAGAAGCAGGACAGGTCCAGAGACTGAGGAAGTAGGAATAACAGGAACCTTAGCTCAGATCGTCTTGCCTGGGCAGTTCCACTGGTACAGCTGAAGCTGAACAATACTCAGATTCATTGTTGCTGTCATTAAGATTCAAATATCAGAAGAAATATCTGATTAGCCTAGCTTGGTTCAGGTGTTCACCGTCTAACCAGGGTAAGCAGAGTACATTATGGGTAGTGACGGGCTAAGAGTTAAACCCTAAGGAGATCAAATGATTTTAGGGAGCAGCCTAGGATATGAATATGAGCTGTTTGTTTAATAGCAAAAATATCCACCTCAATCTAGAGGCTGCTGGGAGTACCTCATTTCAGTATTCACCAAATATTTATTAAACTACCATATGCTATTCTAGGCACTAGGGATATAGCAGTGGCCACAATAAACACAATTTTACTTCTCAATGACCTTACATTTTTAATAGTCAGATAATGTTGGTTGGTGAATTGCTGCATGGCATGGAGAATATTCTAGAATTGTGAGAATAGGAAAAGATTTTATGGTCTAGGCAAGCAAAGGGAGAGCTCTCCAAAAAAAAGAAAAAAAAATAAGAAGACTTAGGGGTCTCTGTGCTTATCATTCCTGAAAGATTTCAAACTGAAGCTGACTGGCCATTTACTACAAATGTTCTAGAGGGATTGCATGGATTCTGTGAGATAGGGAGACTGAGAACAACCTTCACTTAGAGTTCAGTGAATTAATGAGAGCTCAGTAAAGGAACACTGTCGTTGAGAAACAGAGACATGAAATGAGATAATTTGAGCAATATTGTAATCAGAGAGAAAGAGAAAATATTTCTTCTTGGCAGTACCAGACTCCATAGGTCGCCCTAAGTAAAATCTTAAACTGGAGATCCAGATGAGCGCTCAGCTAATTATGGTACTAATAAGTCCCTGCTGCCACACATATTCACTGCCCACTTGTACTTTGTCTTCTGTCCTGGCACCAACTGTCCATGTCTAAGTACGTATGCTCAATATGCACACGAGATTCATCTACTCTTGCCAACTCTAAGACATAGCTCTAGCATTTCTCCCTTCTCTTCCTGCTGTCACATTTCTCTCTGTAGTGGATGGTTCCCATTAGTATCTCACATGCTCATCCCCTGCCTTCTTCTAGTTACTACCTCTTTTCTCTGTCTCTCTTTATAGTCAGATGTTTGCATTGCTCACATTCATTGCTTCCAAGCCTCTTCTCTGGGTCCCCCACGAACCCTCTCTAAACAGCATTATCCCTTACCACATCATCCATGCTGCTCTTGCAGGAAGGAACACAGGTATCCTCTCTACCATAAATGCTACAATCAATTCTCAGCTCTGGTCTGACTTGACTTGGCAGGAGCATCTGACACATTTTACCACCTCTTCCTCTTTGAAGCATGTTCTTCACTTCACTTCTAGGACACCTCTTTCCTGCTTGTCTTCCTACCTTGGTAGCTACTTTTTCTCGGTCTCTTGGCTGATCCTTTTTCATCTCTCCAACTTCTGAATGCTGGCATACCCCTGAGCTCAGTCATTAGGTGACATCCTTTGTCCATTTTTCCTTTTCCCTTGGTCATATCATCCAGTCTCATGGCTTAAAAAACCTGGCAATATATTGATGACTACCGAATTCATATTTCCATTCCAGATATCTCCGCTAAACCCTAAACTCCAGGGGTGTGTGTGAGTGTGTGTGCGTGTGTGTGAGAGTGTGTGTATCTCTAACAGCCTACTTAAAATCTCCACCCACATGTTGGGATAAACAATGCTGTTGTAATATCCATATTGCTTTGGAACTCACAATTCCCATGCATTTTGGTCTGACTTCCAGTCGTAAATACTTATAACTTAGCCAGAGGCTTTTTCTAGCACTAGAGCCTAGTCAGCCTACTTGGCCTCTTATGAGGCTGAGTTAACTCCCTCCATAAGCTGTTGTCAACCAGTGACTGATGAGAGCAAAAGGATGAATGCTCCAACTCGTTCACTTCTCAGGGACTTCTATGCTCCTGCACAGACATTTGTTTTGAGGTATCTTCTGTTTCCTAGAGTTCCCCAGAGAAACTGAGTTCCAATTGCCTATGATATCAACTGGATTGGTAATACACCCTTTACTGGAGTCGTTTTCTTACCTGTCTCACTTCAATTCCCTGTGATGTTTCCTGGGATCATCTCCCAGGTAGATTACTTGCACTCAAATATGTGTCTCAAGGTCTGCTTGTGGGGATATCCAAAGATAGTTGTCAAATGGGCATCTCAGTAATAACAAGCCCCAAACCAAGCTCACGATCTTCCTGTCCAACACGCTCTTCCCATAGTCTTGCCTGTCTCAGTAAATGAGGAACTTCTTCCAGTTACAGGTCAGAAATCTTGTGCTCATACCTCATACTCAATTAGTCAGCAGATCTGCCTTTAAAATATACCCCAAATTCAACCACTAGTTTTTTTTTCCCCCATAGGTTTTCACCCTCTGGAATAGTATAATATTTGACATTTCAAAATTTTTTATATTCAGACAATTAATTTTATGAGAAAAGCAATGTTCGTTTGTTTTGTTTGCTGCTGTACCCTCAATGCCTAAAAGAGAGTCTGGCATACATAAAACACACAAAAAAATTTGCTAAAAGAGTTGCATGGATGCTTTAAAAAGTTGGTTAATGAGAAAAGGCCTTGGGGAACAAAGGGATAAAAGGATGCTACATAGAATGCTTGGGGAGGATGAATGTACTTTTTTCCAGACTAGACTGAATGTCTTTATTGTAAAAATATTTATACAACTAGAAAATAATCCTAAGATAACTGTAGATACTCAAGGTTTATCACCATAGGGCACTACAGTAAAATATTATGTTACAAAGGTAGGGAGGTCAAAAAAACTAAGGAATCATTTTTAGTAATGCATTCTGCCAGCTCCCACCCCCCACCACAACAGTTCTGTTTGCTCAAATTTACAGAAACTGATCCATTCATATGGGCATATTGAAAAAAATTTGAAATGTCCAGAATCACTTTAAGTGAATTACTTTCAGGGTCAATAAATGTACTGTTCTCATGACCCTGATGACCAACAAAGGGGAGGCAGGGCGGCACAGCGGTTAGAGAATGGGCTCTGCAGTCAGCCTGCTGATTTTAGCCCCAGCTTTGACTCCCACTTCTGCCGTGTGACCATGGGCAAGGTTATATGACCTCTCCAATTTCAGTTTCTACACTTATAAAATGAGACTACTAGTGGTGTCTATCTAACAAGGTCACTGTGACAATTAAATGAGCTAATACATGCAGAGTTCAGAGCAGAATGCCTAGTGAGAGTAAGCCCTGAGTTAGTGGAAGATACTCTTTTCTGTTTGGTTCATGTCCACATGTGAACCAAACCTGTCTTTTCTCCTAGGCTATACTGTGAGTTCCAAGATATGTAAGCTGTGCCTTTTCTTTTTTTTTTTTTTTTTCCTTCTCTTTTCTTTCTCTTTTCTTTTCTTCTCTTTTTTCTTTTCTTTTTTTCTTTCTTTGCCTTTTGTTTTTTTGAGATAGGGTCTCACTGCATGTCTCTGTGCACCCTTGACCTGCCAAGTTCAAGCGATCCTCTGACCTCAGCCTCTTGAGTAGCTGGGATCACCGATGTGTGCCACCAATTCTGGCTAATTTTTAAAATTTTTTGTAGAGAGGAGGGTCTCATTATGCTGCCAGGCTGGTCTCAAACTCCCGGCTCCAGTGATCTTCCTGACTTGGACTCCCAAATTGCTGGGATTACAGGTGTGAGCCACCATGCCCAGCCAGCTGTGATTTTACATAGCATCATTATTATGTTTGTATAACACCTTTCACTTTTAATGCTCGAAATAGCATCATTGTAATTGGAAGGTATACCTTTTTGTCCTCATTTTACTAAGGAAGCTTAGAAAGTTTCTCTGTAATAGTGATTTTCAACCAGACTGGGGAACTTTGTGACAGAGCTTGCTGGGAGGATTTTGTCACCCACCCCACACATACCCAGTAGAGAGTCTGAATCATTGCTGCATGAAGTCACTCTTGCAAATGGAGTGGCGGAGAAGGGAGAGATTGTATTCCACAGATTGAGAACACCCTGTTTGGTGGTATTTTATACTGGTGTGCACCAAACAAACCTTTTCTCTCAACTCGCACTATCCCACCCAAAATAGATAGGGAAGTCATTCTATAGGTTGTACACGCGCTGTGTGTTCCCTTCAGGTTTCTGTAACCACCAAGACTATTCCTGTGCTCTGCACACAGCAGGCCTTTAAACATATTGCTTTGTTTGTTTGTTTGTTTTTGAGACGGAGTCTCACTCCGTTGCCCAGGCTGGAGTGCAGTAGCACGATCTCAGCTCACTGCAACCTCCACCTCTTGGGTTCAAACGACTCTCATACCTGCCTCAGTCTCCCAAGTATTTGAGATTACAGGCATGTGCCACCATGCCCAGCTAATTTTTTTGTATTTTTAGTAGAGACGGGATTTCACCGTGTTGGCCAGGCAGGTCTCCAACTCCTGGCCTCAAGTGATTCGCCTGCCTCGGCCTCCCAAAATGCTGGAATTAGAGGCATGAGCCACCATACCAGGCCCGTGTTGCTTTTTTTAATACAAGACCAGAGAGAGCTGGAGCAGTGAGCTCCCTTCTTTATCCAGCCTTGCATTCCTATGCTTTGGGGTACCCATCATGGGCAAAGCACATGGAAGATTCGAGACCAAGTCAAGCAAATGGTTCCAAGTTACTCCAAGAGGGAAATTGTAGGTGGTATCAGGGCTGCTGCCGCAAGTTAGGCACAGGGCCCAGCTCCTTCTAATCCAGGAAAGAAAATGGTTGTAACTGAGGAGAAACAACTTTGAAGGCATTCAAGGAAGGAGAGCCTAGTTTAGTTAGACATGATGTATATGAAGAAGGGACATAGAAGACTGAGGGAAACTGATGTCTCTTTTCTCCAGGAATTCCTCTGGAGTACCAGTTTGAGAAACCCTTGTCTGGAATGTCATGGGGAAGGTTGGGGTGACTAGGGGAAGAGATAACAGGGAGTATTTAGGTTATAAGTAGTCATGATCAGTAGTGAAGAGGCACAGTTTATGGGCAAGACAGAGATAGGACTTTTAGGCCAGTCAATATACTGTAACATTTTTTCAAATCTGAGGATTGTTAGATTTTTGTGGCCAAGTAGAGAAAGATTTCTTCACAGCTGTCTCTAAACACTTTGCCAGTTACCTATGGTTGAAGGCAAGGTTTCATTCCTTGAATCCCTAACACGGAGTGCAGTGCCTGGCACCCAGTAAGTGATCATTAGGTACTTGTTGAATCAATAAATGGACATGTTTTAAAGCATCTTGGGGACTGGCAAAAAGATGTACTTAAATACTAAACATTGGGTACAGAAGAGAAGATGTTTTGTTTTGTTTTGTTTTGTTTTGTTTTGTTTTTTTGAGATGGAATCTCAGTCTGTCATCCAGGCTGGAGTGCAGTGGCGCGATCTGGGCTCACTGCAAGCTCTGCCTCCCGGGTTCACGCCATTCTCCTGCCTCAGCCTCCCTGGTATCTGGGACTACAGGCGCCCGCCACCACGCCCAGTAATTTTTTGTATTTTTTTAGTAGAGACAGGGTTTCACTGTGTTAGCCAGGATGGTCTCGATCTCCTGACCTCGTGATCCGCCTGCCTCGGTCTCCCAGAGTGCTGGGATTACAGGCGTGAGCTACCGTGCCCGGCCGAAGATGTATTTCTTTATAACAGATTCTAACTTACTATCCAGTTGTTTTTTCCCCAGGCTGGCATTTATTGTGTTGTCTTATTACTGTTGTCATGATGGGAGACTATGCTAATGAGCACAAGTTAGAAATTAAAAGGCCTAGTTCTAGTGCGACTACCTGTTTTGGGGAAAGGTTTTTAATCTCTGTGAGCATTGGTTTCCTCGTCTATTAAAGAAGGATAATAATAACAAACCTGCCCAGAGTACCTTACATCTCAGGTACTAGTGATGATCAAATGAAAGAAAACTTGGAACAAAGCCTTGGAACCAGAACCACCCCTTTGCCCTTTGCCAATGTCTATTATAGCAGCCTATGAATAGAGTTTTTTCCAAAGGCAAGAATTTACAGTCCAGCAATATTTTGAAGTAATCAGTAATCATTTGCATTAAGACTGCCAGCTCATCCGTCTTCGTAGTGAACAAACAAGAGTGCAAGTCTTCATCATCAAGTACATTAGGCTCTGTAAGGCGCTGCTGATGAGTGAAGAGTTCTTCTGAATTCAGTGACATCAAATGGCTTCATACTTAGGATCACAGTAACCTAAAATGCCACCGAGCACTCCGGGAAATTGTCGGTGTTTCTTAGATCCAGGAAAGTTTTCTTCCATAAATTATCATAGCATTTGGCAATTTTCTAATCCGGTTATTTAAGAATCTGATCACTATCAGCATTAAGAGATGATGTTTTGTGTCATAACATGAAGAGGGAGATTTCAAAAAAGAGATAATGTTTGGAAAGGGGGCAGGGTGGCAAGAAAGTGGCCTTTTCTTCTTCCTGTTCTGGAGTGATGGCTCTTAATTTGTTGAATTATGATCCCCCCTCCTCTCCCCAGTGGCCTCATGCGGAAACACAAAAGCAATTTGCACTCTGCTTCCCACAGTTCAGAGAACCACTAAATCCTGTGACATTAAGACTACCTGATCTGGTATATCACAATTGAATTTTGCTTTGAGTCAATTTGTATGTGGTCATGAAGGATGTTCAGTAAGTCAGAGCTCTGTTGGTTTTGGCTTGTGAGGTAAAGTCGATCCCGTTATCTACAACCATTGATTTGAGAGTCTGATCTTGGAAATTCAAATTTTAATCTGTTAAATTTTTAGAAGGATGTGTTACTGGTTGTATAGTCTAAGTGAAAATGCACTGTGAACTGTTAAGAAGGGCACTCTAGGAAATGTTTATAAAGCTGGATGTTGAGTAGATAATTGGAAAACTATTATTTAAACATATGAACTAGTATCAGGATAAATAGCTAATGCATGCCAGGCTTAACAGCTAGGTGATGGGTTGATAAGTGCAGCAAACCACCATAGCACACATTTACCTATGTAACAAACCTGCACATCCTGCACATGTATCCCAGAACTTAAAATTTTAAAAATTATGAAATAGATGCAGATAACCCAATGTAAACTATTTGTATAAATTGTGCATAGTAAATGGCATTTCTTTGGAGCATTTGTGTATTTTTTATAACCTTACGAATATGTCAAAATTCTCTCATGAAGGCTGAGGCGGGCAGATCATGAGGTCAGGAGACCATCCAGGCTAACACAGTGAAACCCCGTCTCTACTAAAAGATACAAAAAAAAAGTTACCTGGGCGTGGTAGTGGGTGCTTGCATTCCCAGCTACTCAGGAGGCTGAGGCAGGAGAATGGCGTGAACCCGGGAGGCGGAGCTTGCAGTGAGCTGAGATAGCGCCACCGCACTCCAGCCTGGGTGACAGAGCAAGACTACGTCTCAAAAAAAAAAAAAAAATTCTGCCATGAGTTGATTTTTGGGGCCATAGCTACAGCTCATCATATATCTGATGATGTTATTTCAGGCAACTTTTCTGACCTCGGTTTGCTCATTTGTCAGATGGAGATAATAATACCAACTTTATAGACATGCTATGGGCATTAAGTCAAATTTCATTTATTTAGTGATTTTTAAAAAATAGATATATACAAAAGTAAGTTATATGATATATATATATATATAATAGAAGGTGCTAAGTGCCGTGGGAAAAAATCAAGCAGGCTAAGGAGGATGGGGGACACAAGGGCGTTTAAAAAGTTTGTCCAAGTAGGGGCTGGGCACGGTGGCTCATGCCTGTAATGCCAGCAGTTTGGGAGGCCAAAGCTGGGGATCGCTTGAGGCTAGAAGTTCGAGACCAGTCTGGCCATCATGGCAAAACCCCCTCTCTACTAAAAATGTAAAAATTAGCCAGGCACAGTGGTGCATACCTGTAATCCCAGCTACTCAGGAGGCTGAGACACAAGAATCACTTGAACCCAGGAGGCAGACATCGCACCAATGTACTCCAACCTGGGCATCTGAGTAGGACTCTGAGTATACAAAGTATTTGAAACCTATCAGGTGTTCAATAAAAGTTAGCATGCGTGTATATGGATGGAATTTGACCTTGCCATGTGCAAATCCAAGTCCATATAAAATATGGAATATGGGATCGGGCACAGTGGCTCACGCCTGTAATCCCAGCACTTTGGGAGGCCGAGATGGGCATATCATGAGGTCAGGAGATCGACACCATCCTTGCTAACATGGTGAAACCCTGTCTCTACTAAAAATACAAAAAATTAGCCGGGCGTGGTGGTGGGTGCCTGTAGTCCCAGCTACTCAGGAGGCTGAGGCAGGAGAATGGCATGAACCCAGGAGGCAGAGCTTGCAGTGAGCCAAGATCATGCCCCTGCACTCCAGCCTGGGCAACAGAGCAACACTCCGTCTCAATAAAAACAAATAAATAAAACAATATGGAATATGGATGGCTAAACTATACTTAAGATGTATGTATATGTGAGACAGGGTTGCAGTGTCTCTAAAAAGATAATTATAAAACCACATTCTCTTCCTTTTTGTAAACAAAAACAATGGAAATTACAACTAATATTTGTTGAATGCCTACTTTATATACATTAATTAACCTCATTGTATATATTACATTTATTATATTAAATTATTCCTTGTAGAAACCCTGTGAAATAAAACTGTTATTATGTCATTTTTAAGATGAAAATAGTGAGAAATAAGAAGATGAAAAGAAGCTGAGTAGCCCAAGGTTAAGAGTTAGGAAGAAGCCGAGCAAACTTTAAACCCAGGTAGTCCGCCCCTAACCTGACTTTTAAGGTAGGGAACCATGAGACTTCCTGCTTTTTTGTCTGTGTGAGGACATCTAGTTTGCTAAGGGGTCATACATTTACCTAGCATTTCTTGTTCTGTCTCTACTTACTTAGCTTTTCACAGGGTGAGCACCAGGCTGCCCCAGAGACTGGCTTTGATGGCAGCTTAGGAGAATCCAAGGATTAACACGCATGTCCTCATAGCTCACCAAGCTGTGTGGAGTTCTCAGGTCCTCCTGTCTCTCTCCACAGAAGCTGTGGTGCAGGGGAACCTAGGTTTCAGTAGGTTTTTGATGTTAAGGGAGCCCTGAGTCTCTGGAAATCCTATCTGCTGAGCCAAAAGCATTTTTCTTGATTATTTGCATTGCAATTAGCCCACCTTAGCACCTAGAGTAAAAGCTGAGGAGATTTCAAACACTCCTGGAATGCAACCATCAGAATACACTGAATTGCCACCGTATTGCTCATAATATACGCTGGCAGAATCTCACTGTAACACTTAAAATAAATTCTTAACATGCTAGTTGGGGAGAGAACGGTGGCGAGTGCGGCCAGCTCACTCCTGGCACAGTAAATCTGCCATGAATTGCTGAGATGAGGAAGAAGTTAGAGAGAGTGGCAGTATATATATATTTTGAACTTTCCCAAATCCTGTGGGAAAAAAATTAAACAAGTGAAGCTAAATCTTCAAATTAAATTTCACCAAAACGTTCTCTCCACAGTAACAGGTGGATAGATTAGACAACTTCCTAAGTCATTTCCATTTTAATTGTTATTATTTTAACAAATAACGCATTTCTAACAGCTATTTTGGCAGAATCAGTGATTCTGGACCTGTTTTTACTTTTTAATTGATAAGTGCTTGAATCATTGCAACCATAGTGAGCTCTGACTGGGTTCTGTGCCAGAATTCTTCTTGGGTTCTTGGAAGGGTCCTTGCATTTACTGGATTTAACCAGTGATCTACTGTGGATTTCATTTGCACACCTCAGTGAAAGTTACACAGACCTTAAAACACAGTAATATAAAAATACTTTCAAGAAGAATTTACGTAAAAACATAATATTCTAGGAAATACAAAAGCAATGTCAAGTTGGGAATCCATTCTGTTTATCAGAGGAAGAACTCATAGCTGCTACTTATTTATGCACTTACACTTTTTATCCCCTCTATCTCTGGCCCTACAGTTCTGTTTTAAACCCCTGTGGACCCTATCCCAACCCCTACCATCCTGTATAGTGCTAGGCCACGCTAGGAAAGAATAAAAGGGTGGATAATGGGCTGTGTAAACTGGAAAATTCCACTCTAATGCAAAGTACCATGAGAAAGTGAAAGATACCATTATATGTCTACATTTCTGTAATCGTGTGGTATCAGAAGTCTAAGCCAATGTAAGAGCCTTACCTTTAGACTTGAAATCATGTGAATTTTAACATAACTCTCAGATCCAGAACACAAGGATTTACCTTTCAGATCTGCCCTTCATAGTTTATGTCCAGTTTTTTAAATTAGTTGCCAATGTATAATAACTGGAGAGTGGCATTTTAAAACATCCAGATTTACAGCCTTTCTTGAACTATTAGAAGACCCACATTCTTGCACCTGTCAACTTGAGCCAGGTGTGTGCTGTCCTCCTCGAATGGAGTTTGTACCTTCACTTATCAGCTTCTACGCTTTCTGCATAAAACTTTCCCCGTTTGATGAAAGTGAAGCTCATGTCTTCAGTTCCAATTATGCTTTTACAGTTGTATGTTCATGGGATTGTTCCACAGAAATATGCTTATTCTCTTTCCAGTGAGTCATGTACTACTCATATAACACAGATTCCCAGAAGTGTGCCCTCATTTGCGTTTCCTGCCTGGACTAGACCTCGCTCTATTTACATAACATAATCGAAAAAGTGCTATTTTAAGGGTTAATCTTGTTAACTCCTGTTGAGATTAATGTTCTGCAAACTCTCTCCAGTATAACACAATATAGTAAAGAGCCCTTGAGTGATTTGCTTGTAAAATGAATAACAATGACTTCTTACAGTATGGTGAAAATTAACTGGGAAAATGAATGCAAAATGCTTAGTGCAGTGCCTGGAATATATTGTCCATGTTCAGTTAATAGCATTAGCATTGTGCATTTCTGTCTACACTAAAAAGAGTGACTAGACATCACTTGATGAAAGCTAAGACAGTTGAAAATTTTTGCTTTTTAACTTGATTCTCTCAAAATATCCTCCTAATCAGAATCACCACTGTAGTAAATGTTATTTCAATCACTCAAAAAATATTTACTGAACACTACAGTAAGAAGAGCGCACACTCTAGCAGGGAGATGGAGAATAAACTACCAGAGATACATATTAATTCAGATAGAGATAAGAGCCAGTAAGCAAAAAATAAATAAAAAATAAAAATAAAGCAAAAACAAAACAGAGGCAGGGGCAAGGGTAATGGGTGATGCAGGCTGGAGGTGCTATTTTTTTAGCTAAGATATTCAGGATAAATCTCTCTGACAAGGTTACAGATGAGATATTATCATCGATTAGAGGTGATGTATAAACTTTGTTCAATGTCAACTGTTGGACTTTTTATTCTTATGTTTCATTTGGGACTTTTTGTTTTTGCTAAACATTTCTGTAAATATCGAGGATGTTAGGATAGCTGAGCTTCATGAACTTGGTTTGAAACTGGAGAAAAGAATATTTTATGAAAGTGCTGGTAGTTGCAGGAGAGCCAAGTTCAGGAAAAGACCAATTGACGATTCAAGAAAATAGAGTGATTGATGACTGAAGTTAAGGAGGAAATGAGTGGCCCCTGGAGGACAGGCAAAGAGATAAGCCGTGGACAGCAGGAGATCTATATGTTCCAGCTCATCGTTTCCTGTAGGAAAGACAAACCAATGATATCATGAAGTCAGCACTTTTTCCTTACTCTCTGCACAAAATGTTATCTACCTGAGTCAAATGAGGCTCTTTTTTTTTTTTAATCCCAATTATATTTTACAATATTACATTTACATGGTTCTCATAAATATGCTTATTCCTTTTCCTGTGACTCATATATTACTCAGAAGTTACTGGCTTCCTTTAACTTCAACTGAATCTCCAGACTCTCTTGAGGATATCTCTTTGACAGTGGTGTTGACCCTAACAAAGTTGCAGCTCATATTATCCCCAGGACCCTGGGAGTAAGCGCCATTTCCCCACTAGACGTGCTCAGTACTGTTCTGGTCAGTTCTGCAGACATATCTCAGGTATTGTGTGCTCTGTGAAAAAGAAGCAAAGGTGAAGAGGATGCCTGTCCCTAAAGATTAACCATAGCTACTGGGACTGGCCTTCCCAGCAAGAGCCCCACCCTATTTTGCACACTGGGGAGGCCCCAGGTGTCTTCAGTTTGGCCCCTTGATGGCTGTTAATCATGGAGCTGCAAAGTCCACTGTCTACCAAGACAAGGCTGAGGAGAACTAGAGCAAACTGCTGAGAAAATGCCCAGCTCTAGGCCATAGCTGCGGCTCTGATGCAGCCAGTTGTTGCTACGTGGAAATGAAGGCATAACTTGGCTTAAAACATCTGATTTTTGAAAGAAGAGGCAAAAATCTGAACTCATATAAAATCTCTTCATATGTGAATATTGGAAATTAATTAGTTGTTTTTTTTTTTAAACCCTAATAAAGATTGTATTTAAAGGAGATGTGGGACCTGTTAACAAGCTGTGTGACTTTGAACAAGTTGTTTTTCCTGTATGGATTCATTATCAGGAAAATTGGGACCCACTGACTATGAGGTCCCACCTAGGCCTAAGATTCAATGTTTGATAGTTGGAAGCCAAGACAGAATTGCTATGACTTGACAAGGTCTGTAGGTAAGAGGACTGTGTCCACCTTGCCAAACCCCTTTAATGTAGGAACAGAGCATGTGCCATGTCTACCTCTCTGGATCATCAGTAAATACATCAATAAGGAGTAGATATTTCTAGTATTCAACAGTCATTTATCAAGAGCTTTCACTGTGCCAAGCCCTGTGCCAGTCACCGTCCTTCAGGCCTCTTTATGTTGATAAGGAGATTTATTATTTCTAGCTCTGACATTCGGGCACCCAGCCCAACACTGGGCTCAGAACAAGGGCTCAATAATACATATGTAACAAACCTGCACGTTGTGTACATGTACCGTAGAACATAAAGTGTAATTAAAAAAATGGTAATAATTGTTGGTTTTCTTCTCCTCCTTCCCTGAAGCTGCTGCCATGGAGAATTCCTCCAGAACTCATTTTGCTTGACTTCTTCCCTTGGCCTAGGATATGTTTATCTTTCTTTAGCAATTTTAACTACTCTCAAAATCCAGCTCAAGTCTATCCTCTTTTATTTCTGCCCACAAACCCTGAACTCTGCTTGCTCACATTCATTTAAATATTAATTGAGCATCTACTATGTTCCTGGTACTGTTCACAAGATGAACAAAAGCTCTGCTTTTAAGAACTAAAATTCTGCAGGGCTGGAGGCAAGGAGGAAACAAACTATGAACCAGTAATAAGTGAGAAATTGATCAAATGGTATTACCTGGAAAATAAGGGTGATGTGGTAGTTATTTCAGACCTACTTTAGATTGAGTGACCAGGAAAGGCCCCTCTCAGGAGGCAATATATATTCTGTGACCTATTGATAAGAAGAAAGCAGCCTTGAAAGACCTGGAGGAAGACAGCATTCCAGGTGGAGGGAATTGCAAATTCGAAGTCCCTGAGGGAGGAATACAACTGCCTTTAGGAGGAATATATAAGAAGTCAGTCTGTCTGGAGCATAAATTAGAGGCAGAGGGGAGAGGTACTAGGTGAGACCAGACCAGAGAATTTGGTCAGGTATAAAAAGAAAACAAGGAATTTTTCTTCCCCCATTCTCCCTGTTGGAGTAAAAATTTCTAGAAGGAACTAGGACTATTCTGTCTTTTTTTTTTTTTTTTTTTTTTCTTGGCTTCCATATACCCAGTTACTTAGTTACTATTTAGTTAATTGACTGAATATGAGGAACTCACTAATCATGTAGTATTTAGTGTAGCAAAGTAGGGTTACATTTCAGTGGTTTGACTTAGGAATATTCAGAAGGGGTGGGCTACATCTAACAGCCTAGTAGGTTTGAACAGCCCTTTCTTGATGGCTATTTCGGCAGTAACCATCTGAGGACAGAGTTTCATTCCTTGCTTCTTAGTTCATCTGTGTGCTATTTCATTGCATGTTATTTTGACCCAGTAGCCAACAGCCCTCTAACATGGTTTAGGGGATAAAGAAGCAGGCAGAGGGGCACTTCCACAAGTCTTTGTAATTGAACCACCACCACCAGAAGATGGTTTCTCTCCACTAAGTCTGGCATTTTAATGAGAGAAGTTCTTTTTGTTTCCTATCTCTGATAACTGACTACTCCTCCCCAATCCCCCTTCATCCTTTGCCTGAGAGAGATTAAAGGTGGCTGGAATGCAGGCTGGAGTCATTAAGTGTTCTCTCCCTTAAAACGAAACACATGACATACACCAGTCCTTTCTGCAGAGTAGTGGACTGTCATGTGACTTGCTCCACTTGACCTTTTGATTTATAGAGTTGAAGAAAAGGGCATTGCAGAGAGGGGTGATGAATGACGATATTTAGTTCTACCTCCTTTTTGAATTTCTGGGAAAAAAATTCAGTAGAAAGGAGGTAACTTCAATAATTATATTATTTCTACACATTTTAGACATTGGGAGTTACTTGTGTTAGAATTGATTGCAGATCTGTCTGGCATAGGCATCACGGCTCCTAAGTCTAGATTTTCTTCTTAATGTACCATCACATTGATTTATTAATTTGTTCTCTTCCTGTCTCCTGAACTTTTGTTAATATATGCATTTTTAGTTCCTTGCATTAGACTATTATTTACTCTTTTTTCTCATGTATTCGAATCATGCATAATTTTGTTCAAAGAATAATTTTCTGGAATAATAGTGCTTTTCATTCATATAATAAAAATGCATGTGTTTATTTGTTTATTACAAAAGCAGTGCCTGGAAATAGGATCTAAGTTTGTTCCTTTTATTTGTGGATGAAGATCTGCCTTCCATAAATAAAACTTGGAATAAAAGCATTGCAATTAGAATCAAATAATTATTGAAGATTCTTGGAAACCTAGGGGTGCGTGTGCACATGTGTATCTGTTTTGCTCATGAAATGACTTTTTAAAAAACTGCGGTATGGCGCAGTGGCTCAAACCTATATTCCCAACACTCTGGGAGGCTGAGGCAGGAGGATCTCTTCAGATCAGGAGTTTGAGACCAACCTGGGCAACATAGCTAGACCACATCTCTACAAAAAATTAAAAATTAGCTAGGTATAGTGGCACATAACTGTAGTCCTAGCTATTTGGGAAGCTGAAGCAGGAAGATTACTTGAGTCCAAGAGTTTGAGGTTACAGTGAGCTATGATCACACAACTGCACTCTAGCCTGGGTAACAGAGTGAGATCCTGTCTCAAAAAAAAAAAAAAAAAAAAAAAGAGAAAGGAAGAAAATAATTTGATTTCACTGATATATGCCTGATAAAATGCCAATTATAAAACTGCTAACTGCTTGATTCTGGGATGACTGATTTTGCATACCTAACTCTTATTCCTTTGTTTCATACCTTTGTTTTTATTTGTTTTCCTGATGCTTTAAATAGAGAATTTTTTAAAGGGATTAGTATATTTCTACAGTTGTTTCTTCTTTAATCACAAGTATTTTAAACAGAGTATGTTAATTTTCAAACTGCAGACAAAACTACCTATTGCAAGTTATTCCAACCTTCTTATTCATCTCCAGAGATGTGTGTTGGTGTCATAGTTTCAGAACGCCCTCCTGGAGTAATGTGTCAATGTCAAATGCACAACTGTAAGCTCATCAACTTTAAAGGTCCTGTTCTTCGGCTAATCAAACCCCACAGAGTTCATTACATTTTCAAAATCTTTCAAGCCCTCATTATGCGTGACAGCAGAAAAGTAGTCAATTTCATCTAGCTAAGAATATTATTCAATGGAGCCCCTCAGAGAAGGGGAAAAAAGTAATCATTTCATAATCAATTCTGAGTTTTTCATGCTTCACATTTATATATTCAAGAGCATATGAAATAATAAAAAAATATCTCATCATTGTGTTTCTTCAGGCTACACTGAACACAGCTTTGATTGTCCAGAAATAAAGTGGCTTTCCTAATGTGATTTGGGCTTCTAAAAATCAGCATGCTTTCGTCATTAAGGGACAGCACCTTTTATGTGTTAGCTGTAAAGTGTGCAGGTGTCAAGAACACACATATGAAGTCCTGAAGACATTATTATTGCACATGATTTGTTCTTTTGTGTCTTTTCTTATTTCTACTGGCCTTATTTGCATCTAGGGCCATTTGCAAAAGTTAAGGAAGGGGAACAGGGTAGGATGTGTGAATTCAACTATTCTAATTCTCCTGGATTACAAGATTTTGAGGGAATGTGGTAGTGGAGCTTAGGCAGGAGAGGTATTATGAATGTGAGTAGGAAGTTATGAACTCAGTGGGAAAACCAGCACCTGAAGCAAAAGTTCCCCCAGGCATCTAGTGCCAGGGAAGTTATGACTACTTTCTATTAGGGATAAACCAGGCCTCCTGAGGTTCAGTAAAGTGATCATTCCCACCTTAGAATCAGCTATATTAGTAAAAGCAACCTCCAAGGTAACTGTCATGTGCCCCTGCCTGGACAGAGTATCGCTGGGTTTTGGATAGTAGGGGCTGAGGACCTGAGGGATGGGAGAGAAAATGCAGTTGGAAACAGCCTCCCCTAACCGCTTTCCCTCTTCCCTTCCCTCAGCTTGTTGAGTCCCTGACCTCGTGGTCCCCACAACAGACATCCAACACCAGATTCCGGTCAGGCACAGTGGTTCACGTCTGTAATCCCAGCAATTTGGGAGGTCAAGGCAGGCAGATTACCTGATGTCAGGAGTTTGAAACCAGCCTTGCCAACATGGTGAAACCCCGTCTCTACTAAAAATATAAAAGTTAGCCGGGCATAGTGGTGCACACCTGTAGTCCCAGCTACGTGGGAGGCTGAAAGGTAGAGGTTGCAGTGAGCCAAGATTGCGCCATAGCACTCCAGCCTGGGCAACAGAGCGAGATTCCATCTAAAAAAAAAAAAAAATTCAGATTCCATCCAAAGTCAAGGGTCTCCTATCAAGGCTGGGTCTCTAAACTTTTCTTTAATCCTTTATCTTATCTGTTATCTTGGCTGATAAAGGAAAGTAGAATATGTTCTAATGAAGATCATAGGAAATATTGAATACAGCCAATCTAGATTAATTGGCTGCTTAAAAGCTTCCTTGTAGATTAGATCATTTGCCCTCTTACAAGCTCAATGAGCTGCTTTTTCCATGTGTTCCTTTGAATAATGTCTGTGTCATGGCCTCAGTTTGAAAGAAGGGAGAAAACAAGAAAAAGGGCACATTTTGTTACTACAAGTTTTCAGGAGTCACATCAGTGATATAAATGCTGTTGTCACATTTTCTTTTATAGAAAGCATTTCCTATTTTTACTGAATATTGAACAGAGTAAATTATATAGAATCCAGGTCCTGGGGCTCCGCGTTTCATGTGTGACACACAAAGAGAGGCTGGAGAGGATATTAATGCTTTAAATTATTACATGAAAAGATAGTAGGCTTTTTTTTTTTTTTTCATACAAAGCTAATGGGTAAGTGGACTCTTCTGGGGCATATGTGGTTTCTACCATTTTTTCAATCTCAGGATCACACAGCATTCTAGGTTCACGGGAGTCCACAGCCTTTCATTTAAAAGTACATTGTAGGCCAAACATAGAAGCTTATGTCTATAATCCCAGCACTTTGGGAGGCCAAGGCAGGAGGATTGCTTGTGCTCAAGAGTTTGAGACCATCCAGGGCAACTTAGCAAGACCTCATCTCTACTAAAAATTAAAAAAAAAAAAAAATAGCCAGGCATAGTGGCACACACCTGTATTCCCAGCTACTTAGGAGGCTGAGGTGGGAGAGTTGCTTGAGCCCTGGAGGATGAGGCTGTGGTAAGCTGTGATCATGCCGCTGTGCTCTGGCACTGGGACCCTGTCTCTATTAAAAAAATAACAAAAAATTTAGAACTACATCATGAGGACACGACTGCCAAACCCCTGGTTCTAGATCAGTGGTCAGAAAACTTTCTCTGAAAAGGTAAGTAATATTTTAGGTTTTGTTGGCCATACAGTCTCTGACAACTGCTAACTCTGTCATTGTAGTGTGACATCTGCCATAGACAATTTGTAAACAAATGACCATTGCTGTGTTCCAATAGAACTTTATTTGTGGACACTGAAATTTGAATGGCATATGATTTTCTTGTTAGAATATTTTTCTTCTTTGGATTTTTTTCAACCATTTAAAAATGTGAAAGCTGGGCAGAGCATGGTGGCTTATGCCTAAATCCCAGCTCTTGGGGAGCCTGAAGGGGGTGGATCACTTGCGGCCAGAAGTTTGAGACCAGTCTAGGCAACATAGACCCTGTCTCTACAAAAAATTTAAAAAATTAGATGGATGTGGTAGCTCACACCTACTACTCGGGAGGCCAGGGCAGGAGGACCACTCGTAAATACCCTAAGTCTTTATGCTTGTTCACAGAATACAGTTATGAATTCTAGACACAGCAAGATCAACTCACAATGTGTCATCATGCAGTCACTCTGGGCTTTTTTTCATCTAAAAAATGATGAGGTTCAACACTTTTACACTGCTGGTGGGAACGTAAATTAATACAACCACTATGGAAAACAGTAGGGAGATTCCTTAAAGAACTAAAAATAGAACTATCATTCAATCCAACAATCCCACTACTGTGTATCTACCCAAAGGAAAAGGAGTCATTATATGAAAAAGACATGCACACACGTGTTTATATCAGCACAATTCACAATTGCAAAGATATGGAATCAACCTAAATGCCCGTCGGCCAACAAGTGGATAAAGAAAATGTTATATATATATATATCTCTCACATATATATCATGTGTATGTATGTGTGTATATATATGCACATACACCATGGAATACTACTCAGCCATAAAAAGAAGTGAAATAATGTCTTTTGCAACAACTTGGATGAAGATAGAGGTCATTATTGTAAGTGAAGTAACTCAACGGAAAACCAAATATCAAATATTCTCACTTATAAGTGAGAGCTAAGCTATGATGGACACAAAGGCATAAGAGTGATATAATGGACTTTGGGGACTTAGCGGGGAAAGTTGAGAGGGAGTGAGAAAGACTACACATTGGGTATAGTGTATACAGCTTGGCTGATGGGTGCACCAAAATCTCAGAAACCACTGCTAAATAGCTTATCAATGTAACCAAAAACCACCTTTACTCCAAAAACCATGGAAATAATTAAAAAGGATGGGGTTCGGTTAAATGGGCTCTGAGGTTATGTGATGTCTTCGGTTTATTTTCTGTGAAAAAAAAAAAGGTATTTTTACATATTGACTTTTCTTGAGGCAAGGCATATTGTTGTCATCAAATGAGATGGAAAAAGTTAACGCCATATCCCACTGTGAATGCAGCACTTTCAGACCATCCACCAGAGTCCCGGCTCAGGCTCCACCAGCCTCCCCATCTGCCTGGGCTCACCCTTTGGGGCATTCAGCTTCTGCCTCCATCTCCTTTTGCTGCTGCAGTATCTTTGAGATGAGTGACAATAGTTTGAGAAACAAAACGTCCTGGCCTGGGGGTGGGTTGAAAGACACAATTATGGGAATTATTAGTCTTCTTATTTCATATAACTATAGCATGTTTTTCTCTCAAGAGCACCACAAAAAGGTTGAAGGAGTAGGGATTATTTATCCTGGAGTGGGGAAGACTGTGGGGAGGGAAATGACTGAGTAACAGCATGGAGTATTTAAAAAGATGATAACCAACTGCTGTGTCTTCTCACTAAAGACAGAGATTAAGAAATTGATAGCAAAGGTCTAAATTAAATGTGAGGAGTAATATCTTGCCAGCAAGCATGATTAAACTCGCAAGCAAGTTCCTAGGGGAGGTCTCCGTGGATAGGAGGACGCGAATGCCCAGCCTAGAGCCAGACGTCTTATTTTCTGGTTTTTGTTGCTGGCACTAAGGTCTGCCTGCAAGATCTGAGGGACAGACCCCCCAGGCCTGGACTCCTGGCCCCCAGCATTTTGATAAAACAAAGGTGCTCCACACAGACATAAAGAACAGACCAAAAAACGCAGCAATTGCCATCAGAACAAAATCTGCAGCTTCAGGGAAGTTAGCTGAGCTTGGGGTATTTCCTGGAAGTTTATGGAAGAGTTTGATCTCAATTGGGTAGAGCTGGGCATGAAGATAGTGAAGACTTTTTAAGCCAGCCTGACCTCCAGAGCATCAACTTATGGCATTTCTTCCCTTTCTGTCTCCCCTACCCACTGTGTCTACCGCAGGCAGATCAGATTTGCTATATTCCAGAGAGGACTGGCTCCACCTCACTGTGTGTCCATTGAGAAACAGGCACAGAGCAAGCAGGGTGATGGTTTTCCAGGCTTCCCTGCTGAAGCACAGTTTCCAGCACATACTAAGTGCCTATCCTATGCATGGTGATTGTATACATGAATGAATGAAGCAGAGGTGGGAAAGAGGAGAGGGGCAGTGAATAATGAACAACCTGTAACTGGAACTCCAGATTTTGATACGCAGTCTCTCAGTTTTCAAACGGTGGCAACCAATTTCAATATTTTTTCCATCTTTATCAAGGTAAAATTGACAAATAAAAATTGTATATATTTAAAGTATGTAACTCTTTTTTTTTTTTTTTTTTTTTTTTTTTGAGACAGAGCCTCACTCTGTCACCCAGGCTAGAGTGTGATGGCACAATCTCGGCTCACTGCAACCTCTGCCTCTGGGGTTCAAGTGATGCTTCTGCCTCAGCCTCCTGAGTAGCTGGGATTGGAGGTGTGCACCGCCACACCCAGCTAATTTTTGTATTTTTAGTAGAGACAGGGTTTCGCCATGTTGGCAAGGCTGGTCTTGAACTCCCGGCCTCAGGTGATCCACCCACCTCAGCCTCCCAAAGTGCTGAGATTACACGCATAAGCCACCGCCCCCAGCCAATGCTTTGACATACATATCATTGTAAAATAATCATCACAGTCAAGCTAATTAGTATCTGTCACCTTTTATAGTTTTTTTTTTTTTTCGCTGTGTCTGTGTGTATGTTGCGAACAATTAAGATCTACCCTTTCAGCAAATTTCAAATATAATAAAGCATGGTTAACTATATTCACATTACTGTGTATTAAGTCTCCAGAACTCATTCATTTTTCATAACTGAAACTTTGTACCCCTTGACCAACATCTTCCCATTTTCCCTTCTACTCCTAGCCCTTCTACTCTCTCTTTCTGTAGACTTGACTTTTTTCAGTTCCTCATATAAATGGGATCATGCAATGTTTGTCTTTCTGTGTCTGGCTAATTTCACGTAGCGTAATGTCCTCCATGTTCATCCATGTGGTCACAAATGGCAGGATTTATCTCTCTTTATGATCAAATAGTGTTTAATTATATATATTTGTGTGTGTGTGTGTGTGTGTATACCACATTTTATTTATTCATTAGTCAACAGACAATTTAGTTTTCTTGTGTGTCTTGGCTATTATGAATAATGCTGCACCAAACACAGGAGTGCAAATCTCTCTCTGAGGTACTGATTTTATTTCCTTGGCAATATACCCAGTAGTGGGGTGCTGAATCATAAGGTAGTTCTGTTTTAAATTTTTCAAGAAACTTCCATACTGTTTTCCTTAATGGCTGTACCAATTTACATTCCAATCAACAGTGTACCAGGGTTCTCTTTTTTCTGCATCCTCACCAACACTTATTATCTGTTGTCTTTTTAATAATAGCTATTCTAAGTGGTGTGAGGTTGTAGCTCATTGTGGTTTTGATTTGGATTTCCCTGATAATTAGTGATGTCAACCACCATTTCATATATCTGCTGGTCATTTGTAAGGCCAGACTTACATACCAGCCTTCCTGAAGTCAACTTTTGAAAAATGTCTATTCAGGTTCTTTGCCCATTTTTTAAATTGGGTTATTTGATTTCTTGCTACTGAGTTGTATGAGTTCATTATATTTTTTGGATATTAACCTCTTATTACATGCATGGTTCACAAATATTTTTTCCCAATCCATAGGTTGCTGGTTCATTTTGTTGATTGTTTTCTTTACTATGAAGAAGCTTTTTAGTTTGATGTAGTCTCATTTAATAATTTTTGCTTTTGTGGCCTGAGCTTTTGACATCATATGCAAAAAAATCATTGCCAAAATCAATGTTAAGAGAACTTTTGCCTTGTGTTTTCTTCTATAGTTTTGTGGTTTTGGATCTTACATGTAAGCTTATAATCCATTTTGAGTTAATTTTTGTATGTAGTGTTAGATAAAATCTGATTTCATTTTTCTGCTTGTGGATATCCAGGTTTTCCAGCACCATTTACTGAGGAGACTATCCTTTCCCCATTGTGCGTTCTTGACACCCTTGCCAAAGAACAATTGACTAGACACACAGATTTGTTTCTGGGCCTTCTATTCTGTCCCATTTTTCTAAATTGTCTGGGTTTTTTGGCCAATACTAGACTGTTTTGATTACATAGCTTTGTAATGTATTCTTAAGCCAGGTAGTCTGATAGCTCTAGCTTTGTTGTTTTTGCTCAAAATTGTTTTGCTAATTCAAATTTATTTTTAAATACTATGGTAGTCAAGAAGATATATGTTTACTATTTGCTGCCAGCGTGTGGCCTTATCTTTAGAATCATGTAGAATTAGATATAAATACTGCCTATGTACTAGTTGCTGACCTTGGCAAGTTCTTGATCTCTCTGAACTCTAGCTTCTTTCTCATAAACAGAGAAATTGATTCACAACATAGCTGTGATTATGTATGTAATTTCTTTACATACATAAAATAATGTATGTAAAGAAATTAATATAGTGCCTTGCATGTTTGATAAATATTATTATAAGATCTGATATTATAATAGCTGATATATCATGTTGATCCATATAAAATTGCTGGTATACACTTATTTTTAAACTATAAAAATGGCAATTTCATATGGTTCAACATAATATTTTGTATAATATCCTCCCCATCTACATTATTATGACATTATTGCCAATATTAAAGCCTATATACCCATTTCCTAAACACGCACTTATGATTCCCCCTTCCCTGCTCTATTTATTCCCATAGAATTTATCACTTTGAACGTATTCAACAAGGTATTTATTATGTTTATGGTTTATCATCTGTCTTCCCACATCTGCTGGTGTATATAAGTTTCATAAAAAATAGGAATTTTCTCAGTTTTCTTCATTGTTTTTCCTTCCACATTGTACCTCAGTGCCTAGAATAATGTCTGGCACTTATTAGGCTCTGTGTAAATTATGTGTTGAGTGAACAGACTTACACTGATCTTCCTGAAGTTTAACTGAGCCTACCATGATCACATTCCTTCAAGCCTTAAAGGTTTAAGAGAACTATTGATTAGAACTGTACTAAATAAAATATAAATGCAGGTTATTATAATGATGGGTTCTTTAGGGCTCTGATTCTTGTGTGAGAACAGTAAAAAGTTGCCTAAAGAGTTGCATATCTGAAAAGCTGAATTTTATTAGTTGAAAAAAGCTAAGTAGAAAAGACTTATCTGGGCTGGGTATAGTGGCTCATGCCTATAATCCTAGCACTTTGGGAGACTGAGGCAGGTAGATCATTTGAGCTCAGAAGTTTGAGACCAGCCTGGCCAACGTGGTGAAACCCCATCCTTACTAAAAATACAAAAATTAGCCAGGTGTGGTGGTGGGCACCTGTAGTCCCAGCTTCTCAGGAGACTAAGGCAGGAGAATTGCCTGAACCAGAGAAGCGGAGGTTGCGGTGAGCTGAGATCCCGCCACTGCACTCCAGCCTGGGTGACAGAGTGAGACTGTCTCAAAAAAAAAAAAAAAAAAAAAAAAAAGTATATTGTGTGTGTGTGTGTATAGAGAGGAAGTATTCAATATATCTCGGAAGTATTCAATGAGTTGGTTTTTTTTTTTTTCTCTTCCCCTGGCTATACACGAGTTTGGCATAGTGCTGTATTTTTAAAAAGATGATCATCAGTTGCATTTGCCCTTTGATAAAAGGAAATTGGTTTAGTAAAGTAACTCTCCTTGGCAGTAAAGTGTGCCCTCAGAGTGTGCATGTGTATGTGTGTGAGTGTGTATATTACTGTAGGTATACATGTCTACACAGACATATATTCATTAGAAAAGCCAATACAGGGAAGGAAATTAAAAGTTTAAAAAGTCCAATAGTAAAAGTCAAGCTGACTGGATTCCAGAAAGTCAGAGGAGAAAATGGTGGTATTGTGTTTAGAAGGAATGTCAGAGTAGCGTGCGTACAGAGGAAAGTGCTGATAAGCAGAATGACAAAAGCTGGTCTCATGAGTAATTCCAAGCAGCCAGAAAGCCAGGATACAATCCCCAGCTGATTGCCCTGCTATTCTCGGTATTCCACGTATCATGACTAAATCCACAGAGCCAATATGGTAAGTTGTGGGGAATTCTGGGAGGTACTATGCTGTTTGTAAGGCCCAAGCAGATTCTGTACTCTTGTCTGCCCCGCCCACCCCCCATTTAAATACTCTAGTTAGTTGCTTCTGCCCAGCTCCTACCTCCTTCCTGGGAAGTGGGGGAAACCTTTACATTTCCGAAGGCAGATATTTTTAGATGTGATGCTCTGTCCAAAGTGTTAACTAATTGAGTTATCAGGTTTCTTACTTGGCCACGGGGAATGGCAGTGGAAGAGGGAGAGAGCTTCCCAGAACAAGTAAGCATTTACAGCTTCTAAATGAAATGTGCTTTTCTTATAGAAGTTCTGTTTTGCCCTGAATAGTTGTGCCTTTTAAAAAATGTTTGTTGCTGGGTAGGAAGGAAATTAACCTGTTTGCACCATGGATCACTTGAGTTAAATATGTGTAGAACAATGGACCGTCCTTTCTTTCTGTTTTGTTCCGATCTGTACTCTAGATATGTTTTGCCTGTGATGTAATTTGGAGTGAGTTCAGCTAAGGCCTGCCTTAAGAGGATGCATAACAAAATACAAAAAGACAGGGGGAGATTAGGAGTGCAGGAAAAGCCTGGTAAATCCAAGAGTGTACAAAGGTTTACATGGTTGCACTTTCTTCAAGAGAAACCAACAGCTTTAAAATTCAGCTTTTTCTGATGTATTAATTACAAAGGGCAATATGAAATTTTACAGTTGGGGGAGAAAACATAGAATTAAAATTTGTTTTCGAAACTCATATAAATGGTAGATGAAGGATGTAATTAGAATTTGGAAAATGTGATTTTATTTCTATCTTAATAGAATTGCAGATAGATATAAATAAGTCATCTTGTTTAATAATTTTAGAGAATTGGCATAGTAAGCCATTGCCTCCTTAAGGTATACTATATAGATAAAGGGAGTAAATATTTGCTTTGTGTCTGTGAAGTTTTGAAGTATTTGATATTGAGGGATTCACCTAATGCTATGTAGATCATGGTATAGTTGAAAATTTTCATGTGATCTCTTGTTTCTACCTGTATCCTTTCATCTAACTGTGCGATGTTATACAGTTAACATCAGTGTATCTAACTCTGAGAACACCTTAGATTCCTGAAGATTGTGTTTAAACATCTAGTGAAATAGTCATAATGACTAGAATGAGACATCATAAAAATGAGGACATGTTGCTTGTTCTAATGTCAGGTGGACAGACGTGCTAATGGTTTTGAGAAAACAGCTGTCATTTCACAGTGTTACAAAAAGCAATTTGGAAAACTTACAATTTTTATCTTTATTTTAAATGGATTCAGTTTTCCTGTTTGTACTCTTAAAGACAGAATATTTTTTGCAAAAAGATTAACCTTTCGTGACCTTCATGGAATGTGGCAATATTGCATATGTACAATTATGAAATTTTAATCTGAGTGAGATTTTGTAAAACATTCTTTGTGTCTCAAAGAAAGCCTTTTTAAGGGTAAACTTTGAGATTCATAATAAAGCTATAAGATGAATGCCAGACATTAATGCCAATTGAAATTTACTAGTAATGTAATTAATGCCAATTGAAATGTACTAGTAATGTAAGCATATTGGCAAGTGAGTCCTAAAAATCGTGTTATATCACTCTAAAAATTATCAACTTACCCGTCCAAAACTTTTACACTGTACTGTTAAATTATGATGTGTATTCTGTTCCATCAGTTGTGGATTTGAAAACTTTACATATGCATAATCATAAATTACATAGTTAGACAGCTTTGAGAAATATTGCTGGGAAGGGTTTGAGCAATAAGGTTTGCTATAACAAATCTTAAAGAATGTACCTGAAGAGTTCTGGCCTTTTGTTAACTAATAAATTTTAAAAATCTGAGATCCAAAAGAAAGCCCAAATAAAAGTAGACCATCTTGTTTCTGCCTTCTGTCAGAATATATCAACTAAATGGTGAAAGCATTTGATCTCAGCCCATATGTGCAGTGTTTTCTGTTTTGGTGGGCATGCTGTTTGAAAAACGTGTAATAAAATGACAGACTGAATTGGAAATTATCATGCCCTAAGCAGTAACTCTGGAAGGGTACTGACCTGATACAAATCATATAGAAGTTCCATCACAATAGAGTAGCATATACTATTGCTGTACTGGGTTTTGCTGGAAAATGAAGAAGAATTTTTCCTCTCCTGCCTTCGTCTCTGACTTGAATGAAAGACTGAACACTTTATCTGCATGAGCTGAACTATGGATAAAATCCTTGCAAAGAGGGTATAGTAGATAATTGCATTTTCATGAATGATCATTAATACTTCCTGCTGCTTCTGTCCGGCTTGTGGTTTTTACGGTATTGTTTAGAGATTTTCTGTATGGAAGAACTAGAACTAGTTTTGACATAAATGATTGATGAAAAGTTAACTTTAAAGTTTAACTCTTCAATAATGCTCATGAAAAAAACCTAGACTTTAATATTGAACAAAACCCAAATGTAATCCAATTTTAATGTGCCTTTTAGAAGTAGCTCATAATAAGATCCCTCAATAGCAACTGATGTGCACTAATTTTAAATCCCGTGACGTTACCCTATAATGCCAAATAGAAAATCTTTGAACTCGGCTGTTTCCTATTTTATATATATATATATTTTCAGTGATTGATCCACTAATAAATACATATCTAATTATTGGAGGAATCCCTCATTTTATTGTTGATTTTCACTTAAGAAAATTGTGGGCAAGTAGGATATTTTCTACAGTCAAACTCAAAAAAAGGAATCACAAAACTTGTCTTTTACTGCTGAGACTATTATAGTGTTTGTTTTGAAATGCAAACTTTTAGTTATATAGTAAATGTAATATTTACTTACCAAATAAATTTGTGCTGTGTGACAATATAAAGATGCTACCTCAGGTCAGTTATAAATTTGGATAATAATCAAGTTATCTGTAAGACCAAAAAGAATTTACAATCTAATGTGGTGTCCTTTTGAAGTCATTCTCTTTATAATGTTAAGACATTTTTAGTCACAAAGTAAATATGTGTTTGCCAACTCTATCCTAATTCTAATGTTTATTTTTTAGATGTTTTATCATGATCCTAAGAATATATTGCAAAACCTAGTAATAAAAATTAAACTGTGTCTTCTAATTGGACTATTGACAAATATATAATTATATTATATAGCATAAATTTCAGTGTATTTCAGGAAAATATTCATAGTTACTAATAATCACCTGTTAAGCTTAAGAATCTGTAAGGAATTTAATTCTTCTGTTTTAGGAGTCTCTTTTTACTTTTGTAAGTAAGATTTTTGTAAGAATATCTTTGTAGGTATTCATGATAGCAAACATTTCCAGAGAATAATGTTGGGTAGTGAATGCCATCTTTTTCTTTAGTCGAGTACAATGAGTGATGGCAACCAGCTTGAAAAGTAGAAGCCAATAATGTTAAAAATTGTTTTTCAGAATCTAGATATGTTTCAGCTTTATTTAATCTTGAATTATTGATTATTTTGTATTCTAACTCAACATTATTTTGATGTATTGTAAATTTACATACTTCTGTAATTCAATGATTGTTGTCATATTTTGAAAACACTTACATCTGTAAGATAAGATATATTTTGAACACTGCATACTTTTTTTTTTTTTTTTTTTTCAGACGAGGTCTCACTCCATTGCCCAGACTGGAGTGCAGTAGCACAATCACAGCTCACTGTAGCCTTGAAGTCCCAGGTTCAAGCAATCCTCCCACCTCAGCCTCCTGAGTAACTGAGGCTACAGGTGTACACCACCACCCCCAGCTAATTTTAAAAATATTTTTTGTAGAGACGGGGTCCCACTATGTTCAGCCCAAGTTGGTCTCAGACTCTTAGGCTCAAATGATCCTCTCCTCTCAGCCTCCCAAAGTGCTGAGGGATTACAGGCATGACCCACTACACCCAGCCCTACTGTAGACTTTTAAACACAGACTATGTCTTGCTCATTATTTGATCCCCAAAACCTGGAACATAGCATGTATTCAATACTTGTTAAGGTTTTAAACAAAGCTTCATCTTTGAAGGGTATAGCCTCTCATAATTGTGGCCTTCTAGTCACCAGTTAGTCGTACAAGAGACTATTTTAAAATATTAAATATTTTTAAAAATTTTTTAAGGGAACATGCTCTAGTTAACTTTCCATTTTAGTGACTAGAATCAGGCTGTCATTTTCCATGTAGAAGTTTCCCAGAACAAAGGATTGGTATCTGTGATTGTGTTTATCCAACAATGACAAGTTGTCCTTAAGGAATTCTCATGCTGTCTTTCTGGCAGCATCACTTGCAGTGGAATTTGTTGCTTATTTCTCACATGTCATTTCCAAGGACCTTAAGTGGACATCCTATGGACAGAGTTATCCACTAGGGAAGTGTATTAGTGTCCAAGTATTTGGACTGTGTGGACATAGCCACTTGGAAAGACTCTAGGAGAACTAAAGCAAGGTAGCAGAAAAACAGTGAATAGGTACTGATTAGAATGATCCTAGTCTGTACTTTGCAATAGCAGCACTATATTTATTTAGACTTTGTCTTCCTGCTCAGTCATGCCTTTTGCTTAAAGTATTCTCTTCGGAGGTGTTAGGGCTTTGTATCATGAGGTCAATCAAGAACCCTGGGTGTCCCTGAGACCCTTCTAAAGTACCCTGAAGACTGGTATCCTTGACATAGTTCAACCAAAACAATATGTACATTAAAGAGATTTGCAGACTCATAAAACAATACCAGTCATCTCATCTTTTTTGTTTGTTTTGGAAAATACAGTTATGTTTCATAAGATACGTATTTTAAATGAGCATGTAATAAGATTGCCCTTGTTATTTTAAAATAAATTAATGATTAATTTTTAAATTCTCAGCTTTATTTTCTAATGTGGTAAATAACAATAGTTATAATCCTCATAATCAAAAGCTCTTTGAGGCTCCTCAGTGATATTTAGGAGTATAAAGTCATCTTGAGTAATGAGTTTGAGAACCACTGCTGTAGATAGATCACAGTGTGAGCGTTCTCGGCTTTGTTTGCTTCCCTTACTTTCTGAAAGCATTGGGCAAATGAGGTCAAGTTCATGGGTTCAGTCCCTGTATGTTTATTTGACTCTCATGCTTATAATTGTAGCCAAACTAGAATATTAACTTAAGATAAGTTTAAAGTGATAATTAATAAAGGATAATGTTGATTGGAGACCAACTGTGTGCCGTGCCATTTCTAACTGCTCGGCACGTATTATCTCCTTTAATGTCAACAGCCCTCTGAGTTAAATTTTACTGCTAATTTCATTTTACAGATAGGGAAATTTAACTACAGTGTGTTTAAGTGTCTTGACCAAAGTCACATCCTTTGTGAATTGCAGATCCAGGTTGTGAACGTAGGCATCCTGGGTCCAGAGTCTGAACTCTGAAATCACTAAACTATATTGACTTGCCAATAGAAAGTGACATATTAGTCTAGATCTATTTGCAAATACTTAGAAAACACCTATTACATAGCTCCTTAAGTAGGAGCCTTTGCTCCTAGTAACCCTCACAGTACGTTTTGGCTGTTAGACTATAACATAACTGAAAGTCACCTTCTGTATTTTAACTACTTATAACTACAGATTCCAATGGTTACCTTAACTTTGGGATAAAGTCTACTCTTAACTTGTTTCATTTTACATCATAAAAAATAACATCTTTCCTTATTTTCTTTACTACATGTTTCCTTCACACTTCTAGAAAGATTTCTTGTGTGTCTATGGATGTGCTCTTTCTATATTTTGTCCTTTTGTTGTATTCAATGTGAAGCTGTTTGAGCCTCCCAATTCCAAATCTAGTCAAGGAAAAATATAAATGTCACTTACCGATTATTTATGATCCCAAATCAGTCTATCTATCTGTCTATCTGACTTCTCTAGTGAGCTAACCTTGTTTTTAAAACTGTTTTTTATACATTCAAATAAGAACTTATTTAGCTATGTTTTCAACAAGGGCTCCTAAAATCCCTTTGTTGATTACAGACTTAAGTGGAAATGAAACATTTTAAGTGAAAAGAACAATAGCATTTTGGTATATATATATTTTTTAAATCAGCATGAAACCATCCTCCCTGCAAGCCCCCTACCTCCCAAAAAAGACAGATAGTTTCATTTACCAACAATTCTAGCAAGGCTCCAGCTGCATCAGCTGGTGCACAACGTTTTAGGATGATAAATTCAAGAACTCACTAGCTAACGCCTCCTCTCCCTCTGGTGCCATGGCCTCACTCTTCAGTTCCTCTGGGCTTTTAAACCTCAGGCCTCTAATTATCTGACCAGGAAGCTGAAGTCCATGGTATTGTAATTTCCTAGCTGATTCACACCATATAGAGTATATTTATGCATTGCAAGAAAATAGTTATGTTTGCAGTATTAAGTCTATCCACACTAAAAATCAAGCTATTTATTTCCTGATCTAAAAAAAAAAAAAGCTGTTGGGAAAATGTTCATCTATTCAAATACTTTCTCTTCTTTCTGCTACCTAGACCAGTTTTAGCTTATCACTGTTTTCAGTTGCTATATATAAAATGTGAATACTTGCCTGGATTAAATATTTTAGGACTCATGCCAATACCTCCCACATAATAAGGATCCTTAAGCATGAAGGCCTGAAATCCTTCTTCTGATTCATAACATACCAAATAAATGGAAAAATCCCAAACAGTTGTCATGTTTTATATAATCTATCATGTATAATGCCAGAAGTTACTGCTATGTATTTCCTGAGCAGAACATAGCAACATCTCAGTATTATGAGGTACACCTCTAAGGGACTCAGCAGTTTGTTATGGTGGTGGTTGTGTAGTCAAGCTATGCAAAAAACTGGAATCTGTTTTATAAACAAAGATTGCCATGGACTGCCAGATTTTAACTGCATAATACTATCTTGTTTCATTTTATGTTTAATGAAACAAAGTTGTCGGTCATTTGTAGCCATCTTCATGTGTGAGGAGTGGGTCTAATTCATTCTTGTTCTGTATCATTAGGTGGTAGGAAGAACATTAAAGCCAGGGAACCCAAATTCTATTTTCAACACTTTCTCTAAATAGTTTATAAAATCACACCTCTCGTTGCTTCAGTTTTCTATCTATTTAATAGAGATGATACAGTGACCGCTGCTTACCCCAAAATATAAGATGTGTATAACAGACAGAATTGTACATATTTCTTGTTGAATACAAAGCAAATTGTTTATTAAGACTAAGAGTTAATCATTACGGTATCTTTGCTTACCAGTTTACTAGTTCAGGGCTATGAACCATGAGATTATTTAGTAAATGTTGAGGTGAGTCGAGGGCTTGTACGTAAATGACTAATGCTATCACAAGATGATAAATGAAGGCGCGATGAGATGCATGCCAGCAGATCCCTCCAGGAGAGGGATGTTTAAAGCAGCCACTTTCTCTGGTAAACAAGGAAGAACAGATTATGCATCAAGGATTTCCTAGGCAGCTTGGCTCACAGGAAAGCAAATGAGAATTTCTTAACCGACATGTTCACGTGGGAAATAATTGCGACAGGTGAGCTAGATGAAGCAAAGCAAAAAGAGAGAAGGGGGTGACTGATAGAAAGTTTAGGATCCTGGGCAGGGCGCGGTGGCTCATGCCTGTAATCCCAGCACTTTTGGAGGCTGAGGCAGGTGGATCACCTGAGGTCAGGAGTTCGAGACCAGCCTGGCCAATGTAATGAAACCCCATCTCTACTAAAAATACAAAAATTAGCCAGGTGTGGTGGTGGGTACCTGTAATCCCAGCTACTCAGGAGGCTGAGGCAGGAGAATCACTTGAACCCGGGAGGCGGAGGTTGCAGTGAACTGAGATTGTGCCACTGCATTCTGGCCTGGCAACAGAGTGAGACTCCATCCAGAAAAAAAAAAAAGAAAAAAAAAGAAAAGAAAAGAAAAGGAAAAAAAAAAAAAGAAAGAAAGAAAGAAAAGAAAAGAAAAAAGAAAGTGTAGGACCCCAGTGGCTTTATGTTCTTTTGTTCAGCGCGCACCTTCTGCCAAAAAAATGGAAAATACTTTAGGTGTTTTTGGGAAGGCTGTCATCTAGAACACTTACAGATTACAAACCAGCGTTAACTACTGTTTCATTAAACCAGTGTTACTATCTTATTTTAACCCAATGGGGAAAAAAATTCCCTGAAATAAGCATGATTACACTTTTCCAAAGGACTAAATCTTCCTTATATTAACATTCCATTAGTGTGTATTAAGAAAGAAAAATAATTCTCCAGGGCTGCTGTATGTTTTGAATTGCCTAGCCCTGAGAATGCGGTGGATAGACTTGTTTTCCCCACCCCCCCCCCAAAGCAACGTATTACTATTTCTCTTGTACTTCTTTGTCTCAAGAGCTAACAAGAAACAGGTTCAAACACAGCAGAGGTTTCAAAAGAGTCTGGTAATGAATACACCCGCAAAACCTACTTATCAGAAATGGTTTCTCCATCTGTGGTTATTTTCCTGGCTTATTTATTTGAATCTTTAGATTTCACAATAGTCAAAGACAAATATTTTATTAATTTTAAGGATGGCCTGGCTCTTCCTGTTGTATAGCTTCACCAAAGTCATGACAAACTCATGCTGCCCTAAAATTTCCTAATGAAATAAAGTTGAATGATTCCTTTTAATTTTAAATTTGAAAAGTATCTTGAGCTGGGCACCGTGGCTTACATTTGTAATCCCAACACTTGGGAGGCCAAGATGGGAGGATTACTTGAGCCCAAAAGTCAAGAACAGCCTGGGTAACATGGCGAAACTCCATCTCTACTGAAAAATACAAAAATCAGTCAGGTGTGGTGGTGTGCACTGTAGACCTGGCTACTAGGGAGGTCGAAGTGGGAGGATTGCTTGATCCTGGGAGATGGAGGTTGCAGTGAGCTCCAGCCTGGGTGATAGAGAGAGACTGTCTGGCAAAAAAGAAAAAAAGAAAAGTATCTTGGATAAAGGGCTATACTTATTTTCATATCTTGGGTTAGGTACCTTGGCCACAAGAGAACTTTTATTAACACTGTTCCATCTTTGTTTATTTGGAAAATTAAACACTTACCATTAGCAGTGGAAGCATTTGCACATTGCATAATATCATGGAGCTTTTAGGGCAGGGGGGATCTTGCTTGTCATCCAGTCAAATCATCCTACCAGTTCCTTACATCATGTATAGCTTTCTGCCTAATACAGCATAATGACTTTGTGTCTGCAGCACAGTAAGATACCTTGCAACTTCCGTAGTGTAAGGAAAATGAAAGTTATGAGTCAAAATAGTTTGAAGTCAAAATAGTTGGCCATAGCCTGGTACAAATCAAGACAAAATGTTACTATATTGACCTCATATTATTAAGGCACAAATTCTCCTCTCCTGATCCCTATGATTTTATATCCTCTGAGAGAAAAGTGAAACTGGCTTTTTAAGATCTTACTTTATATTATCAGAAAATTTGAGACAAATGCAAATCCTGTTTTGCAGCTGAACACAATAAAGATTACGTTGAGGGATATTAGAAATACCCACCCACCCACCAGCACCTGACATGCGTTTTCCCCCCATGGGAAAACTTTTTTTCTTCTCTGTATTTATTTCCATTGCTAATCAGTCTCCAAGAGAATTTTTAGGAGTCTGAATTCTGAGTGAGAAAAAAATACCCCCAGGGCCTGAATTCTAGATCCTCCTTTTGATGTAAACCAGATCATAGTAGACAGACTGGGTGAGGGTATGTTTTATCAGCATATGGCAAGGTAAATCTCTTGAAAACACTGCCTTTACAAAAACAAAAGCCTGCCAGCACTGTATTTTTTTAACTGGTCCCACTCCCCTCTATTTAAAGATAAAGATGGGAACGTTGTTTTGCCTTTCAGCATGAGAGTGGCCACTGTGCACAGACACCCCAGCAGGTTGGAAATGTGCACCAGCAGGGGCCTTTCTGGCACAGGTCCCAGTGTGAAGATGCTAACCATGCCTAACATGTGTTAGGGGACAGTGACCTCATTTTCAGGGATGAACTGAGGTTACTTCCAAGCAAAATCCACGCAAAGGCAGCCTTGTAGCAATCAGAGGGAATCCGTGGAGCCAGCCCCATTTACTTCAGTTGGTTTTGATAGTGATGATTACTAATACAGGCCACCTTTAGAAATTTAGAAGCTTTTTTTTAATTGGTTAAGTAACCACCGCCTTTTACTCCTCTTCTGGCTGATTTATGGATGAGAAGTGCTGGTTTATTTCTAATAACTGGATAGCAATTAAGTAAAAAAAAGAATAAAAGCTTAATAATCTGAGGTCTTTCCTAACTAAACTGGTTCAAGTTTTTTCAAGCTCTTGCCATGGATAAGACACATAAAATTCCCCTTTGTTTAAGATCTCCACACCCAAAACACATACTTGAAAAGAATGCATTTGCTGACATAAACCAATCTCTTAAAAAGAGAAATACCAATCTCTTAAAGATCCAAGGTTTTTACTGACAGGCAGCAGATTATAACATGAATGTCACCATTGTTTTCGTTTGTGTAATTGGTTGCATTCTTTTGAAATTGGTGGGAAATTAGATCACTGTGCAAGATATCTATAAAAATATCAGTGCACAATATCTTACTCTAAAATAACTGGCAACTGAGTGGTCACAATCACGATGGCCATGTCCCAGTGATTCAGCTCTAGTCTCATAGGAAAAAAAAAATCCACCCTTTGGCTCCCCTCTCATGTGCTTGGGCAGAGCCACAGCTCTGTATCCCATACCAAAGTCTTAAACACAGAAGAATGGGCCTTTCAAGTCATTTGACTAATTTTTTTTGTTGGAAGTTATCTTATTCTAAATAAACACATTTTAGATTTTGAAAACTTCAAGTCCCCTTTCTGATGGAGAATAATTTTCAAACTCATGTTACTTTGTTCACTAAAAATTACTTCTCAGTGCTACCAAGCAAAGCCCCTCATCTTTAGTTTCTGGCTATAAAACTTTGCCTTTAAAAGCAGGGGGCATAAGGCTGGGCACTGTGGCTCACACCAACACTTTGGGAGGCTGAGACAGGCAGATCACTTGAGCCTAGGAGTTTGAGACTAGCCTGGGTGACATGCTGAAACCCATGTCTACAAAAAATACAAAAACTAGCCAGGTGTGGTGGTGTGTACCTAAAGTCCCAACTACTTGGAAGGCTGAGGTGGGAGGATCACCTGAGCTACAGCGAGCCATGATAGTGCCACTGCACTCCAGCCTGGGTGCGAGAGTGAGACCTTGTCTCCAAAAAAGAAAGGAGGGAGGGAGGGAGAAAGAGAGGAAGGGGGAGGGGAGAGAAGGGGAGGGGAGAAGAAGAAAGAGGGTTGCATAAGCCAGAAACTGTGGATTGCTTGAGCCCAGGAGCTTGAATACAGCCTGGGCAACAGAACAAGACCCCATCTCTTTAAAAAGAAAAAGAAAAAAAAAAAGGCAGGGCATAGATGAAAAAGGGTTGGGGGAGGTAATTATAAAAGTCAACAATTTAAAATCTGGCCTTGAGATCTTAATCTTGTATGTGAAATTAAAAGCCTGTCAGTATACCTTCAGAATGCTTCTTATATCACACTTTCTTGTCCATTCCACAGCTAGCCCCCCAGGTCATCTTATCACATTGTCACATACAAACATATTTTCACAGTAACCTACTTCAGTGGCTTTCTCCTTTGGTGAAGGATAACTTAATGTGCCACCAAAGGAGATCGACTTGAGCTGCATTGATCAAAACGTCCCATCTCAGACCAATTGAATCTGAATCCCTTGGCTGTGGGTGTGTGTGTGTGTGTGTGTGTGTGTGTGTGTGTGTGTTAGTTATTCCTGCCTGGGAGATCCTTGAGGCATGGGGGGGTTGACAACAAGGACCCACAGGTCTTATCTCCATTTCCTCCCACACTCAACTCTGACGTCAATTAATTGGGTCAATATATAGCTTTAATGATGTCTTTTCACTCTTCAAAACTCTTTATTTCCTCCCGGTATCTTTGTGGTGAAGTTAAATCAGATTTATCTGGTGTTCCAAACCTCTTCTGAACCTGTCTTTTTGCCTACTCCCCTCTCCCAGGGGAATCCCCTTTGAGTAGAGATTGTCTATTCACCATTCCTCAAACCTCTCTGGCTCTTTATTTCTACCTATCTTTTCTTCCTTTTATTCTCACTGACCAAATACCCTGTTGAAATCCTGCCTCCTGCTACCCACTGTTTTCCCAGCTATTTCCAGGATGCAGAATTGGCCCTTCCCAATGAGCTTCTCTGACTTTATCAACTTCCGTAGGTTCATCTACTATGAATTCAGGCTCCAGTGTGCACAGCTAGATTTTAACGTTATTGAAAGCTGCATCCTCAAGGTGGAGGACAAAGACCTACCTAAAAGAGATTATCGTCCATCTTTGTAGGATATGTGATCCTAAGCAGAACAGACCAAGTGCTGTAGGAGTCCAGAGCGAGAAGGGGTCATGCCTAGTGCTTATCAGGGAAAGTAGCAAATACAAAGGGATCTTTGAGCTGGACCCAGAATTTAGTAGGTGAGTCTGTTGGCCAGGTGCGGGGAAGTGAGGAGTGTTGGTGAGCATTACTAGCAGAGCATTAGTACTATTACCAATGACCCAGGTGAGTTGCAGTGCCAGGAAATTTTAGGGGGCAGTTGAGGAATAAAAAGATATCTAGGTTGCTTTCAAGATTAGTGTTGATTCACGTTTTGTTTCAGGCTGGAAGTATGTGTTTGGGACAGGTTTTAAAGGGCCTGTGAGCCTATGCCATAGAAGTGGATTTTATGGTTTAACAGCAACAACATTTGAACAAATGAGGTATGGCATAAAACAGCAATATATGAAACAGATAAGGGTACACCTATTGGGGCGAAACTGAAGATAGGCACACAGAACTCTGCTCACTGAGCCCTACCCTTGATCTCAGTGTTTCTAAATTTTGGGGCTCCACGGAACTCAATTGGAAAACCCCTGGTGTTGAGGGAATAGCCTGGGCTTGTTATCAAGCAGTCTTACGTTTCATTCTTTGCTGCTTACTTATTAGTTATGTGACCTTGCGCAAGCCATTTAATTTTTAAGAAAGTTAGGTTTCCGCCTCTGTAATGAGATTCCTGTTTTGATTGAATACTTAAGAAATAAATGATAATACATGTATAGTAAGACATAGTACATAATAGTACTACATGTAAAATGCTTAGCGAGGTCCCAGGCATATAGTAGGCACTCATTTAATTGCAGCTATTTTCCTTGTCTTGACTTTCTTTGAACCCTCAGTGGCTCTTCATACACTGTTCAGTGCTTCTAGCCGATTCAATTAGTGCCAACTACAACCTCCTGGAGATTTTTTAAATGATCTAGGCATTATATAGCAAGGACCTGAACTGGCCAGGGAGCAGGATGAATGAGGAAAAAGAAAGCTAGCATATTTTCAGCTGCAGGGAAAGCTAAGAAGTTAGGGAAACAATAAAAGTAAGTCTTTTGAAGTGCATCTTTGAACTAGCATTTTAAAGGTAAGAGGCCTGTAGAGATTTAAATATATATATATGTGTGAAAGCAAAAACTGTTTTACTTGGTTGTGTGAATACAGAGTACAGGACACAAAGCCTAGGATTTGCCCAAGGTGGATAGTCTGACAAGAGACCCCACATTAACCTGGGCCCCAAATGGTGAGCCCCCAATATAAGAATGGACAGGAAAGAAACCCACCATATAGAAGAGACAGGAAAAACACTCCTCTCTCCATTTGTCACCAGATGGAAGGGAAAAAAAATCTGTCCTGAGAATGTGTAACCATAAAGAATCCCTCATATCTATACCAATTTGAGATCTAAATTTATCCGTGTAGTCTTAACAAAAACAAAAACAAAAAACCTCAAGCCAAGCATTTATTTTTAAAGTAATCTTGAGTTGATAGTGCCTCTAGGCAACTGACAGAACCAATCTCAAATTTCTGTTTGGAATATGACAACATTAACCTAGGCATTAAAGAATTACCAAAGATTAGTTTCTAAGGAATATGAGATCACAAGCAACAGTCACAAGCCTCAGAAATGTAAATTGGTGCAATCACTTTGAAATACAGTTAACTAGAAATTAACTAGTAAAGCTGAATAAGCACATACTGAGTGATCCAGCATTTATGATCCTAAGATTTAAAAAACTCTTGCCCTTATGTGTCCCAACTAGTGCCAGAATATTAGTGGCAATATCTTTCGTAGTGAGTCCAAACTGGAAACAAGACAAACATCCATCAACTCTACAGTGGATAAATACATTGCACTATAATCACATAATGGACTCTTCTACGCTAGCAATTATAAATTACCCACATATTACATGTCAACATGGATGACTCTAAGAAACACAACATTAGACAAACAAAGACAGAATGATACATAATATATAATTTTACTTACATGAAGTACTAAGACTCTTGAGTACTCAGTACTAAGACTAAGTCAATTACATAATATTTAGCTTAGGGAGGGGTACATAAATGTTAAAACTATAAAGAAAGGCGTGAGAGTAATTAACTAAAACAGAGGATGCCTTAGGAGAACCACTCAAGAAGGGACTCACTGGAAGTCTTCAAATCCACTTGTAAGTTGCATTCTTGAGTTGAATAGTGGGTACGTGGTTGTTCATCTTATGATTTTTCTTTAAACTGTTCATATATGTTTTATGTATTTTTAAATGTGTGATATGCATCATGATAAATACTTTTTTAAAAAAAGGAGAAAGAACTAAAAAAAGTCCCTGAGATGGAATATTGAATCAGATGTGTACACATAACTTTCTGGAAGGGGGTTTGAGGGAGAGAGTGAAGTAAAATAGGTAATCAGAGAGTTACACCAAGATTGCATGCCTGGGTGGCTTGGATAATCTTGGGATGTTTAAATAAAAACAAGGAAATCTATTGTTCATATTTCTGTCATTAGCATCTGGTTATCTGGTTGCAGGCAGATGCATTATATATCTCAGCACACTTTTGTTGTTGCTGTTGTTGAGTGAGGGAATTGTGGGACATGGAAATGTCTGGGGGTGAGGATGAGCACTATGTGGATATGGAGTGCTGGGCTTAGAGAGAATGGTGGGAGCCATGGAAGTGATTAGGTCACCTAGAAAGAGCATACAGGAAGGAAAGAAATGTGAGTTCTGAACATTTTCAGTGATGGGTTGACGCAGTGAGGCACAGAAGGAAGTGAACAAAGAGATGACAGAGGAAAAGCTAAAGACAAGATTTTCAAGAAAGAGAAGGTGATCGGTACTGTCAAATGGTTCAACATTATAAGAGGAGAAACTTAAAAGTCATGGAACTTGATGACTGGAAGGTCATTGGTGATTTTATACAGAGAGACAGTATTGATGAGTGAGAGAAACCATATTGCCAGAAGTGCAAATATGAATTAGTATTAAGGATATAAGTCAGTGTGAACCTAAACCAATCTTTCAAAATGTTGGATATTTAAAGGAGAACTTCTAAACATCTACTTATTGAGTGCCTAACTATGCACTCACATTGTTAATTACTTTACCTGAATTATCTAATTTTATCCTAACAGTAGGTTATTTTATTCCCATTTGACAGCTGAGAAAACTAAGGTATATATATATTTTCAAAAACTTGCCAAACACTAAGAGGTAGAATAGCTGAAATACAGATTTGGGCTGTGTGATTCCAGTGCTTTGGTTCTTACCTCATCCACTGCGCTGGGAAATAGAGGAGATCATTACTTGCAATCAGGTGCTGGGTAGAAAAGTAGAAGGAAAATTTTTTGTATTTTGGGCTTTGTTTTGTTTTCTATGTTGGTAGGCAGAAGGCAGGGCACCAGTAGAAAAAAGGAATTTGAAGTTTACAGGAAGGATCATCTGACCCTTCACATGGCTCCCAGGTAGCTGGGAAGATGGGATAACAGGGAAAGATTAGAGAATTGGCACATCAAGTAGATAGAGGCTCCTGAAATTGCCCTCGCCCCCCAGAAAGGTTTAGAAGCAAAGGAGCAGAGCTATATTATGTACTTACTGGCTCTCCAGTCTGCATTTTTTCAGGTGATCCACTGTTAGCCTGATCTTGAGTCTCATAATAAACTGAATGAGAAAATCCTGATCCATGGAAGATAACCTAAAAGTGCCTAAAATAGTTAATTCAATGGATGGATGGACAAATGGATGGACTGATGGAAAATGAATGAATGAATGAGCTAAGAATTCTCATTTGGAATAGACCAAACATGTAAACCCTTTCTTAGAATGCTGATTAACAGCCTAGACTCCAGAGCCAGACTGGGTTTGCATCCCTGCCATTCACAAGCTCTGTGTCCCTGGGAAAGTCATTCATCCTGCAGCTCAATTTTCTCATCTATGAAATGGAGCTAGTAATAGTACCTACTTGTGTTAGTTTGCTAGGGCTGACGTAGTAAACCACCACAAACCGGGTGGCTTAAAATAACCGAAATGTATTCTCTCACAGTTCTGGAGGCCAGAAGTCCAAAATTAAGGTGTCAGTAGAATCACACTTCCTCTAGAGACGCTACGGGAGAATTCTTCCTTGCTTTTTCCCACTTCTGGTGGTCCTTGCCTTGAGGTAGCATTAACTCAAGTCTCTGCCTCTTTCTTCACTTGGCCATCATCTATCTTCTGTGTCCATGTGACTTCTCTTCTTATAAGGTCACCAGTCATTGGATTTTGGGCCCATTCTAATCCCGTATGACCTCTTCTTAACTAATAATATCTGCAAAGATTGTATTTCCAAATATGGTCATGTTCTGAGGTTCGTAATGAACATCGGTTTTGGGGAGACACCATTCAACCCGCTCCATTACTTAATGGAATTGTTATAAGGATTACATAAATTAACATAAGGACTTATAAAATTAATACATATTAAGTGATGAATAATATAATTAAGTTAATATTAAGTGCTTGTAATCATGTCTAACTTATAGCCAAAGGTATGAAGTATTACCAGTGTTGGCACTCTGAAAATGCTTATTCTTTCCAATAACTGCTTTCTGTTGAATAATATCAATATTCCACTGCCAGTAAAGATGCTGAGTTACTAGATTAATTCATAATAGTGCTTGACTCTATCCCTGAAGCTATTTCCTTGAAAAACATACATGATTCATATTCCTAGTAAAATGATTAAGTAGACAGGATATTAACTGGTAACAAAATAAGCTTCCATTTTCCAAATTCCTCAGATTTTGGTCACCCAGAGGAAAAAAAGTGTTGAACAACCTGTTCATATTCATTTTTGTGCAACTAATTCCTTAGGCAGTGGCTTTGTCTGTGTGACTTTCCATGTGGCGGAGCCCAATTTGTCTTTGAACCTAATTTCCTCCATAGTAGTTTGTTGATGTTTTTGGATGCATCTTAGATACAGCATCAAAAGAGGCATTGTTTTGATACAAGATTATCAAAAGGTTAGAAAAACAAGCTATAGACTATGTTAAGGGTAAGTCCTAGTTATTCCATGAAATGACGGCAACGAGATACAACCCACTGATACTGAGTCTAGTACCAAATACTGTGTTTTTTACATGAAGGATATAAACAACAATGCCTAAGTATTATATACTCTATATGGGAAAAATTGGGGGGAAAATGGTTAAGAACCCAATATTTGCCCTGCCACTTATGCAAGGTTATTTTAGAGGAGAGAGAATAAGAAGCTGTGAAATGAAAGCAAATAATTCATTATTTGTACCACATTTATTTTGTTCACCAGTGTGTATCCAGATATTGACACAATGACTAACACATAGTCGACATTCAACAAATATTTGAGGAAGGAAGATATGGCATATTGCTTGCTGATGGCTAAGAGTGAAAGGAAGAACTTATTGGGGGCTTTATAATGTCACTTCCTAAGATGTAAATTTTCTTCAGGGCAGTCTTCATTCCCCTCTTCTTGCTTTTTCTCTATCTTTTCCCCCTTTTTATTTGAAGTGGGTGGTGGTTATGGTTTTGGTGTGGTAAGCATGTTGGTATGTAACAGAGCCAAGGAAAGTGAAGAAAATTAATATCTGTTTTTGCTTGTACTTCCTAAAATTCTGAGGCAGTCAGTTAGCTATCTCAGAGAATTGTTTGATATCAGGATTGTTGAAAAAAATAGATATAATGAAGGCGTCCACCAGAGAATTTGTTTCAGTAGAGCAGGAATTCTTAAATGCAAGTTGATGAGCAGGCTTAGCGCTCCTGAGCCACATGAAATTATGTGCAAATTGTGTATGCAGATGTAGATTTGGCATGTGTATGTACAATTGTTGATGGAAGATAATTCATTCACCATCCTTTATTAGTCTCGGAAGAATCCAGATCCCAAATAGGTAGAGAACCACTGAATTCAAAGATTTGTTTTATACTGATTTTGTTTTGTTTTAGAGGTTTGGATGGGAAAATTCTGAGGAAACTTGAGAGGAAATTGGACAGTGCATGGAATTATTAAATCTTTCCAGATAAGGGATCAATTCAAAGGCTTTTCTTCTTGAATTCCAACACCTCTTTTTTAACATCTTTAGCTGCTGTTGTTATGCACTCCACATTGGAGTTTGGGATGCTTAACTCACAGTTGTTATCTCTGGCAGTTGAAATATCCAGGCAGACTGATGTCATTTGTTCCCAGAACGGCATCAGAGCCCTTCTGGGCAAATTCACTGATAAGTCATTGAACAGGCACAAAGAAGATGATATTTTATGGTGCAATGAGCCATCCTTGCGTAGCTAATTTAGTTCTAACTGAACTTATAAACAAAAAACTAACCTCTAAATAGTGATCCTCTTTAAAAACTGCATTCTGTTTTTCTTTAAATCCCTGGAAACTTTGATTCGTCCTTTGTTTAACTTGAACCTTTATCTCTTATCATCTGCCTAAACCTCTGCTCTGATTAAATGATTTTCATGCTTATCTCAAATTCCAATTTTATGTTATTTTAAGTAATAGCTATGTGTGCTCTCAGACACCTGACTCGGTGACTTAGTTTATCTGGTATTCACCTTTGTATCTATCAGATTCTCAACTTAAACTGCTGCTGCTGCTGCTAATAAAGCCTCTTGTATTATTCCAGGCAATAATTTGATTAATAGTTATTTCCACCCAATTTACTTATTTGTTGATTCGTTCATTCCCAAAACACTTATAGGCACTTGCTATATGCCAAGAATGCTTCCAGTTGCAGGGGAAACAGTAAGATGAAGATTACACATGGAGTCACATTGCCTTGTGCTGAGTCAAGGCTTGTGGCAACCCAAACAGGCCAAAGAGTGAAGCCTCCTTAAGCATACAATCTTTATGTAAGTTGGGTTAGTGTTTATTTAAAGCAGTGGTTCTCAACTAGGAAGACTTTGCCCCCTCCCCCAAGGGACATTTGGCAATTCTGGAGACACTTTTAGTTATCAGAAATAGGGGATACCACTGGCACCTGGTCAGTAGAAAATGCTGGTAAACATTGGACAATGAACAGGACAGTCCCCTACAGCAAAGAATTATTCAGATCAAAATGCCAATACTGCTGAGGCTGAGAAGCCTCAATTTAGAGGCACAGTAGTGATTGAGAAAGGCTCACTACTGTAAAAGAGAAGGGGGCAGGTGACTCCAGAGGCAGTCGCCTCGCCTCTGAGGTTCTGAGCAAGTTGACTCTTAGTGAATTGACCCACACTGGAACCAAAGACCCTTCTGAGGGGTAGAATTTTCTTCTTCTCAATTACATTTTCATGAAAGAATTAGCATTCCTGTCTTAAAGACTGGCATCTTGGCTGCTGTCCAGTTGCCTGCTCCTTAATCTGCCTCCTCTGCATATTCTGAAGGGGCTGATAATTTAGGGTGGAAGAAGGACAGGTATACCAAAATCTGTGATGTTGTGTGGTAAATACAAAGCGAGTTCAATGAAATTAATACTGGGAGCATTGAGAAACTAAACTCCACCTGGGGGATCTGGGCAGGCTTCACGGATGAGGCAGCATTTGAACAAAGTGTTTGAAGGCAGTGTTTACCATATGGCTGATAGAAGACACTTTTCTCTTTTAAGCCATACCCTGCATGATTGCATTTATAACTGGTGACAAGATGTATCTGGCTGCTCTTTCAGGAAAACCTGCTTTTGTATTGTACTGTATTAAGCAATACTTCTTTACAGATTTTGCAGGCCCAGCTTTGCAGTGTCTTTCCCCTCACCATCTTTCTATCAAAGATTTCAATAGCAGGTGGTTTCAACTATGAAATTATAGATGTGAGAGTTTAGCAGTAGTTAAAAGCTGCAAGCTTTCAGTGAGTGAATTACACGTCTTGTTTTAAAATTTTATATATATTTCTTCCTTTCTGCTGCTGCTCCAACATATGGCTATGTACTGTAGGAAAATCCAGTAGAACATCATTGCCTGCAAATTTCTGTTAGACTATTAAGTACAACATAAAATGGGTTAAGCATGGTGGCTCATGCCTATAATCCCAACACTTTCGGAGGCCAAGGTGGGAGGATTGCCTGAGGCCAGGAGTTCAAGACCAGCCTGGGAACATAGCGAGACCCCTGTCTCTAAAAACTAAAAAAGTAGCCTGGCATGGTGGCGCATGTCTATAGTCTCAGCTACTCAGGACGTTGAGGCCAAGGATCACTTGAGCCCAGGAGTTCGAGGCTGCAGTGAGCTGTGATTGCACCATTGCACTCCAGCCGGAGCAACAGAGTAAGACCCTGCCTCTAAGAAGAAGAAGAAGAATGCCATTTTGAATCTATTAATTGAAAAACTTGCTGTGATAGATATGGATAAAAGGAATAGATGTTACGTTTCTGCTACAAGAAAATAGTGGGGTCTTCATAATGTAATTATCAATAACTTACAGAATTTCTCTTTTCCCTCTGGAAATTGTGTGTTGATTTAAGGTGCCTGTACATTACAGGAAATTTTCTCTGTCAATTCAGAATGAACTCTGACATCACACAAGGGATAACATTGTACTCTTGAAGCTAACTTCTAAAAAATGCGTCCTTTTCTTGGTTCTTTTTACAAAGAACTTTTATTCATATTTTCATTGTTAGAAATAAGAGTTCAATTATTTTAGTTTGGACCTTAAGCTGGATAGTTTATAAACATGCATATTAGCTTCTTTTCTCATCAAAATGTTTTTCTTTTCCATTTTAGTCTGATGCCAATGCAAGTTACTTAAGAGCAGCTAGAGCTGGACACCTCGAAAAGGCCCTCGACTACATAAAAAATGGAGTTGACATCAACATTTGCAATCAGGTTAGTTGGAGTTATTATTGAATTTTTTACTTAAAATTCTAAAAATCCAGACTTCAAAGTCCTTAAAGACTTTATTTTTTTGCGAGTTTTTTTTTTCCGTTGAATTTTATCAGCTTGTCATTGTCAAATTATTCCCTGTTAGAGGAACATTCAGAAATGTCGGCATATGTCCCTTAATAATTAATTTCTAAAATTTAGTAAACAGTGATAATAGAACAACCCATCCGGTTTTCAAGTACTTTGATTCCTAATTCACGATTCAAGTTCCTGCACTGCACACATGCAAGTGATCATCAGGTGGGACATTATAATAGCTCAGGAGTCCTTGGTAGACTGTTTACTGCTCTATTTTCAGCCTGCTGAGTAAAGCTTTTCCTTTACTTTTAATCAGAATGGGTTGAACGCTCTCCATCTTGCTTCCAAAGAAGGCCATGTAGAAGTTGTTTCTGAGCTGCTACAGAGAGAAGCCAATGTGGACGCAGCTACAAAGGTCAGTATCATGTATCTAATGCTTTTTGTACCACTCACCATGTTCTGTGAGGATTCAGCCCTCAGTAAGAATGGGGGCACAACTCTCATAAGGTATTTGTCAAATGTGTTCTTTTTGGGAAGAACAGAAAAATTCAAAAGGTCGATGAGTTGATAAATCTTGACTTTCATTTCACAGAAAGGAAACACAGCATTGCACATCGCATCTTTGGCTGGACAAGCAGAGGTGGTAAAAGTCTTGGTTACAAATGGAGCCAATGTCAATGCACAATCTCAGGTAAGTCTACAACTCCATGCCATAGACATTGTGTTATCATTTACAAGCAATATTCTTTGGGTCAGGTGCCTGCTTAGTTCATATGTCCTCTAAGAACACAATATTTAAGAACTATATTTAAAAAGTTATATTATTGCACACTTTGGAAGGCAAAGGTGGGCAAATCACTTGAGGCCAGGAGTTTGAGACCAGCCTTGCCAACATGGTGAAACCCTGCCTCTACTAAAAACACAAAAAAATTAGCCTGGCGTCATGGCACATGCCTGTAATCCCAGCTACTTGGGAGGCTGAGGCATGAGAGTCACTTGTACCCAGGAGGCAGAGGTTGCAATGAGCCGAGATTGCATCACTGCACTCCAGCCTGGGTGACAGAGCAAGACTCTGTCTCAAAAAAAAAAAGTTAAATTATTGCAGATTATTTAAATTCATGTGTGTTTTCATTTGTTTTTTTTATATATATATATATATGTATATATATATGAGAGAGAGAGGTTTTTAAAGCGGTCTGTCTATAAAAGATACTAGTCATAGATACAAATGTTTAAAGGGTATCTGTAATGCAGGGTCTTACACTATTTTATGATGCTAGCTTAGGTTCGATCTTTTTAAAAACAAGCAGAAGGAGCTTTAAAAGTGCTCAAGTTTAAAAATTTTCAGATTCTTTGTAATGAACATAGGTTCGATAAATCTTTCATGGTCTTTCATGAATTTCTAAGAGGAACACCAATAGGTTATCATTTGACAGACTTCGAATCTAGAAGAATTAACGTTGCTTTATTTTGTTTAAAAATATAGGTCCTCATTATTCAAGTATTCATTATTTGAGTCTCCACAGACAGGTCATGTAGGAAAGTAAACATCATTGTAATTCAGAAATATTCACTAAGAACATGACCGCATTTAAAACTGGTTCCCACTCAAACATTCCTTCCAGTCGAATGCTGACTTCCATCCTTATTTGTCAGTGTCTCCCAGGGGTGTTAGATATTGAACAAACTGATTGCAGAACAAAACTGCAAGTTTTGACAAAGACACTAAGTTTCCTCAAGTCAAGGAAAGTGATTTGGAGAACTTCTGGGTGCACAGCTGAGCTGTGGGTACGCAGTACTCTGGCCGCATTAGGCTAGGAAGCATGTGAAAAGTTAGGATGATTTCCTGATAGCTGTTTCATATAAGAATGATTTGAAAGTACATAGATTAAATGAAGACAAAAAGATAAGTGAGATCTCTGGATGGCAAATACTTCTCCCAAAAGACAGTCTTTTTTGCTTATGCTATGAAAATTAAAAAGTGAAGAATGTTGACATATATCATTTTGTTGGGAAAAATAACACTTGGTTTAGTCTTTGTTCATTCTGAGAACTTACACATGAATCCAGTTATAACTTACATTTTATTAAATCATATAAGCCTATTTTTATAATTTCAAGTTTTATCTTTTAAGAGTAAGTGTGAATCAAACTTTAAAAAGATTATTTACTATGGCCTTTTGCTCTCCATTTTAAATGCACTTGATTTTTCCAGTACTGATTACCGTTGGATATCGGGAGTCTCCTCTGTTTTATGGGTTCACAGAATTGTAGTGACTTCCTCCCCTGTTTACTACAGACATAGCAATGATAGCTCTGATGCCATCAAATGTCACAGTGAAAGAAAAGAAACTGCACAGTGCTTGCAACTGCATGGTTCTTGTATATTTGCTCTAAATTCATTCTAGTTCCCTGTGGTTGGACCTTTGTTACATGATCTATGCCAATTATTCTGATTCCCTAGGAGAGTTCCCTTGGAGTAATAACGTTTTTCCAGAAAGGAAAGGTGTAAAATTGAAGAGCAGCAAGTATGGTACTTTCAGAGCGATACAGACCAGCTTACTACAATAGAAGCATCATGCTTTTAAATGGATGTTTTTCCAAATATCCCAATAATATTTTACTGAATTACGGCTAGGTAGTTTTAAGCTCTGAGATAGTGGGAAAATTCTTTAATCCATTTTCATTTATTTTATTATTTTCTCAAGGGAGGAGAAAATCGACCTCCTTCTTTCAAACATCACATCCATTATTGACTAACGCTTAGACTAGCCATCGTTTTGAACTGGCTTGGCAATGCTTGGGAGAAGCTGCAGTTGAAATAAAATCCTAATCAGTTCTAATTTCAATTTGTACACATTCCACACTGATGATGCAGTAAGAGAGAATATGTGAAATTCCCTGTTACTTACAGTTGTGCTTGGAATTACCAGCCACACATGGCACAGCAAAGCATTTCCCCCTTCATCTGAACACCTGCCCTCATATGCCTTCTGAACTGCATTGTTCTGTGGATGGAATAAGTAATGACATGACCTTGCAGAGGAATGGAGTTTCTATGATAATTCCTGGTAACAACTCTTCAGTAGGAACTGTTATAAAGAGTAACAAGCAATGATGTCAACTCCATTTAGGAAGCAGCACATAAAACAGTACAGAAATATTAATATTCAAGACAGACAGCATCTCTGTTGACATGAAATTTTAACCTGTAAGCAATATTTAATAGCCAACACAAAATAGTGTGAAAAGAGCCCCTTACTCTTCTTTACTATAGAAATTCTCCTTATCTTAAACATAAAAATGACATTGGGCAATATCAAGTTCTCATCTTATAAACCAAGGCTCTATAAACTAGGAATTTGTAGATTTTAAAGTAATTTTTGTCATTGCCTTGATCTTAGGTCTTAACAAGTTAACTCTTTCTTTTAGTACTTAACATTCCAGTAATCATTTAGTCCTACTCTAAGAAAGAAATTGAATTGACTAAATTGTGATTATAAAGAATTCTATTAAGTCCTTAATACTTTATACTAGATATACAACAATGATTAACAATGTTTGCTATTGAAAAATCTCAAACTGCACAGTCAAATGACATCCCCTACTCTTCCCTCCTTCACTGTCGTTATAATATAAAATACCAACTGAATTTATAAAGAAGCAAAGTCTGTTTCCAATAATATTTTAAGTACCAAAGTGTTTTAAATGAACAGATTTTCCTAGTGGTGTTTGCAAAGGTAAGACCCTTTAGATTAACTAGTTCCTCCTTGGTCTTCCTGGGTACTCTGATATTCCCTATGGTGGGAAAGTCGGATCCTGACAAAGTTAGACAGTACAAGTATGGGACTTTGGATATGGTTCAGCTTGAGCCTCTGTGACCTTATATTGCACCTCTTATCTAACTGACCTTCACGAAAATTAGTAACATATATGAATCAATGCAAATCTTTCACCATGACCTTAACATCTTAATTAAGGACAGCACTTAGTGATGTGCAAAGGTTGGCCATAGAAAATTAGAATGAATAGAAAAATTTCATAGATGAAATTTAAGCCCTTCTCCAAATGAAGTCATAGGAATACTTATTATTTTATTTTGATGTGTATTAGACAGCATGCCTCGGTACTATCTACAAAATTATAAGTCTGCAGATTTGCATGCTTATAATAGCACCACTATAAACATTCAGAGCAGAAGGTATTGAATATATTGGATAAAATCAGACTTCAAATAGCATATTCATTCCATCTTAAGCTGCTCTGCCTTTTGAGAATTTAATCTGTTGTAGCTACAGAAAAGAAAATGCAAATTGGGCACCCGTATATTCCTTTTCAGCTAGCTTTGTTTTGGAAATGTTCTAAGTTAGGAATTATAAAAACAGTGGTGTACTTTTTCCTCTTATTTTGAAATCTGACCATTCTCCAACCCATGTGCTATTTCACAGCAAACAATTATGGCTCTAGGTTGTCTAATGACAACACATTGAGTTAATGGTGCCTCAACCTCTTTGAGCTAGGGAGTGTTGGCAATATTTTTGTTCACTGTTTCCAAAGGACACTTCTGATTTTCTCTCTAGAATCATAAGTAAATGGTATGTATGGGTTCTCATGTCTTGACCATTTCTCGAAAGATAAAATTTGTAATTTGGGGTGTTATTTGAATTACGGGAACAGAAACTAACTTAAGCACAAGAGGGAATTTGTTGGAATTAGTTGAGGAACCCAGAGAATGGAAAGCTAAAGAAGCTTTCAGAAAGCTTTGGAAACCCGATAGCTGGAGCGGAGAGTGGGAGAACATGGAGAAGCAAGAGAGTAGGATTGCTTTAACCTGGTTCCTGCAGGTCAATCAAAGCTGGAGAGGGAGAATCAAGGGTGGACCTAAAAGAGAAAACAGAAGATAGCCTGCCTGTGTGTCTACCCTGTGATTAATGAAGTGCAAGCGTCTTTGTCTCAGTCCATTCCAGGACAAGTCCTACCTGCATAATGGGGAATAGGTAATTCTCTGAAAGGGAAATAGGTGTGTGGGCACTGATGACCAAAACTAAAGCAAAATAAAACAAACACCCATGCACTACAAATGACTACTATAAAATTGAAATTTCCACCATGAAACACTCACCAAAAACATTTTATCAATATAGATAGCAGAAATAGCATAAGAAGGCCAAGCACGGTGTTCATGCCTGCGATTTTAGCACTTTGAGAGGCCAAAGCAGGAGGATCACTTGAGGCCAGAGTTTGAGACTAGCCTCAGCAATATAGTGAGACCCTATCTCCACAAAAATAAAAATGAAAAAGCCAGACATGGTAGTGCATTCCCATAGTCCTAGTTACTCAGGAAGCTAAGGGTGGAGGATCACTTGAGCCCACATTAAGGCTGCAGTGAGGTATAATCACACCACTACACAACAGGGTGGGCAATAAGAGCAAGGCCCTATCTGTATTAGTCTGTTCTCATGCTGCTAATAAAGACATACCTGAGACTGGGTAATTTATAAAGGAAAGAGGTTTAATTGACTCATACTTCCACATGGCTGGGAAGGCCTCACAATCATGGTGGAAAGCAAATAAGGAGCAAAGTCACGTTTTACATGGTGGCAGGCAAGAGAGCTTGTTCAGGGAAACTCCTATTGATAAAACCATCAGATCTCATGAGACTTATTCACTACCACAAGAACAGTATGGGGGAAACCGCCTCCATGATTATCACCACCTGGCCCTACCCTTGATACCTGGAGATTATTACAATTCAAGGTGAGATTTGGGTAGGGACACAGCCAAACCATATCACTATCTCTTAAAAAATGAAAGGAATAGTATCAGACCATTCAAGGACAGATATTGTATGATTCTGTGTATGTAGAATATCCAGAATAGGCAAAACTGTAGAGGCAGAAAGTGCGTTAGTGGTTACTAGGGGGAAATGGGGAGTGATTACTAAGGCATGTTGGGCTTCTTTTTGGGGTGATGAAAATATTCTAGAATTAGATAGTGGGAAGGGTTGCCCAATTTTATGAATATACTTAAAGCCACTAAATTGTACACTTTAAAAAAGTGAGCTTTATGATATGCAAATTATGTATCAATAAAAAATATTTTTAAAATCAAAAAACAAGCAAGTATGTAACCATTCAGAAAATGACCAACTTTCAGGTAATAATCTTAGGATGGCAAGCACTCGAAAAGAAGGTGGAAGGCTATTGTGGAGAAGGAAAACAATTAATTACAGGGCTGCATCTTGCTGTGACTCTTGTCTACAAATATTTCTAAGTAGTCCTAATTCTGTGCATCTCAGTTTCTGTCATTGTAAAGCAGGGCATGTGGAATGATTTCAGAGTTGTGCCTCTTAAGAATAATTCTCGAGAAGTTCCAGGTCTGTAAGAAAGCATTACCTTAAAACCCAGTGCCTGAGTCTGGGCTTTCTTCATGGATCCTGAAATGGTTGGTTCTGGAAAGAAACTGTGAGAACAGTGAACACTCACTAGAGCCAGACATGTGTGGATAGACTAGTGTTTCTTAGGCAATCTTGGACCACAGCAGACCTCTATATTGAAGTTGAGAACGAACTGGCGTTACTTGTCTTGACATAAATATCTTGTTGATATTCATGTCTGAGAGAAAAATGCTTATTTTGGAATTAAAAAAAAAAAAAAAACAAGGCTGGGTGTGGTGGCTCACGCCTGTAATCCCAACACTTTGTGAGGCCGAGGCAGGCGGATCATGAGGTCAGGAGATCAAGGCCATCCTGGCCGACATGTTGAAACCCCACCTCTACTAAAAATACAAAAATTAGCTGGGTGTCGTGGTGGGCACCTGTAGTCCCAGCTACTCGGGAGGCTGAGGCAGGAGAGTCTCTTGAACCTGTTAGGTGGAGGTTGCGGTGTGCCAAGATTTCACTACTGCACTCCAGCCTGGGCGACAGAGCGAGACACCGTCTCAAAAGCAAAAACAAAAAACAAAACTTCTAAAACTCTGAACCTGCCCTCTGGAAGTTTCGGCTTTCAGAGAGTGCACTTGATGAGGGAAGATCGACACTTAGTTTAGCTATGAGAAAAAGCCATACTGGTTTTGACTTTCTTTTATTTTCTTTTTTGTTTTGTTGCTTAAAGAATATTTAAATTAACTAAGGATGTAATGATCTTTCATTTTAGTCCAATTAGAAAATGAGAAAATAGCAATATGATGAGAGTAATCCTCAACTCCCTTTCAGTTTCACTCATAGCGTCATAGCGCTGGGAGGAGGGACAAAGATGAAAGACACACGGACCTATGGGTGTGCACGCGCGCGCGCGCACACACACACACACACCCCTCCCACAGTGTTCCAAGTACTCCATGCTTCATGTTTAAATGTGGTAGAATCTTTCACGATAAAACAGAGTAACAGCAGACTCCAGAGATATTATCAGGTAGACAATTTAAAAGGAAGAAGATTGAATGTGATGGTGCATTCCACTGCCTCTAATTTTGTGTTTCTAATCTTGAGCTTAGCAACTAGATCACCTAACTTGTTACAATTCTGTGCGAAATAGAGGAAGTAGAATAGAGGAACTCTCTGATAAGTACATAGCCATGGTGGATTTGTTATGTGGCATCATATTTATCTGCTGAAGGATCTTTTTAACTTACTTTCTAACTCTCAGTTATAAGCCAAAAGCAGTGTGTTTACCAGAGGCTGAACTTATGGATAAGCAAAGTAATTGTATAGTAGTTGATATTTATAATAATGAACCTGAACCTTTTGAATCACAAAAGGTTGAATATTTGGTAACATTGTCATTTAGAATATATTTACTTTTATTCTTTGAAATTGCATAATGTATACAATAAAATGTTTAGGACATTCAGTTAAATAGAACTGCATTCTGAAAAGTATATTCAAAAAGAATTTACTGGCTGGGTGCGGTGGCTCACACTTGTAATCGAGCACTTTGGGAGGCCAAGGCAGGCAGATGGCTTGAGTCCAGGAGTTCAAGACCATACTGGGTGACACAGGGAGACCCAGTCTCTATAAAAAAATAAAAATAAATCAGCCAGGTGTGGCAGTGTATGCCTGTAGCCCCAGCTGCTTGGGAAGCTGAGGCAGAAGGATCATTTGAGCCCAGGAGATTAAGGCTGCAGTGAACTATGATGGCACCACTGCACTCCATTGTTTTTGGTTTTTTTATTATTGTTTTGACACAGAGCAATGAAGCGAGACCCTGTCTCAAAATAATAATAATAAAACAATTTATTATAGTTTGAAAATTGTTTGATGCTTATATCTTGCAATAAGATTTTAAAATAGTATAGGATTTCATAGATATGAAATACATTCTTCTAGAGAACAAATGTATATGCAACATGTTTTTAATAAGAAACTTAAGATGAAATATGTATATTAATTTGCTTAAATCCAAATTCTTTAAGCATTGATGCATATTTCAGAGAGGCACACACACACACAAACTATATGTGCGTATGTATGTATGTATAATATGCGTGGATATATGTATTCTGAACATAAAACTACCTTGACAAAAAATACAAAGGAAGGAGACCTACAAAAAACAGACTATGAATTAGATTGAATCATACCATTAAGCAAATTGGCATTTCTGTTTTGCTCTAAAAGATCACATCTGTGGTAACTTTGAAGCTATTTGAGATTAATATAAATTCCTCCCTGAACTAGTTTCAACTAGTTTAGATGCTTACTTTTGTGTGAAAATACTACATGTTTATTTAAAACAGATAATTGATGCTTGGGAGCTACAATGACTAAATGTGTTTTTCTTCATATTCTCATAGCATCTAGTAAAATACTTGCTCATGGTAGGCTCTCAGTAAGTGGTTGATGACTAAGCGAGTGAACTTATTTATTTAAAGTGGGTAAATTGCTTTCAATTATACTTGGACTATTAACTATGAACTATTAACTATGATCTATACCCAAATTATGAATTATGAAATATAATTTTGAATTACACAGATTAGCAATTTAGCTTAAGCTATGGTGCTTGGGTTTTCTAATAAATATTTATATCTATATGAAAGTATCATTAAAGTTATTGTATGTGAGCACTTCTTGGAGCATAAATCATGAGTATCATGGAAAAATAGATTGTCTCTGGAAGGCTGCAGACAAACATTTGTTTTTCTTGTTTTTCAGAATGGTTTCACGCCATTGTATATGGCAGCCCAGGAAAATCACCTGGAAGTTGTCAAGTTTCTTCTTGACAACGGTGCAAGTCAGAGCCTAGCCACAGAGGTAAGACACTGTTTTGTTCCTGTGGGTAAGTTCACATATTTACAGGGCATTTTGAAAACCTGGAGTTGTGAATTTGTCCTACTAGTATTTCAATTGAAGTTTTATGTTTTATATTAATGTGTGGGTTCGTAAGTTTTATGAAATACACTACTATAAGTCTACTTTTAATCTTTAAAAATCTTCTGTTGCATAGATACCCTTTCTGCTCTTAAATGCCTGATTCTATGCTGTAATTATGCTATTATTTAAATATTTTACATATTTGCTTGAGAATTCTTTTCTGACTCTTACAATTTTGCCTTATAGGCAAAGGCAATCATTGTTTTGGAATAATTGATGAGAACTGTCTTTTCAATAAAACATTAGTTTTACATTGTTTCTCCAAATTTAAGTTAACCTAATTATAATGATTGAATTTATATATTTGTTAAGTTAACTAATTAGACTTAATTCATACTTATAAATAAAACTACTATACTTTTTTGGAGTCTTGCTCTGTTGCTGTGGCTGGAGTGCAATGGTGTGATCTCAGCTCACTGCAACCTCCGCCTCCTGGGTTCAAGCAATTATCCTGCCTCAGCCTCCCTTGTAGCTGGGATTACAGGTGCCCGCCACCACACCCAGCTAATTTTTGTGTTTTTAGTAGAGATGAGGTTTCACCATCTTGGCCAGGCTGGTCTTGAACTCCTGACCTTGTGATCCACCTGCCTCAGCCTCCCAAAGTGCTGGGATTACAGGTGTGAGCCACCATGCCCAGCCAAAACTATGACACATTTTTAAGTATTAAATAGATGTGGTATTTGAAGAAAAAAAATCTTTGCAGTCTAGAAAAATTATTTAAAAATAGAAAGTTACTTAGGCCATTGGTACTGTCTTAGGTAATGTTGTTTATTTTTGAAACTAATCTGGATGGAAGACTGGAGTCACTTAAGCGTGTCACCAGAAATCTATTGCTAATAATAGAGGATCAACATTTGAGTAATTTTTATTTCTAACAAAACAGTGAATTAGGGCAGATGCAGGGTTATCCCTATTATAAACCACTACTCTTGCTTGCATGCTGATGTGCTTCCTAAGTGGCACAGAAAAGATGGCAATAGAGAAACTGCATCTAATCTCACTTAGTTTTTGAGACTATACCTTCTAGGGAAACCACTAAATAAATTAAGAGATAGCTCACACAAACAAATAAATATATGAAAAATTCTCATCCTCATTTATAGTCAAAGAAATACTAATTTATTAATCAGATAAAAAAATAAGATCTAATCTTTTTGCCCATGAGACTAAAAATAAAAATTTGATGGGGAGAGGAAACCAGAACTTCCTACAATACTGGTGAAATTGATTGTTGGTTACAACACCTTTACAGAACATTTGGCAGCAACTATCAAATACTAATATTTGCAAGCCTTTTTATTTAGCAGTTCCACTTCTAAAAAGTTATATTATAGAAATATTAGATATATAAATATGTATTATGGATACATTTGCATTGGGATGCAAAAGTAGTATGTGAGGATGTTTGTCAACACAATTAGTAACAGCAATTTTAAAAAATCAGAAATAATCTAAATTTACACCAATAAGAATCCTGTTTATTCAGAACTATTAGTCTTCGAAAGAAACAAAAAAGAAACCTGTTAGTAAATTGTTCATATATTTATAGAATAACATGCTGTTAGCATTGTTAAAAATGAGACAAGGCTCTATGTACTGATATAGGAAAATGTCCATAGTAGATTGTTATCGGTGGTTTGCCCTGAGAATTCAGAGGGAGCCTTTGAACCCATCAGTACTGTTGGGGATTTTTATACCCATTTTTTTTTTCTTTTTTTATTTTATACCCATCAGTACTTTGGGGAATTTTTATCATGAGAATGCACTATTTTTTTTAATAGTACTCTTAAAGCTAGTTAGGAAATAACTGCTGGTTGATATCAAAATAACAAACGTTTAGCCGGGTGCAAGGGTGCACACCTGTAGTCCCAGCCCCTCAGGAGGCAGAGACAGGATGCACTTGAGCCTAGAAGTTTGAGGATATAGTGCTCTGCGGTTGTACCTGTGAGTAGTCGCTACACTCCAGCCTGAGCAACAGTGAGACCCTGTCTCTAAACAAACAAAACAGAATAAACATTTGCTAGACAGAGAACGGTGCCTCTCTTCACACTCAAGAGTAGCTATTCTAAGCACAGTACGATACACACATGGTGTCCTAGTGGACAGGGGAAATAGAGACAGGCAGAGACTTTTGGCTAAGAGAAAACCCATCCTCATTTTTGGATGGAAATACTAAGTAAGGTAAATAACCTAATGAGTTATTCCATAGCTTTCTTCATGAAGATGGTGTAGTACCTCACTTTTTTACACTGTGATGTGCAGATCACTAAGTATCTCTCCTTTAGAAGCAAACATAACCCCAATTTACTGCTAATAGATTTGAAATAGATTGTAAACCAATGACCAGTAACTCTCAGAGCTCTCCAGTACTTTTTGAAGTTTTCAAGGCCCAAAAAGAAGCCCTACAGCTAACTTGAAGAAAAATAGTACGTGAGGTCTTCAAATCACTACTTCAGTCTTTTGGCAAAGGATATATATTTTAAAAGCTTTTATGCCTTTACATTGATTTAATTTCATGTTATGTTTATAGTTTTAAGGGCAAAAACAAACATTGTGTCTAATAAGTCACGTTCATGTCTTCAGGGAGGTTGCTGTTATATTGCTGTATAAACAACATCTAATTACCTAGAGATGTTTGAACCTTTGAATTTTTTCTCTTCTTTTGGATTATTGGTATTGGAGAATAAGAACAACAACAGGAAATGAGACATTTTATTCAAATGATATTCTAATTACTGTATTGCTCTCTCATTAGCAATAATATTGGTGTCATTTATAGAGAAGTCTGTATTTACAGAACAAACAGTAGGGGGTAATTTAAGAATCCTTTAAATAGCAAGTTTTTAATAGAATCTTTAATTCACTACACGGTGGGATATTGCCAAATTCTTTCAAATGTATTTTTTTCAGTAAGCCTGGCACACTTCAAATCTTGTATATATGTATATATGTAGCAAGATTTCTGTATAATTGTGGTTTTTAAAACGTTTTTATATTACTGTGTACTGCATCTCATATCTTTTACATATATATATACACACACACATATATATATACACACATATATTTATATATACCTTCCTTTTGCTAATTACCATTCTGAAGCATGTCATATACTTGTTTGTTCATTTATTCCATGAGTAATTATTAAGCACCTATTATGTTTCAGATACTTCACAAGGTACTGGATATCCTTGAGCAACCAGGGGATGGACCTTTTTACCAGTAGCCTCTATCACATTTCCTTTCTGCTCATTTTTCTCTTAAGGATAACTGCACAAAGCAAAGCACACCATTTAAACTTGGTTTTGAAATAAAATCTGGAGCTGCTTATTTTAGCTATTAACACCTTAGAGCTGGTATCTTTGTGTCTTTAATTGGCTTGTGCAGGAAACATATTCTTGTCACTGCTAATCGGCTCAGTTGCAGTTTATTTTCTGGTACAAAGTAGTTTCCTTTATGTGTAGGTCCTGTGAATTTTAAAATTCACATCAGCGGAAATGTAGGCATTTTGTTTGGATTCAGAACAGAAGTGGACTGTCATTTTTACCCCTTAGGTTTTATTCAGGTTTTTTGAGTGAGATGCAAAATTAAACCTTAAAACACAATTTTCCTTTTGCCATACTCTCATTTAAACAATGCATTTTTTTTTTGCAAAAGTAATACATTACATAAATGAGAAAGTACAATAAAAAGCAAGAAGTCTCTGTTAATTTTCCCTAGAGATAACATTTTACCCGATTGCTTGCGTATGTACATATTAGATACGTGTATCTATCTTTTTGAAAATGAAAGTGTTTATTTACATAGACATGTAGACTACTTTTCTCATTATATCCTAAAGTTCCTGTCTTTAGGTATAAACCTATGATATCATTTTGGTGACGTCTTGGACGTATCCAGTCTTTCCCTGTTTGTTGTCTTTCTTAAGGCTTCAGGGAATAACCTTCCAGTTGATTTGGTTATGTTATTGTTTTCCGTTTTCCTGCTGTTTTGGGTAGTAAAGTTAAAAGAAACAGGTGGCATTTAAGCCAGATCTTGAAGCATGGAGGGTAGATGGGATTTGCATACATAGAGAAAAGAAAAGGGCATTCCAGGGTGGGGGAAATAGCATGAGTACAGGTATCAGAGGAGAATTAAGTCTGTATGTCCAGAATCAGTACAGACACTGGCCGAAAGGATTTTATAGGGGATAATACTGAGCAATAAGGTCCCTTAAGAGCTTTAGGTCAATGTTTTTCACATCTTGGATATAAGTATGCTGCTTTGCATTCAATCAAATGAATTAGGAGAGCCTTTCTCTATATGCTAGCAAGGGAAGGAATGTTGAAAGGGATGTTTTAGGAAGACCTAGGTGCATATGTGCTCCTATGTGTTTTCCAAATGCTTTTCTATACCACAGGACTACAGAAATAAATACCATGATCCAAATAAAATAATAAGTCACTTGCATGCCAGTTCTCTTGTTAAAAAAATTAATGCCCTTTTGAGTATATAATAATGAAACCATTGCAGAATTAACAATTTGCAAGCCAGCCCTAGGATTTTCTACTCTGTGCCGTTTTCTCTACATTCAGCAACTCCAGGTAATCCACACATTAATTAACTGCAGTGAAATCTGTAGCTGTGTCCCCTTTATCAAGTCCCAGGGTAACACAAACGGAAGATTCAAAATGTATAGAGTATGTATGTGTGCACTTATATCTGAATTTATTCTAAAGCCATGTTTTAATCAAATTCATAGAAGCACGGAGGAACATGGTGGTTACCAGAGGCTAGGAACTGGTAGTAATGGGGAGACAGGAGGTAATGGTCAATGAAGAGGAATAAGTTTTTGTTTTTATTTTGCTTTTTTTGAAATCTGTTGCACAACTTGGTTAACAGAGTTGGTAATAATGTATTGTACATATCAAAATTGCTAAGAGAATAAAGTTCAAATGTTCTCACCACAAAAAAATAAGTATTTGTGGTGATGAAGATGTTAATTAGCTGGATTTGATCATTCCAGGTTATATTCATAAATCATAATATCATTTTGTACCCCTATACATATTGATAATTATAATTTTTAATTTAAAATAAAATTAAAAAAGAAAAAAGGCAATAACCAGAATAAATAAAAAGAGTCATGTTTTGCGTGATCTTTGTGTTGTCTTCTTTCATTGGTCACAGAAGCCAAGAGTCTTTCTCTTAACTCTAGAGACCTTAGTCTCTATAGACCTTTCGTAACGCAACCATGAGTACAGTTCATGAATTCACATATCCTGACAGAGCAGGAGTATGCGAGGCAACACGGCACAGTAATGAGCCAGACAGACGTATATCTCAGTTTTTAAAAATCCGTGGAAATTTTTACATCTTATTTAAATGAGCTCCTTTGAAAATTTTGCCTGGATTTAGACTGAGCTTGCTTGCTTGCCTGCTTGCTTGCTTTCTTTCTCTTCCTTCCTTCCTTCCTTCCTTCCTTCCTTCCTTCCTTCCTTCCTTCCTTCCTCTCTCTCTCTCTCTCCCCTCCCCTTTCTCACTTTCTTTTCTTTTCTTTTCTTTCTTGCTCTGTCACCCAGGTTGGAGTGCAATGCTATGGTCTCGGCTCACTGCAACCTCCAGGCGTCAAGCTATTCTCCTGCCTCAGCTTCTCAAATAGCTGGGACTATAGGCCTCCACCATGCCTGGCCAATTTTTGTATTTTTATTAGAGACGGGGTTTCATCATGTTGGTCAGGCTGGTCTTGAACTCCTGAACTCCGGCGATCCGCCCGCCTCTGCCTCCCAAAGTGCTGGGATTACAGGCGTGAACCACCGCACCCGGCCCTGAGATTATTTTATGGATATTGCTATTATGGCAACTTTTTATATGTAGCATTTTTGTACATTTTCAAAATTTTCCTAATTACTGTATATTACTTTTTAATGGAAAACCCAAAACCCATGAACCTATTACAAATTTCTTAGTGTTTTTTACTTTGGTTGTATAGATAATATTTTTTGAAAATATGTTTTCACTTTTCTGTCCATTCGAATATGTTGTTAGTTTTAATAACCCCAAACAAAAATTGATGCTTGGTCACTTGGTTGCCTTCTTATTTGTTATTTAATAAAAAAGAAAATATTCATTGGAGCCAATCTTGACCCATCCATTTATTTGCAGGATGGCTTCACACCATTGGCAGTGGCTTTGCAACAAGGTCACGACCAAGTCGTTTCGCTCCTGCTAGAGAATGACACCAAAGGAAAAGTGCGTCTCCCAGCTCTTCATATTGCGGCCCGAAAAGATGACACGAAAGCCGCCGCCCTGCTGCTGCAGAATGACAACAATGCGGATGTGGAATCAAAGGTGAGGCACGAGGGACACGGGCCTGTCATGCAACTCTCCAGTGTTAGATATGCAACCTTTAAGAGCACTCGGTCTCCCTCTTGGCAAGCTTATGCCATGCCTTTAATTTCAATGAAGGGAAGAAAAATATGTGTCTGAGCTAGCCACCGAAGGCACAGCCTCCCTTCACATGAGAAGCTGGGGGATAAGGGGGATGTGGCCCTATGCGTGCTAAAAGGGAGGCCACCTTGAAAGAAGTCAATTTCTATGCAGTGATGATTTCCTTCCTTTGAATATAGTTTTGGAATATATTCAACACTTCAGCTCAAACATCAGGGTGAAAAATTACAAAATGCTAAAGACAGTGTACACAGACCTCTGGTTGATATCCAAGATGACAGGCCAGGCACTGAGCGTAGATCAGCTGCGGAGAGCATGCCAGCAGCGAGAGAGCCGCAGCCAAAAATTCCCATCGTCTTGACATGTGGTACCTGAAAGTCTCTGTGACGGAAATGTGGCATTTGGACTAGGCCGTTGCATAGCCCATCATTCAGTCTAGCTTTCTTTCTGTGCCTATTGTGCTTTCATCAGAGCTTCCATCCTCATTACTTAGCTGTCATGAGCTTTCTGCAATCCATATCACCAATAGTGAACTAACCGTTCATTTTTTCCTCCTCTTTGCTTCCAAATGTGTTAACCTAGATGGTGGTGAATAGAACAACAGAGGTATATATATATATGCATATACGTGTAGTCTATATCTGCATCATCATTTTCCCATGACTTAGTGCTGCTGCCTCATGTCTCTCCCTTCTTCTTTGCATCGCCTTCTGTAGGCTAGATACCTGCTTTATCCCCAATCCCTCCTCTCCCCAAAGGAGCATGTGCCAGATAAGATAGCAGTAGTTTGATTACCAGGGCTTTCTGCAGCTGAACCTGGTGTTTGAAAGAGAAGAATGAGGAATCCTTGACTCTTAAGGTTATTGCAATAGAGCTGTGTGAGATGAAGAGTTGGATACTTTAGATGTTTATCAGCTATATCTAAAGCTGCAGACAACCCTGTCATTCTACTCATCCAGGACTCGTTTTTTAGGGTTGTGCATGACACTTACCCTCTGTGGTGTCAGCAAAAGGAAAGGTATTTCAGAATGGCGTCAATATGACCCACCCTTCTACAAGACTCAGTGAGATAGCTAGCATGGCTAAGAAGCTTGCTAACAAATTAGAAATGCATCTAGTTCCTATAAGGTTTCAATCTTTGGGGACTAAGTGAATTGCTGCATGTTTTAGCATTTTTTAAGGAAGTAAAATGACCTTAGTATAAACAATCCAAAAATGTGTTATTGAATAGGCATTGGCTAACAAAGAGTTTAATTTGTGGATTCTTCATGGAAAAAAATTGCCCATTATATAAAACAAATTTTGTGGTAGTACCTCTTCCCCCCAAAATTGCTTTTGTCATTAAAATTGGCATTTACTGTTGGTTAATTTGAATCTATATCAAATATATAAACTAACTGAATTTTGAGTTTCAATGCACAATTCTATCATCAGTAATAAAACAGTGGCACTAATCAAGCTATCAGCTATAAAGATTTTTCTCATCTCTATCTTAATTTCTTGAAATGTTGGCTTTTATATAGTTCTGTTATTGGATTACTAAAATTGCTCAGTCTCCGCCCTTCGTTCCTCCCTGGCTATTCTTCTGCCTGTATGTTTGGGGTTTATTAGAAACCCTGTGAGCAATTGGCACTGATCGAAACCTAGTACAGAATGGAACATAGACCTCAGCATATTTTGCTTCCTCATTTTTATTTGGGTAGGGTTATGATATTTGCCTGTCAGGCAGGGGGCTGGCAGGAATCAATTGAACGTCTGCTATGTTTTCTTTACAGAGTGGCTTCACTCCGCTCCACATAGCTGCTCACTATGGAAATATCAATGTAGCCACATTGCTGTTAAACCGAGCGGCTGCTGTGGACTTCACCGCAAGGGTAAGAGCACAGCAATGTGTAATGCCTTTAAAGCATTTGAAATCATTTGATACTCTCTTTCCCTAACATGAGAAGGTTGGGACAGATTGCCACCAAGAGTCTTTCCATTCAGTGAAGGCTATGATTTCTACTCATCCTAGTGTATGTTCTTGCTTTTATGTAGGTGTGCCTGTTTCCTAGCAGGAGAGGTAAACCAAGATCAGGAATGCTAGCTGAAATGGATAATAAATAAATATATAAATACATATATAGAAGATGTGATTCAAGGAATCATGGCTGGGGACAACAAATGGTTCCCTAAGTTAAAATTTCTGAAACTCTTAGAAATTGGTCAGATGGCACTCAGTGCTCTAGAGATCAGGGTCTTGACCTTACAATGGGAATGTTCTGGAATATCTGGGTGAGGCCTAAACTACAGAACCCAAATAATGAGACCATCTTTTGCCTTTATCTTCTGTCCCCTACAAACTTTTGTAATGAGTAACACGGTTATGTAACCTGAATAAGCTCATATCCATTGAAGAAAGGGATTACAATGTCATATGGCCCACTGCACAGCAGGTTGTACATCCAAATAGGGTAGCACTGCCCTCAATTTAAAAACTGGTGTTCAGCTACCATCAGAAACACTGTCAGAAGTACAAGTGAAGCTGGAGGCAGGATGAAGTAGTGGCTGAAAGCCTAGACTCTGACTGAGACTCCTTGGGTTCAAATTTTGGCTTTCACTTTTTTCCCTGCGTCTATCAGTTTCCTCATTTATAAGATGAAATAATATGAATTATGAAATTAAATAAACAGTTATAAAATATCATCCTCTCCCTCACTGAGTCACTGTGAAAATTGAAAAAGATAGCATATGTAAATCACTCAGCCAGTGCCTGACGTAGTATCATCACTAACAGCAGCGGTAGTAGTGTATTAGTCTGTTTTCACATTGCTATAAAGAAGTATCTGAGATTGGGTAATTTATAAAGAATAGAGATTCAGTTCGCTCCTGGTTCTGCGGGCTGTACAGGAACCATGATACTGGCCTCAGCTCAGTTCATGGGGAGGCTTCAGGAAACTTAAGAATGACGACAGGAGGCAAAGCAGGGGCAGTCCCATCACATGGCCAGAGCAGGAGCAAGAGAGCAAGAAGACTAGTGCTGCACACTTTTAAATGACCAGGTCTCATGAGAACTCCTTCACTATCATGAGGCCAGCACCAAGCATACGGTGCTAAACCATTCATGAGAAGTCCTTCCCCATGATCCAGTCACCTCCCACCAGGCTGCACCTCCAACATGGGGCACTATGTTTCAACATGAGATTTGGGTGGGGACATACATCTACACTATATCAAGCAGCACTGTTATTTTGAATGTAACATTTGAAGTCTTATTTTTTGCTGAAGCTTCACCTCTTAGAAGAGAAATGGAGCTAGACGAGATAGGGAGATAGTGTATAATGCCAGCACCAGCAGTACAGTGGTAGTTGCATCGGGAGTGAAAATAATATCATTTCTGAAGCCGTTCCTGACTGTAAGATGCCAGGCTATGCATTTTATCTCACATATACTAATATAAGGAAAGTTATAATTTATCCTTATTTTACATTAGAAGAAACCTAGGCTTAGAGATAAGAAGTAGCTGCTTTAGGATCACAGTGCTAGCAGGTTGGAAGAGGCAGGATTTGAGCCCCAAAGCTCTTAACCACTATTCTCTCCCCTAGGTAACATAAGGGGTTTATTTTACTTTTCCTCTTGTAATTCATTAGTTCTATAAAAATTAATAAAGGCTGAGATTGTACTAATAGAAACGCTGTTTCCTACCCTGTTGTCATGGGCTTGCTGAAAGCCTTCATCCGTTTAAATGACTGGAGAGCGTCAGTCAATGTTATTCACAATTTTTCTTACTGCATTAACTACATCCTTGATGTGGCAGATCCAAGTCCTAGGTTGACACTTTGAAGGACAAAGTTAAGCCCTTCTTTAAGTCAAGTATAAACAGGGTGTGTCAATGTTGAAGCTGAAGTTCATTTCAAGATGCATTCTTCTGGTTTTATTTCTGTAATTCACAGCATAATAAAAACCTCATTAAGTGACATCTTCTAATTAGGACATTTAGAAAATTTATGTCAGGGTGGTGTTTGAAGTTTGTCTTTGTGCCTTTGTTCAGAAAATTCCTGATGTTGCTGAAAACAAGAGGATTAGAGAAATGTTTAAGCAATTTAAGAGGACATATTACAGTATTTTCAGACTTTTTCAAGTGATTCTAAAGTGTTCATTTGCATTAAAACAATGACTGTGGTAATTACAAAAGATGCTTATTTATTGATTAAAAATCAGTGGAGACATCAGACCCATGTTGTTAACCTCCCTGAGTTACCATATATGATTTAAAATACTTACACTGTGCTTTTGTTTAAAATATGTTAAAATTCAGACTTTTCACTGATCTAGAAATGCATTTTCCCCAGTCTTTCCTAATTAATGAGGTCTAATAGCATTCTGAGCTGAAGGCTGTGGTGGAATTTGATTTTATTTAATAGGAGGCTTGGGCTGTTGCATATTCCCCAACGAGCTATGCTTCTCTCTGCAGTGGGTGATTAATGACTGGCTTTAGGGTACCTGAGAACTCTTTATAAAGAGCTTAAACTGAGGCAACTGCCAGCTGCCTCAAGCAATCCATTTTAGGTTCCAAATCTGTAGCAATTTTATTATATAATAATCTAGCATCTCCACTTTCATAGTTCAGGGGCTTCTCCCTTCCCAGCTTCCATGGGGTCTTTCTAGGTCATAGTTCTCTCAGGAAGGTAATAGAAATAGCAGGTGAAAGTAAGATGCCCCTGAATGCAGACAGGATCAAATTGTATCCAGTCAGAGCAATAGAGGGAGCATCATTAAGCCTCATTTGCTGAGAATTGGCTGCAAATTGTAACCATAAATCATATGCTTCAGAGCCAGGTTTAGAGAGAGGTATGGACGAGGTGGTTAGAAGTAGATTAAAGAACACCAGCACCCTTTGTCTTGGGGGGCTGCGATTTCTGTTTTCTGCCTGTGACAAAATACAGTAGGGAGTGGAAAATTTAAATCAGTGAAGAAAGAAGTACGGCAGATAAAGTCTTGCAGTTCTTTATAGCACCGTAGACTGAGGGAATGTCCCAGAGAGTGACCACCTGCTAGCAAAGAGAGCTGGGGAAGAGCAAGTATGACAACCCTTCTGGAATCATTTCCTGCATGCAATAGATGTTCATTTCCAAAGCAGATAATAGGCAGAAATAAACGCGATGTGACTGAAGGGAGTACACCATAGAAGGAATTGCTTTCTCTGTTCGTTTGTAGTGCCAACTAATTTATGCAGCAGTAAAGCATGTCCCAGTCAGTGGTGAACGTGTACCCCTGAGTAGCAGTTCTGGTAACTGATTTATAGCATACTTAACGGTTTTAATAACACCTTTCCTTCAATTTTTATTATGATGTCAATTTTGACTTTTGCATTGTAACTTTACTATGTTTATGTAAGATATGCTGTCTGACATCGTCAGTATTTCCTTTTGGATTATCCTTGGAGATCTATTCAGGCTCATGGGTCTGCTGCAGGGAGTTAATGCAGTAGCTGCTGAATGCTGCAATGCAGCGTCAGCATTCTTCATTCTTTGAACTGAGTCTGCTGAGATGGCACTGACACTGTCTGAATTTATGCATGACCCTTGCTCTCTTTGCAAATCATTCTAGCTCTCTTGGGAAAGAGAATGTAACTAAAACATACCAGAGCTACTACTGATTGTCATTCCAGTAAGGAGCATGTGTGCACTAGAGTAACAAAAGGCCAAATTATATTATGTGGATGCCTGCAAAGTTCCCTTTATTGATTGAAGAAGATAGATTAATACTTTGCTGGCTGAATTTTTTCATCAAATATAATGGACCACCTAATCTAATCTTCACTCTTGTCATTGGCCTTTCTCTTGTAAATTATTATTCAACTTCCCGTTTTGAGAAGATAATTGAATAAAGCATTCTTCTATTAGTCTTGCCATTTAGCACTTCTTGTTTTGATCTCTGAAAGGATTAGGGATTTATGTGTTTGGATTCTACACCTCACTTGTTTCCAAAAAGATTTCGGGTGGTTTACAGATTAAAATATACAGATGTGAAGGAGGGGACCAAAAAAGTAAATGTTACCAAGCAGCAGGAATGAGCCAGTAAATACAATGGAAAATAAATATAGGCCTTAAAAGCTTTGATGTATATAGTGGAAAGGGAAGCATAGATAATAGAGTTTTCATTTTTGACAACTGAAATCTTATAGTTACCTATAGAGACAATTTTTGTGTGAAATAACTCAAACATTATTTTTATCATATGAATCCTTAAGAACAGAGAATTATATAGTTATAGCAATATCTTTAATTACTATACTTCAAAAGGCTCAATTCTACTTCCTACTGCCTTTGACTGCTCTATCTCCATCTGTGAAGGCACCTTGCCCAGAGAAGCTGAGAGACTGTGGCCCAGCTACTTAGCTTTATGATGTTCTAGTTGTGTAGGAAAGAACTTGACATGTATGGCACAGATCAATGACTGGTTAACATGTCCATTGGACTACCTTTTTCAAATATTGGGTATTTTATACAAGGTTTTGGTAGGTATTGGACCACATTCAGAATCCTACTAAATCATATAAAAGGTTACTTTATTTAAGATATTTTAATGTTTGAATAAAATGAGAGCAATGTTTTTAGATACTTGAACTACTAAGCCTGTTTGGTGGAAAAATAAAAGTATTAGACTTCTCTTCTGCACTTAGACACTGTTGGTAGGAATATAAATTAGTTCAGCCACAAATTGGAAAGCAGTTTGGAGATTTCTCAAAGAACTTAAACCAAACTACCACTTAACCCAGCAATCCCATTATTGGATATGTATTCAGAAGAAAATAAATTGTCCTACCAAAAAGACGCATATCCACATGCTCACTGAAGCACTATTTATGGTAGCAAAGACACAGAATCAACCTAGGTGCCCATCAACAGTGGCTAGATAAAGAAAATGTGGTACGTATACACTGTGGAGTACCACACAGCCGTGAAAAAGGAACAAAGTCATGTTTTTTGCAGCAACATGGGTGCAGCTGGAGGCCATTATCCTAAGCAAATTAATGCAGGAACAGAAAACCAAGTACCACATGTTCTCATTTATTAGTGGGAGCTAAATGTGGGGTACTCATGGACATAAAGATGACAACCATAGAAACTGGGGACTACTGTTGTGGGGGAGTTGAAAAACTACCTATTGGGTACTATGCTCACAACCTAGGTGATGAGATCTTTTGTACACCAAACTTCAGTGTCATGCAATACACCCACGTAACAAACCTGCACATACACCTCCTGAATATAAAAGTTGAATTTTTTTTTAATAAAAGACTTATGTTCTGTCCAAACCTGAGGCCAACATGGCTTAGCACATACATGAGCAAAACAGTATCCATGGATGAGCATTATCTGGGAATTTCTTTTCTAAATTCAATCCAATTTAGCAATATTTATAGAGCATCTACTATGAGCTGGACCTGAAGGTTCAGACTTGAGTTACCTACTCTACCATTAGTACTTATTACTAATGTGAGAATGCTTAGTACTTTAATAGTCCCTACTCTACCAATTTGTTCAGGCACCAAGGTGCCAAACCATATAATACAATCTTTCTCCTGTAATACTTTCTCCTGTAAGTCCCCAAAGCGTAACTACATCTAGGCTATAATGCTGAACAGGACTTTTCTAAAAACTCAGGAACTGATGAAAGGAGTTGAAAGCAGAAAGGCAAAGCTGAAGGATAGGTCCTCTGTAACAGTGTCCCCAAAGACCTCAGGCTGTGCCCCCTTCCTTGGAGTTCGTCTGGTGACCCCTCCTGAGCCGCCAGAGACTATTGTGTGGCAGGGTCTATCTCATTTCCCCCAAGTGGGAACCCCTTTACCAGATCTCTCCTAGCCAGAGTCCAGGCCTCTCAACCGCCTCTGGGCCCCGGTGAGGAAGGAAACTCTGTTTTCTCTATACCTGGGCTATGTTACTTCAGTAGCCACTAACTTGGGGAACTAGCTATTTAAATACTTTTTTTTTTTTAGTTTTCAAGAGCATTTCAAGTACTCAATAGCTAGTGATTACTGTCTTATTCAATGGCACAGATATATCGCATGTCCATCATCATAGAAAGTTATTTTGAACAAAGCTGTGATACCATCCATCTTAGGCCTTCCTTCCCTTCAATGTCATAATGACCTGAAAATGCAACATTTCCCTCAAGGAAGATGGTTAGTCCCTGACTCCATAGGTGAGCATCACAGCCTGTACTTCTACTCACATTAGGCCTCAAATATAATTTTATTTATCTGCTATTGTCCATTTTACACACTCTGTTTGCTATCTAAGCCCCTGGAAGGTTGAGATGCCCTAGTCATCCTCTGTCTCTAGGTTTTCCTTTGGTCCCCAGGTGCTTACCGTGTGCCTGGCTCTGTGCTAGTGACTTTAACATGAACTTAATTCTCTTAGTCTTTCAGTGGATGATTTGATTTTGCTGCCTGATAGGCTTTTTTCTATCTGCCTTTCTTGACATATTAATAGAGTCAACAAAATGTTCAGCTGCATTTCATTCAGCTAGAAGGCAATGAATGTAAAAACATTAGCAATTCTGCCTGCTACAGAATAAGTGCTCAGTAAATGTCCATTCCCTTCTTTTCTTCTGCAGGCGAGATTTATAGTAATAATGATTTTTTAACTTGTAATTTATTATCCAGCTTCTTTATTAGGCATTTTACACTTATTGACATATAACAATCCTATGAGGGCTAAAGTAAAAATGTAATAAAATATAGCACTCTCCCACATCCTGTTTTTTCACGTCACATGCAGACTTTGAATTCCCCAAGAACAAACCTGTGTCATCTTACATACTTTGGAATACCTGGAGTATAGCCCAGTACCTGGTGCTGGGAAGGATTCAGTATATATTTATTGAATTCAAAAATGAATGAATAAATCACTTCTAGGTCTTTCTGTCCACCACTCCTGATCACCCAGCACCTATGCAAACCTGCTTTCCTCTCCCTAGCCTATCAAAATTCCTGTTACTTCAACTTGAATCTCTCCTGGTCTAGGAGTTGCTTTCCAAACTAAACTCAGATACATTAAGGGAAATGGAAAAATTCACAGGATACTAATAGAATTTTAGACCAGTGCACCAAACCTAAGTGTTGAATGTCAGAGGCAGAGGGACAAGTTTATTTGAGCAGCAAGGAGACTTTGCATTCAGCTCTGTAGATGACCTTGGAAGACAGGCCCAG